>NW_027228750.1:7575757-7878787 GCF_037783145.1 Equus przewalskii
CAGTTCTCTGGCTCCTGCAAAAGATCAGAAGTAGCTTAGGAGGCAGCCTTGTGGAAGCAAATGTGCAGTAAACCTAACCTGAGACGTGGCCTCCTTTTTCCCTCACGCCATGATCTCAGGAGGAGAAGCAGGTAGCCGCCTTTCTCTCTTGCTAACAAGCCCCTGGCAGGCTGCCAACCCCTGGTCCTTGCTTACAGCTATCAGAGCCTGGTGGAGATGGCCACGTAGCGTGTATAAGATGACCTTTCATTCTGAGTTGCAGGCCATGATAAGGTTACAGGGAAGCCAGGACTGGGCCTCCGGGGAGTTCAGTGTGGCAGAATGTCCCCAGGAGAGTGCTGGGAGCAAGTCATGTTCCTTCTCAGTGCAGTTCACATCTACCTGGTTAGTTTGCACAAATTCCGTATTTCACTTAGTGTGCCCTGACATTCTTCAGGTGTTCTTTACAGTTGAAAAATATTTGCTTTTCCAGCAAATGTTTGCAAAATGGAAATATTTGGTCCCCAAGTAGCAATGAGACCATTGCTTGGGTACAATAAGCACCAGGCCCACGGCTGCAAATAATTCCAAATAGGGCTCAGTAGCCGTCCATAGACTAACTGTTCACTATTTGAACTAGCCTAATTTTGCACTTAAAATTCCCTCTGACTTGTTCAGGTGAGATAGCCCATTCATACATGAAGCTTTCTTAAAATGCTATACTGCTTTTTCTTCCTCAGGTACCTTCCTTCTAACTCCCTCCAAAAAGTTTCAGTATCTGCATAACTGATAGCCTGGTCTTGCAGCCCAGTGACTCTGTAAGGATGTTAGGGCTACGAGAGTGGTGTCTAAGTTAGCACTACGTGTAAAAGTGAGGGCGATTTTGTGGATAGGCAACTACCAGGGTTCACCCCCTCAATGTCTCTAGTCATCTTAGCAAGCCACCTTAGGGCACATCCCTCCTGCTCTTGCGGAGTAGGGGAGTAGAAAGAGGTCACCTTGGAAGCAGGGAGACCTTATTCATCACTATACACACCAATCTCTTTGGGCCTCAGTTGCTCAGTTTATAAGAGGCGAGAATGACACTCTATGTTTACAGACACTGAAAGCTAATGGAGCTTTTTATGACCAGAGTCTTTGAATCCTGTACCCGGTCAAAAGAATTTTCAATTAGAACCCAAACTGAATCTTTCTTTTGGAACTGAGAGGCCTCCTAACGTGTTGGCCACTTCGTCCCTCTGCTGTCTCTCCTGGTGTTGGAATTATAAGGGACAGAGGAGCTCAGTCTTCTGTCTAAGGTGGACCGAAGAAGATGTCATGAAAGCTAGGAGTTAGATTCTTTCAAGAACTGCTGAGCCTCAGTCCAGTACCTCCCACGTCATCTCAATGTGTTCACACTCAGACGCGCAGTCTCTGCTCAGCACTTCTGGGCCTGCCTGCCAGGCAAGGTCCTCTGTCTGGAAAGAAACAGTCCTGCAAGGATATCTGAACACATTCCAATAGCACGTGATCTCTAGGGTCAGCCTTTCCTGTTGATGCTCAGGAGGCATGGGGGTGGGGGGAGGGGAGGGAAATTGGGATAATGGCTGTTGGCAGCCACAAGGGGTGGAGGCAAGAGGGCAGTGGAGACATGGACCCCACCCTTGGGAGGGTGATGTTATGATGAGGTTTCCAGACTGTGTGTGGCCACGTATCTCTTTCCTCACATCAGGGTGAGCTCCCCAGCTCTTCTGTTGCCAGTGGCGATGAGATGGATACTGCCTCACCCAGGGATGCATCTTCCAGAGCTAGCTAGGACTTGGTGGGTGGGGACCTCCAGGTGGGGGCCATAGGATCTGGAGCCAGGAGAATGGCAGTGTTTCCATTGTTTAGTTTAGGATCTGAGCTCTGTTGGGACACAGCTGGTTCTGCCTCTCCCTTTGAGCTCAGCCATTGGTGCCAGGATCCTCAGGCTCTGGCAGTGGAACAGAGGGGGCCACCCTCCCTGACTAGGCTGGGCAAACCCCAAGAGTTTGACTCCCTTAGACACCGCTTCCAGGAGCTGCACCCTTTCCCTCAGGAAAAGTACCCACCATACACATCCCCACCAGCAGGGGGCAAATGCCCTGTGCCTTCCTAGGGTTCCACCTCAGCTCTGCATGGCTTTGAGAAGGTATGTTCACCACCAATCTCAAGACCTTTGATTTATTCTTTATTTTTGAATGAGATAGTCTCATCCTCCCTCCAGGCTGAGTTTCGGGGGGCAGGAGGGAGGAGGCTGAACCATTTGATTCCTCTTCAGCAAAAATGAATCATGTTCCCCATCCCCCATCCTCAGCCCAGGAATATTTACCCATGTTTATATAACCTGGCAACAGGCTTTGTTCTCTACCACTTACACCCTTAAAAAAAGAAAAGAAAAGTGGAGCAAGGCAGCCCTTTTTCCTACTCCTGTCTCCTGCGCTGCCCAGTGGACACAGCTACCTCTTCAGAAACAAGGAGAGAGGGAGAGCCCCACACACCCCGGGGGTAATGTCAGCCTTCTCAGGAGCAAGGGAAAAGAAAGTCGCAATGGCCCAGCATCATGAAAGGACTTCAGAGCTGGAGAGTAATTACCCTCCAAAGTCCTGTGAGACCCTCACGGTAATAGCACCTCTGTCTTGCCTGGGACCTGTCTCGGGAGCACTGAACTGAGATTATGGTCATCAACTTTTTTCTCCCCAAGTCTTTGACCTTAAAAGTGGATGGAATGCGATCTGGCTTTGCTAACAATGTATTCTTCATCTCTAAGATGGATTCCTCTTGTCCTGACTACTTCACAGATCATTGTCAAAATAGAGTTTTGTAGGGAGTATAGAAGTGTTAGATTCACATGGGCTTAAACTATAAGTAGAGAAAACTGAGGCCACTAAAAGGAAAGCATTGGTGCAAGGTCCTACTAGTGTCCTCAACAGTCTGGAAGACCTAACCACCCAGTCCTAAGTTCTTACAGAGAGATCAGCCTGCATCTCTTGGACTTTTAACCATAGCCACCTTCCTGACATCCAAGGGGATTCCAGCCCATGAGCTCTCAGAGATGGAGAAAACCAGGGCTTAAACTTGCCTCTAAAGACTTTCAACCGTAGACCCACAAATGTTCACTCAGTGCCTCCTACAGCCGCCACTGAGCCGGCGCTGGAGGTTAAACAGTGAGCAAAGCACGGCCCTCCGGGTTGAGGAACCCTTTCGTGGCTTTTCTCCCGGAGTAAGACTTCCTCGGTGGACTCTGTGTCAACGGTCTGGTCTCCCTTTCTATGCCTGTCGCAGAGGATTCAACTCCAGAACCGGTTCGGCTAGGCTGGACACCTGCAGCTCTCTCCTTGGGGGTGGCTCCTACTCTGAACACTGCTCGGGTCCCATGGAAGGAGGCCCCTTGGGGATCTCGGCTCACAACTGCAAGGAAGCGGGAGGGCCGGCGGCGACGCTGTGCGGACAGGCGGGGACTCGCCGCGGTGGCCGGCTGGCCGAAAGAGATGAAGGACACGTAATTTCAGGCTCTCCCAGCGGGCGTTCGAAACGCCTGAGCAGATTCTCAGCTCCGTCCGCAAAAGTTGGATTCTCGGACCCGCGCAGAATCCTGAGCAGCCACGGTGAAGAGAGCGCGGGCACCTGGGCTTGGTGAGCGGCCGCCGGGTCGCGGGCTTCGGACTGAGTTCTGACCCACCTACGCCGCTTCTTTCTTTTCTCTGTCCCTCGGCTCCCGCTGCCCCAGCTTCGTCCAAAGTGGGTACTCAGAGCTAGGCCGAAAGACGTGAGCAAGTCCACCATCATTGAGGACCCGGGGTTAAGTGGAAGCCACCTGACCCGACTCCGCAAAGTTTTCTAAAGATGTTCGTTTTTATCCTTCCTCCCTCTCTCCCTCTCACCTTTGAACAGTAAGCGGAAGGGGCGCTCTTTGTGGACACGGATCGGAATGACCGCAGCGCTTGCATTCTCTCTCGCGCGCCTTCTCTCAGGTCTTCACGGTTCTGTCTCCCTCAGAGACCCCAAATTCTGCCTGGGGCAAACTTTCCTCTTCAATTACCTTGAAACAACACGTCGCTAATTGCCCTAATTACTCTCGGGCCCTGCAACACCGCCCCCGGCGGGCCAAGCTGGGTGGCGCGGCGCCTGGGCACGGGGGAGGACCCGCCCCGGGGCGCGTGCGGAGGCGGGCGCGGCGGTCCCGAGCTTCCCTGGGCGGAGCGCCCCGGCCCCCTGCTGCCCGTCTCGGGTCCATCTGCCACAACTCCACCGCCCAGGGCCTGCGGAAGCTCGCACACCTCAGGCGCTCGGGCCGTGCCTGTTGATAGAATCGGAGCATCGTTGAGTACCCCTCCTTCCCCACCTTACAGAGAGCTTCGCAAGAGCCCAGAGCAAGAGTTAGGATAACTGACGCCCGAGTACAGGGCAAGAGAAAGGCCTGCTCCTCCTCTCCCTGCCCACCCTATTGAAAGCAGCCCCCATCCCATTACCCTCTTTATGTTTTCATAAATAATCACTACCTGAAATGACCGCGTTTATTTATTTTTACCTGTTTGGCTCGTCCTTCCCCTCCTCCCGCCCCATGCACCTTTTTGAGACCTTACCTGTCTTATTCCCCAGACCTACAACCTCGCCAGGAGTACAGTGACCCTTCCATTGATTTGTGTTAATTAAGTGAATGGACCGAGCGGTGGCTCCTCTGCTCTGCGGGTGAGCAGTGGAGTGGGAGGATGCTACACTAGGAGATGAAATAGAGCCACACGTCCGGAGTCCACTTTGGAGGGGAAAATATAAAGAGCAGCTGAGCTGCTTCTGGTGTGGAGGATGTTCCTTTCCTGATCGGAGTTATGGGAAAGGGCGTTGACACTGTGGCACTCAGCTTCTTACTGAGACCGCTACCTAATGCCCACTCGGAAGGCTGTGCTCTCTCTTCACGACCAAACAGGAGTCACGTGCTTTGTTGGGGGGCGTGGGCACAGTCTGCCTTCACGATACCCCTGGCCGCGCCGGCCAGGACCAGGTGTCCCCCCGCCAGCCCCCCAGGAGCGGCGGCCCTCGCGCAGTGCAAACCCCTGCCGGGAGGGCCCGCCGCGGCCGCCCAGCCGCGCCCCCCGTCCGCTCTTCTCATTGGCCGAAGGCATCCCCCCTGAATTCTCATAGGCTGCCCCACTTTTCCCTCCGCCCCCAGCACGGACCGCGCGCAGCGAGCAGCCGGGGAAGCTGCTCCAAGTCCGGGCCTCGGAGCAGAGGCTCGCTCGGCGCTGCGAGAGGGCGGCGCGCGGGGCGCGGAGCGCAGTTTGCCCGCAGCGGGGCGGCTGTTCCCACCCCGGACTCTACCGTGGAGCGGAGCCCGGCAGATGGGCGCCTGAGGAGCGAGAGCAGGGAAATGGACTGCTATTTGCGCCGCCTCAAACAGGAGCTGGTAAGAACGGAGCGGGCGCCGGGGCCGGCGAGGGCTGCTCCGCCAGACGGGTACCTGGCCCCCGCCCGGGCCTGGGAGTCGGGGCGTGCCGGGCGGAGGAAGGCCCGAGGGGAGAGGAGGGCGCGCGGCCGGGCAGGCGGAGGCAGGGCCTGTTGTGAGGGAAAGGGCCACGAGGAAACTTGGAGCGAAGATCTGAGAGTGAGGCAGACGCGAACAAGTGACAGCGACAGAGCAAACCCGCCCCAGCCCGAAAGGTGCCGGGGAGCCCGAGGGAGAGAAGAGGGCGCACCCTGGCACGGACGGACGGGCAGACTGATGGGACCCCGGTGCTGGGGCCGCTCTGGGCGCCCTGGAGCGCGCGCGCCGGGCCCTGCCGGGCCGGGAGCCTAACCCGGGACTGCTCGCTCGAGGGAAGCTGGCACCGCCCGGGCCCCCAGCGCTGCCGGGCTTGGCAGAGCTGGCGCGGCTGCGGGGGCAGGCTTAGCCGGCTGTCTGCCCGGGCTTGTCTGCCAGGAGGGAGGGGGCTGGCAGCTGTGATGGCGGGGGAGGGCCCTGCGGGAGGAGGGGTGCCGCCTGGCAGATCTCGAGCGGGCGCTGCGGAGGCCGGGCCAGATGTCGGGTCTGGGCTGGGGGAGTGCGGAGGGAGCGTGCGGGGGCCGGGGGAGCAGGCGCTGGGAGAGGTAGCTCAGTCTGGGTGGGGGGATCACCCAAATGTGCCCGCTAAAGCTCTGTTAGGTTGAGCCTCACTGACTTCATTTATCCATCCCCCCACCCCCCGCCACCTTTCTTGTTCCTTCAGCCACCAGAATTCAGACAGATATTAGGCACGTCCCCCCCCCCCCCCCGCAGACCCCGTGCCCAACTCTCTGTCAGCCAGGCTCTCTCTTGTGTCTTCGTCTCTGTCTCTTTTTGTCCTTTGAAGTTTGTTTCTCTGGGAGTCCACCTCTTCTCAGTCTCACTTGTCTCCCCTCCTCTTTCTTCTTACTTTTCAGAGCCAGGGGTACCCAGGCTCACAACAGCAGACCTGGATCCAGAAAGTGCCAGCCCATGGCTCTCCAGATTCCATGACAGCCTCTCCCACTCCTCCCAGAAAACTCTACACTCTCCTGCTGGGGAGGGGCCTTGGCAGCTGTGTGTGGGGTGGCTTCAGGGAAGGGGAGCTTGAAGTGCAGGTGTGCTCACTGAGGCTTTCTGGTCAGGCCCCAGACACTCTTCCTGTCTGTCCCACTCCAGGGCCTGCCTTCTCAGGTCAATGGTCGCTTCTCTGGTACTTCCTCCTGAAGCCCTTTTTGTGGTGACATGCAGATGGGAAAGTTACCCAGAGAAATGCTTCTTCGGTGAGGGACTTAAGAGTCTCCATCATGCCACTTCTCATACTAGTTTTTACTCGCTTCCCATGTCAGTTTGGGATGGCTCATCCCAGCCCACACATACACAATTCTGACTTCTCCCATTCATTTGTCTCATACCTGAAAGAAAGGTCAAGGTCATCACAGATAATGTCTGAAGTCCAAGGCCCATGCCGAGAAAACAATCTAATAGAATCCTCCTTTTATACTTGGAATCTAGGTCCATACCACCCACTTCAGGATCTGCCTTAATAGAAGGTTTGTGGGTGTTCCTGGCATGAGTTTGAATTTTAAAATCCTACTGATTTGCATTTTTTACAGCACCCTAGGTGGGAGGTGGTGAGGGGAGGAAGACAGTCTGTGGATGCCAGGAGAATAGAAAAGGCAACTAGGACTCTGCACTGAACTGAGCAGGTCCTGATTTGTACCCTCCCCTGCCAAGGACTTGAGCCCCCTTTCCCCGGGAGGAGGACGGGGAGAGGCTGAAGTCACCCAGCTCCCCATTAGCTTTCATTTGGCCTTTTGTCTGAGCAGCCTCAGCCTTTGACTCTCTTGGAGAGGAAGCCAAATGCCTGGCCTGGGGCCCAGAATGACACTCAGATGGGAGAGCTCTGCACCCTCCCCACCACCCCCATGGTGCTCCGCCCCGGCCCCAGTGCCAGTCAGCCCAGAAAGGAGACGGAGCAGAGTGACAGGCAGAGCTGCTAGAGTCTTGTTCACTCCCTGACACCTCAGCCCAGTGCTTAGGTAGCAGGCCCAAATCTCAGTGCCTCCGTTTTCCCAGAGGGACTGAAGGAGAAAGTAGGGCTGAGATAGCCCAGGCTCAGCCCTTTGGCTCCTTGCTCTAAGGACTGTGGGACTGAGTTTGGTGCAGCTTGGTTGTGGCTGGTTAGGAAGCTGTTGGCTTGTTCATACCCCATGTCTCCCATGGGGTGGGAAGGGCATATGGTTGGTATACGTCATGAGCTTGTTTGTGTGTGTGTGTGGGGGGGTGTTATCCCAGGCAGAATCTTCCCTGGCACCCGGAGAACTGTGTTCCCTGGCTTTGCCCTAAGTTTGTATGCGCCCAGGAATGGCACCTGTGTGATACTGGTCAAGCCCTACATGCATTTATTCCACTAAACTCCCTTCAAGAAGCATACGTCCTGCAGACACTGTGCATTCAACCCGCTGGGAAAAAACACCAATGGGTTTTGAAATTATCTTTCTCGAGGGTGTTCTGTGCTCCCCTCCTGAATCTTGGCCCTGTCCTGGCCCAAAATCTAGACAAGAAGAATCTCTTCCTGAAAACCAAAATAGCAGAATTTCCCAATTTCCTGAAGCAGATAATTGGCACTGTAACAAGTGAGCACTGCGGGGAGCCTGAGAGTTGGGGATCCTGGCTCAGTTAGGGTGATATCAGAGAAGAGGCCCTTTCTCCTGGCCTTGAAGGGGACCGGGATCAGCTTTCCGAGATGAAATGTGGCAGGAGAGTAGCGGCAGCTGACACACTTCTTCATTAGGGTGAGGGGGTCGGGGCTGCAGCTACCCAGCAGGGAACATATCTCTCCCCCCTCCAGCCGTCAAAGAGGGGCCCTGGCGAACACAAGGCCTTGGGACCAGCTGTTCCTTACACACTGCTCCCTTGAGAGCTTCCAACAAATGCGGTCAACACAGGCACACAGAGGAAGCAGATGTAAGATGCTCACAGGGCATTCCTCATGAGTTCAGATCCGTGTAGAGCAAATAAAGTGCCTAACGGCTGAACGAGCAGGGCTCATGAAGTTCGGTTAGGCTGGGTAGGCTTCCTGGAGGAGGAGGAGGTTGATGGAGGCCAGCTCATAGAATGTCCATCCTAGCTGAGGCAAGGTGAAGCAGCAGAGGGACTTCTCTCAGGCTGGGGAAGGTCCTTTTAAGCCACTTGGTGTTCCTAGAAGGCAATTATCTAGCTGCTAGTGGCCATGGGTTCAGGAGGTTCTAACATACGGAGAAGGACCAGGGCCTAAAGGCTAAATAAGGAGAAAAGAAGGCGATAGAGGAGATACAGCCGGAACAGCCTTCAGCTCTTGGGGCAAAAAAGCAAATTGTTCCTGAGGCAGAAAAAAGCTTTTGCAAAGATGTCATAATGCGGTCTCCCTAGATGTTTAGAGCCGGGGGAAGAGGACTTTGGACCAGACAATGTGGCGTGGTCAGTGGGAGGAGCACGGGGCATAGGATTTGGGGTCAGGGCAACTGGAACTCCAATCCTGGTTCTGTGTAACCCTGGCAGATTGCTTAGCCTCTCTGTGGCTTGGTTTCCTCATCTGGAAAATGGGCTTTTTAAAATACCTACTTTATATAGCTTCTGTGAAGATTAAGTGACAGTGTATGTAAAGTGCCTCCCCAACTGTGTGTCCTTAGCACATAGCTCGGTGCCTGGCACGTTGTGGGCACGTGGTAAACTGCTGATGATGGGCTGATCAGACTGGTGTGCATGAGTCAGGCATTCACAGAACATTTTTGCTGAGTTCATAATGTGTTTGAAACACTTTTCCAGGCACTAGTACTATGGTTAAAAATATAAACAGACACAGATCCTGCCCTCAGAGAACTCACAGTTTAATAGGAGAGAGAAAAATAATAACGTTTATTGATGTTCACATTTATTGATATGCCAGGCATATGATGTATTGTGTCATTTAACTGCCAAAGCAACACTAAGAAGTTCTACTTTCATTAGTCCCATTTTATACATGAGACACAGGAGGTTAAGTGCGTCGGCCAAGGTCAGAGAGCTGGGAAGTGGCAGAGCTAGGATTCAAGCCCAGCCAGTCTGACGACAGAATCTACACTCCTAACCAGCACATGTATGCCAGCCTTGAGGACAGAAATAGGGATACATGTTATACGAGAGACACAAGTTCAGTGCTCTGAGAAGGGAGGAAGTACCTCTGGCTGAGGATCAGGGAAAGCTTCCTGGAAGAGGCAGCGTTTGAGCTAGACCTTGAGGATAAATAGGGATGTGAACAGGAGAAAAACAGTATTCTAGGCAGATCATGACACAACATGAGCAAAGGTACAGAGATGGAAGTAATGGGGATGTTCTAAGACTGTCTAGCAGGGATGTTTGAAAACTCACTTGAGTTTGGCTAGAGTATAGCGTGTGTGCAGAGAAATTGTGGGCAAGAGAGCTGAAGGAGTTGTTGAGAGGAGACTATTGGGGGCCTTGAATGCCATGCTAAAGAGTCTGACCTTTTCTATGTGCACTGCAGAACAGTATGATCAGAGACATGCCCTGGGATCTAGGGGGTGGCGTGCAGTGGAGGTGGGGTGGGGGGAGGAAATGGAGGCTGGAGGGTGAGTTAGAAGGTTATTACAAGAGTCCACGCAGGAGAGTCTGAAGGCCTGCTCCAGAAAGGAGAAAAGGAGGGTAACTTCTTGAGGTCCCTTGGATGCCCAAGGAATTTGATTGACCAACTGTAGTGGAGAGGAGCTAAAGCTGGTCAGGGGAGAAGGGCTTGGTGAGGCTGAGGCCAGTTCCCTGAAGGGGCCTCTCCTCTCCTTCTGTCTGTCTCTTGCCCAAGCACACGGCCCCCAGTAGATGGTTCATTTGGGAGAGTGGGCCCATCCATTTCACACTTCTTTCTTTACCCTCCTCCCTCCTCCAGCTCTTGGCTCTGTTTCTACTTTACCTTCCTGTTGAGAGTTCCAGCCAAGAGCAGGGGGCTGTGAAGGTCCCTATTCACTGAGCTGGAGAATGGGCCGCTTGGCAAAAGCGGGGCTTTTCCCATTTCCGCCCCTGAACCTCCTTCTAGCTTCCAGAAGGGCTGAAAGGAACTGTGTGGGGATCTTGTGAGTAATGGGGGTGGGGGGAGCGAGGCAGGGCATGCTGCCAGATCCATGGGCAAAGCTGGAGGCTGTGTCAAAGGATTCTGGCTGAGCTGGGGGAGGGCGTGAGATGGACGGATGGAGGGCACAGCTGTGGGATCAGTCAGGGGCCTAGGAGAGGGCTTGGGAAGGTTGCCGAGGATGCTGGTGTCACACTTTCCCATCCCTACTCCTCCCACACCACAAAGAGCCCAGCGAGTGCCAAGGGGCAGGGTGCTGTCCATGGATAGCTGACCCCACACCACCCCCTTGAGGGCTCAGGTTTGAAGGTTCAGGACTGTGGGGTTTGGCTTCCCAGCAGCATCTTCCCCTTCAGCCCCAAACAAGCAGATCGTCTTCCCTCTTCAGGGGATTCAGTGAAGAGACGCCTTCGGTAGAAATCAGTTGGATTGGGTCTTGGAGATGCTCCAAGACTTCCTGCTCTTCCTCCCCATATGATGATAACTGCCCTTTGCTCTTCCCGCCGACTGTCCTGGTTTCTTCTCACAACAATCCCATGAGGCTGAGAACTCAGGGTTATGATGACCTGGGAAGCCCGCTGGCCTGGAGTAAGAGGGCCAGGCTTGGGGTCCCAGTCCTCCCACTAATATGCCTCAGAACCACAGGCAGTAGATGCCCATTTCCACTGGTGGTGCTCAAGATGACATTAGGTGATACTCAGATGAAAAACATACATATATATATATATATATATGTATACCATCTATGTATGGCCAGTGATATACATTCCATACAAGTTCCTGTATAAATGTGTTTATTTCTATAAACAGTTAGTAGGTTGAATAAGATATTAACTAGGAGGCTGGGTCATGTGTAGATACAGTGAGAGTCAGGAAGGCAGTCTAGGGAAGGAGGTTCGGGAAACCCTGAGGGAGAAGATGAAGTCTCAGATCTCCTGTTTCCTAAACCATAGAGTGGGGATCGTTCCCCCCACCCCCAGCCAGCCTCCCAGAGTAATTGTGGGGACCATAAGGCACTGTAGGGGAAAAGGCAAGTGTTAACCCACGTGGGAGGGGGTGTCACTTTACAGAGTCAGAATCTGAAGCTCAAAAGGTTGGAGAATCTGCCCACTGTTGGGTGGGTTAGTCACCTAGGACTCCAGGCCCAGTCTCCAGCCTACAGCCTGGGGCTCTTTGCAAACACCAGGAGGGCACCCGGCGGCCACGGGCTCTAGCACAGGGAGGAGGCCAGGGGCTGGTGTAAACTACAGGGGAAGACACTGAAGTTTGACATGAAGAACATTTTTAGAATGAAGCATTTTGAGGCCCAGGAGATGCTGGGATGTGGGAGATGGACTGTGGGGTGGGGTGGAGTCAAGGGTGGTAGTGAGACCTTTCATGGCCTTTCTCAGAAAGGATTCCCACAGCTGTCTCTGAGATATGCTTATTAAGGGTAGTATGTTTGAAGGTGGAGCAGGTTAGCTCTGTGTGTATGAGTGTGTGTGTGTGTGAGTGTGTGTGTGTGTGTGTGTGTGTGTGTGTAAGATTAGGGGTGGGGAGAGAGGGAGGTGGCTGTTAGATCCATTCTCACTCAAACTAATCAGAACCAATTAGACCCTCATGATTGTTCCAACAGACCCCTGAGGACAAGTGGGTATGATTTGGTCTCTGTCCTCAGGAAGGCCCTGAGGCTCTGAGGCTCTGGGAGGCTGGAGAGGAATGCAGCCCCTCTAGCCTGGAGACTGGGATTTAGTGGTGAGAATTTTTAGCTCGGGATTCTCTCTGATTTGCCCCCTCCTCTGATCCCACCCCGCACTGCTCTCTCTTCTCCCTTTCCGGTTCCTGAGGCAAGAGAAACCCTGGGATCTGAGACGGTCCCACGCTCTGGACAGGACAGCAGCTTGCCCTTTGGCTCTTTCTCCTTGGGTGACATCATTCCTTCTCCTTGGGTAACATCTTTCCCCTTGGGGTTGGGAAAGGCTGTCCTGCTGGCTCCCCTCCCGGTCAAGCCCCCGTTGATGCTCCTACCTCCCCACTTCCCCTGGCCCTCCCCATTTCCCACACCGGGGCTTCCTTCCTCCCCTGTCATCCCTCACACAGCTGCCTTCTCGCCCTTCAGTGTCAGCAACGAGCTGACGGAGCCCAGTGTGAGAGTGGGCAAGAGGATGCTGAGGCTTCCCTTTCCTTCCTCTCTCCTTCCTCTGTGTGGGAGGTGGGGGTGGGAGGGAAGGGACAGGACAAGAGATGTGTTTCTCCTCCATCAGACCAGATAGATGAATGGGATCTTATCATTACTGTGTGTTAAGGTACACTGAGGAAGAAATGTTCTAGAAGTTCTTAGGGAGTCTTAAATTAAGATAACAGCCAATATTCACCTCCAGCAGCCACGCATAAACACACGTCACCTCACCTAATCTGCACAATAGCTGTCCGAGGCAGGAACTCTTATTCCCGTTTAAAGAATGGAGGACTCGAAAATGGAATTTAAGTCGCCTGCCCAGATCACACAGCTGTTACCTGGCAGAGCAGGGATTGAACCCTGTTCTGTTTGCCTCCAGAACCCAAGATCTTAACCAATACAGAATATCGTTTTCCATTTCATTTCAGCTCTTGTTTACTTAAATAGGGCCTCTGTTTTGTGGGCAGCCCTGAATTCATCCATACCCACACATTCATTCTCGCTGGAAAGCGGTACAAAATGGCAGCATTATTTTTTAAGGATTTTTCCATACTGGAACAGACTGAATGGGGTCATTTCATTCCTCCACTGCCTCTGACCCGGACTATGTGCGCCTTCTGGAAGGAAGCCTGCAAGCTCAGACTCCTTGCCTCCTGGTGAAATGAAACCTTAGGAAATGTCCCTGACTCTTTCTCTTGTGTAGTGAGTTACAGCCTGAGGGCAGCCAGCAGGCTGGAGGCCTGGTTTGGGGGACTCAGGGTATGACGTTTTGTGGGTATGTAGCGAGTGCGAGGTGCTAGCTCGGTTCTGGGCAGACATACCGTTGTGTGGTCTCAGTCCCTGCCCTCAAGTAGTAGGTGGTCAGTAGATGTCTCGGGAGTGACGGAGCATTTACATGCACAGAGGGGCTGGGGTGGGTACCTGAGCAGCAGGGCTGCAGCGAAGAGTGTTTTAAGTTTCACAGAAGCGGATCTGACAGGAACATGGGGAAGGGGTGAGAGACGAGAGATAGGCCTGGAGTGGGAAGTTGGAATTCTGTCCTGGTGGGTCTTGGCTGCAGGACCAAGGAGTTTGGATTTTATTCTCTGGGGAATAGAGAGCCACCAGAGGCTTCTGAGTGGTGAGTGACATGATCAGAGGTGTGTGCTGAGAAGACTGATCTGGTGGCTGGCAGGCCTTCGAGGAGGCTTCTGTAGCATTCCCGGGGGGTGGGAAGGCAGATGTGAGAACCTGGAGACAGGAACAGGGCGGTGGTTAGAAAAGCCAAAAATGACTCCAAGGTTCCACGCTGGGGTGACAAGGAAAGTGGTGTGAGAGAGGGGGCAGAAATAGGGACGTCAGAGGAGAAGTGGTTTGCTAGGAAGGGACCTAAGGATCTTGGTTTGGGGCTTAGAGTCTCCTCTGACTCTTCTCTGGTCTTCCCAGCTGCAGCCGAACTGCCTCCGAAAGGAAGGGGTCAGGAAGGTAGAAGGCAAAGGGGTCAGAACAAGTGGCCATCAGCAAGTGCAGCCACTCACAGGCGATGTCTCTTGCTGCTGCCGCTGCCACTCAGACGGACAGTGCTTGTGTGCAGGGCCCCAAAACACCACTTCTTCTTGCCCTGTTTGGGGAAGGTGCAGAATGTGGGCAATCCTACACTTAGCAAAGGCCTTTCTGCCTTCTGGGACAGTCAGTCCTCCCCTGTCCGTTAGTTCTGCTGGCTCAAGAGAGCCTGGCCTGGCTCCTCCCCTGCCGCCCAGGGCTGGGGCTGGCAGGGGAGGGTTTGACCCCGAGGCCTGAGAGGGTGAGCAGCAGAGCCTCTGTGCCTACCCTCCCAGGCCTTCTCAGGCCCTCCACCCTGTGGGCTTAGCTCTGCAGTTGGACAAGGCTGGGAGGTAAGACGATGCCTGTGGGTCTCTGGGGGGCTTAAGAAACAGATGGTCCCTGCACACGAGGTTTGCTGTTGGTAACATGAGCAGATCTGGGAGGGAGCTGGCCGGGCTGAGGCAGCTTGGGACCAGGAAGGGAATCTCGTACATGTTATCAGACGAAGCATCCCCCGCCCAGCCTCCAAACTCGGCCCTCACCCAAGTCACTCTCTCAGCCCCTTCCAGCTGGCACCTGGGACTTGGGCCTTAGATACCCACAAAGGGATGGGGGAACTGGCCCCCAGTGTCCCCACTCTTGGCCAGGGCAGCAGAGCCAATTGGGCTTGGAAGGCAGGAAGAGCACTGGAGCCAAGTCTGAGAGCAGCTGAGGGGGGACAGGTGTTTGGAAGGGAGAGAAGGGCTGGGAAGAGCTGGGCGAGGGTTTCTGCGAATAACAGCTTCCTAGCCTCCTTATCTCTCTCCTGAGCAGCCAGAGGTGAACAGCAGTGAAAGGAAACCCTGAACCTACCCTTCCTTGCAGGGACTCTGAGCTCCTTCTCTTCCCCTAACGTCCCTTCCAGCACTCCTCCAAGCCCTGTGGAGCACAGAGTAGCCTGGAAGCCCAGCTCCAGTGCCCAGCCGTGCTGAGGAGTGCTTGGTGGTCAGGACTGTAGCGCTTGGAGTGAGAGGTCCTGAGTTTGAGTCCCAGCAATATGAGCTGGTGACCTCAGGCAAGCTGCTTCACCCCCAGGATGGTTAACTCATTTGTTAAAATGAGAACAATAATCGCAAACGCATAGGGTGTATATAAAGATTAAATGGGATGATGTGCATAGAGTGCTTAGTCCAAGTCCCGTGGCATCGTAAATGCTCACAAATTATTGTCCTTCTCCTCCCTCCGCTCCCCCTCAGGGAGGCTCAGGGGAAGAAGAGGGCATAGACACAAAAGAGGACAGAGATGACCGTCACAACTGTGTGCACTCTCAAGATGATCTCAGCTCCACCGCTTACTATCTATGTGATCTGGAGGCAGTTACTTATATGCCTCAGTTTCCTCATCCATAAAATGGGAACAGTAATAGTCACTACCTCATAGAGTAGTTGGGGAGATTAAATAGAGATTAATTTATGCGTATGCATATAGACAGACATATATGTAGCTTAGTACGGTGCCTGCCTTAGCAAGTTAGCTGCCATTAATATCAGTTCCTCTATTCAGCCATGTCAGTGTTAAAATTGCTCCTCTCCCAGCTCTGATCTGCAGTGTACTAGGCTGTACAGGGGTGGGGTCACTGGTAGGCTGGCATGACCCTGGAGGTGTGTGTTTGGTTGGGCGGTGTCGAGGTTAAGGGCCAGTGACGGGCAGCCCTTCCCCCACCCCCGGGGCTCACTGGCCCTGTGCCTTCTCTCTCCCCTGCAGATGTCCATGAAGGAAGTGGGTGACGGCTTGCAGGATCAGATGAACTGCATGATGGGGGCACTGCAGGAACTAAAGCTCCTACAGGTGCAGACAGCACTGGAACGGCTGGAGATCTCTGGAGGGGATCCTGCCCTGGGCTGCCCTGAAAGCCCCCGGACTCAGCCTGAGCCCCCTCGATGGGAGGGTGGCGGAGGTCCTGCCAGGCCTATGGCCTGCTCCCCCTCCACCCAACCTTCTCTTGGCAGCAGCACCAAGTTTCCATCCCATCGGAATGTGTGCGGGAGGGATTGGGCCCCCCTTCCCAGGACACAGCTTCCGGAGCACCACAGCCGTGCCCAGCAGGGGCCAGAGCTGGTGGAACCCGATGACTGGACCTCCACGCTGATGTCCCGGGGCCGGAATCGACAGCCCCTGGTGTTAGGTGACAACGTGTTTGCGGACCTGGTGGGCAACTGGCTGGATTTGCCTGAACTGGAGAAGGGTGGGGAGAAGGGTGAGACTGGGGAAGCAGGTGGGCAGAAAAGAGAGAGGGGCCAGCCCCGGGAGCTGGGCCGCAGGTTTGCCCTAACAGCAAACATCTTTAGGAAGTTCTTGCGTAGTGTGCGGCCCGACAGGGACCGGCTGCTGAAGGAGAAACCGGGCTGGGTGACCCCCACGGCCTCGGAGCCCCGAGCCGGGCGCTCGCAGAAGGTCAAGAAGCGGAGCCATTCCAAGGGCTCCGGACATGGCCCCTTCCCAGGCACCGCGGAGCCCAGACGAGGGGAAAATCCTTCCACGAGTTGCCCCAAGGCCCTGGAACCCTCACCCTCTGGCTTTGACATTAACACAGCTGTTTGGGTCTGAATCCTGGAGACAGAAAGTTGACTGAACCCAAAAGGGCCAGGTCCCCGTGCTGGGCCCCTGCAAAGAAGGGTGGGCGGACGGTCTGGCTTTCAACGCTAACTCCAAGTTCCTTTCCCCAGAAAGGAGGGAGAGGAAGCAGGAGTGTCCGCAGCAGGGCTGACGGCCACAGTTGGGAGGGGCTGTGGGGGAGGTGAGCGTTCCTGGACTGACTCTGTGTGTGTGTGTGTGTGTGTGTGTGTGTGTGTGTTGCTCACTTTGGGGCTGGAGGTGACAGCAGGAAAGCGATACAGGGAGGAGAGCAGGAAACCCTTCTGACATTCCTTCACTGTCCCCAAACACCTCAGTGGAACATGCTGTATGGGTTAGGGCACTGGGGCCTCAGACTCCCCAGACAGGCCCCCAGTAAGGACGTTGTCTCTGGTGTCCCCAGCCTTATAACTGTTTGCTTCCGGGCAAGGCGCTGCTCCAGGCCCGGGTATTAAACCCCGGCCTCCTGGGAGTCCGAGCCATTCCCACCCCCACCCCTTCCTGCTGCCTCTGCCTTCTCAGCCCATGCCTGGGTCTTGAGAAATGGGCTGAATGAGAGCCTGCCTGTAAGTGTGCTTGGGGAAGTCCCAGATGCTCCTCTTGTCTTTCCAAAAGCACAGGAGAGGAAAGAGACTGTTTGTACAGCACTTCACATGTTTGAAAGCCTTTTCACATCCATTATCTCATTAGTAAAGGGGCAAGTATTATCCCATTTTCCAGAAGAGGAAGTAAGCCTCCATGTGCTGCTACCTGTCCAAGATTGCACCCCAGGCAGGAGGCAGACCAGTGCAGGGCTGACGGAAGAGCAGAAGCTGGGCCCTGGAGCCACACACAGTCCCCCCCGCAACACCCTGTCTCCAGCCCGGAACGCCACACGGGACACAGGAACACCAGCGAGGCCAAGGCGAGCCCAGAAAAAATATGCACTCCTTTTAAAATTCCTAGCTCCATCCCGCGGTCTCCCCAAAGACTAGGCGCATGCAGCCTTTGGCCTCATCTTCCCGCCTCCCGCAGGACCAGCCTCCCGCAGAACCAGCCGGGGAGGAGGAGGAAGGACCGGGGCAGCAGCTCAGCTCCGGCGGGGGCTGGCTGCACGGGCGGCACCTAAAGCTTCCTAAAGCCGCGCTGGGCACGTGGCCCTGAGCGAGACACCACGCAGCTCCCGGCGCCTCAGCGCCCCCCTTGAAACTGCCGTCCCTCCCACTCGGGCAGGGAACGCCCACTGACCGGGAAAACACAATGTGGGTCCCTGTTTGGGCCAAGCCAGCCCGGGAAGGCACTCCCTCTCTCCTCCTCTCTCCACCTCCTGGCTGATCTCCCCTCTGCTTGATGGGGGGTGACAGCTGCAATTAGAGGCAAGACGCCTTCCTGCCCTCAAAGCATTAATAGCAAATTGGAGAAGAAAAATAACAAGAAGGCTCTTCCTGCATCCTGGACCCCCAGGGGGCAAGGATGGGGGGGGGTGCTTAGAGTGAGCAGCTCGCGACAGCTGGAGTTGGGGGTGGTTAGGGTCACTCAAATCCCCACACAATGAAATGGTAGATGTTTAGTTTGGGGTGGTGGAAGCTACAAGAGGAAAGACACTAATTTTTTTTTTTTTTTTTTTTGAGCATTTGCTCTTTCCAGGCAGTGTACACATGTCTGTCAAACTTCCAAATGACCCTACAAGGTACTGTCCTCCCAGGAAATCAGTAAAGGCTCTTAGGGGTCCTGTAAATTGCCCAGATCAGGCTATCAGTAAAAGAAAGAACCAGGATTACAAACGGGGGGGTTGTGTGGCTGCTGAATCCTGAGAGGAGGGAGCCATGGGCCGCTGGGTGGTGGCGAATCCGTCCAGCAGTTATTCAAGAAGGCACCAGCTCTGAGTAGGGAATGATTCTACAGGAAACCAAGTTGCCTCTTGGCCATTCATCTGCATCTCATCTGTTTTGTGGACTGGTCACAGCAATTCAGGCCAATCGAACAAAACTTTATGAACACCTGCCAGTGCCAGGCATTGCAATAGGAACTAAGCACAGAGCAATGGGAAGGACCCAGTTTCTGACTCAAAGGGTCCAGTGGGAAGAAAGAAGCAACTCTTAACCCATCACTTAACCAAAAGGGATTCAAGGGAATGAAAACTCATTTTAACCTGGGCCAGAACAAACAATTAGGACGTGACATCTGCTGCCAGGATAGTTCACAGGTGTCACCTTTGTGTTCTTATTTCCTCCTCACCACACTCTGGGAGTAGCTGTTGTTACTCTTGTATTACATGGAGAGGCTCAGAGAGGTTAAGTAACTTGCCCAGGGTCCTAGTGACAGAGCTGGGATTGAAGCAGTTCCAATTGACTTCCAGTCTTGTGCTTTTCACACTAGCCCGCAAATTGTCCATCTCTGCCCCAAAGCCAAGTCAAGAGAAACAACAACAAACCTGTCCTCCCATGTTATCTGAGCCCCTGTGTGGCTAATACACGGAAGGCTGCCTGTCCGGTGGCAGAATTCTGCCTGGGTCTGGACGGAGCTGATGTAATGCCCCATCCACTACGTCATGCTTTGTTAGTGAAAGACGATGGTCAATTCATTTCCCCCCCATAATTTTTCCTTTTCCCTCCTGGGCTCCTGCCACGACAATGACAGAAGCTGTATTTTACTGAAGCTGAGGGGAGAGGTGAATGGGAAGGCCTGGGGCCTAAGTGCAGCAGGAAAGTGTGGGGTGGGGAGCAATGTGATGAGGGGAGGCAGTGGAAGCAAGCGGAGGGAAATCGACAGCTTAATTCCGCCCCTGGGGCTCATTTTATGGTTAATTAGGACATGCAAATAAGCTGGAAGCTCATTTAATACCCTCCCTGGCATGGGCCCTGCCTCACACCTGGCCCACTTCCCTGGCAGGTACAAGGGCCCCCGATTGGCTCAGGCATCTTCCTAGGGCTCCACCTGCTTCTTTGTGGCCCTGTGGCCAGAGTGTGTCTATAGATGTCCCTGGGACCGTAAGCAGGAGTTAGAAGAGTTCCTGCTGGGTGTGGCCAGCCGCCTGCCTGGTCTCCTTCCTTTCTCTTTCCAACCCTGAGACCTGGGACCCCTCTTTCCCAGAGGGCACAGGGCCCCTCTCCCTCCAGTGCTCCCCTTGCACTTCACCACACAGGTTGAGCTCTGAACCCAAGCCTGAGGCGTAGAGACCTGGTTCAGCTCTGTTCCCGCCACAGCCCCCTGCTCCTCAGAGCCCTGCTGGGGAGGGGGCTCCTCCATCTTTCCCAACACACACTAACCTTTCCCACAGCGCCTCCCTAAAAGCAAAAGCACAGCCTGTCTCTGGGGAGCAGGGGCCTGCCTCCAGCTTTCAAGCCACCCCCGGTGACCTCCCACCCAGGGCATTAGACACTTCTGCCAGCACCATGGCATGAGCACTGGATTTGGAGTCGAGATTGGAGACCCATTTCTGTCACTGTGTAAGCGTGAGCATGTTGCTTGGCCTCTCTGAGCCTCGTCTTTCTCGTCTGTGAAATGGGAATAAAGCAGAGCTGCTGCGAGGTTTAATGGACATAATGCACCTAAGGGTCAAGCACTCAACCTAGAACAGCAGAAGCTCAATTTATATTGGACTGCCTGCCCCTTGGTTCGGGTGCTAACCATGTGACCCGGGGCAAAAATGCTAAAAAATAAAAAGCTTTCTCTGTGCCTTGGTCTCTTTTTCTGTTAAAAAACGTATACTGGCCTTATTACCTCACACAATTGTAGCCAGGATCAGAGAAGACAATAGGTGTGAACATGTTCTTGTACATTGTGAAAATATTACCCAGAATGGCTGTTATTTGCAAAATGGGAAACAACTGACACTTTTCCATGGAAGGAAGATAGGTGTATGTGTGTGTCTCAAGGGGTGAGGTATGGACAGGGCAGTGGCAAGGGCTGAGCTTGGAAATGGTGCTTGAGGACCCACAGCCTGAGAACAGGCTCCAGGGACCACACCCACTGCCCCTGCACCCCAGGTCTCCCGCACATTCAACCCCCAGGGCCCACACATTCCTGGCAAGGACTAGAGAGTTGAATGAGCCAAGTCCTGATGGTTTTGAGGAGTCAGATCCCTAGTGGCTCTCTCTGTTCTTTAAGGCCTTAGCCCCTAGAGTCCCTGTCAGGCCCCACATCTTGCCCTTCCTCCCTTCCTCCAGCCACCCTGGGGGCTAATTGCCCAACATTGCTTGTGCCTGTCTTCCTAGACTCCCTTCCCTCGGGATGGGGTGGAAGGTGTGAGGCTGGTGCTGCCAGAGGAAGGGTGATGGGCTGGAAGGGCCTAGCAGACCCTGGGGGTACAGGGCAGGGGCGTAAAGACCTCAGACTGCGGTTGCCCGCTCAGTACAATTATTAGGATGTCCCCTGCTCCACTTTTGTCTCGTCTACCCAAGCCTTAAATAGGATGATGAAACCTCTCTCCCCGATTCCCTCTGAATTTGACAGAGGACTTCCTTCCTGCCCCCTCTCCATACTCTTCAATCAGTCCTGACATAGCCCTCTACCCACCACCTCCAAGCCTCAGATATACCCCCCAAATTCTGACACACACACACATGCACACACGCACAGGCACCAAAATTAAGTCAGCCTTGCCAGTGTCCCCGAAACAAAGTCCACATTCTTGTCCCCCACTGGAGCCCTCCTCTTTCTTCCTCCCGCCGAAGTCTCTCCCTGCCTCAGTGCTCTCTGAAAGCATCTTTGTGTCCCTGGTCAGAGAGAGGTCCCCAAGGAGCATTGAGGGAGGGAGCCTTTCTTGGGACACCTATCCTGGTCATAGTGCTGGGACAGTAATAATCTGACCTGGGGCCATGACATTGACCTTACACTTAGCCTTGTTCCCGCATCTTCGCCGGGCCTTGAGGGGAGGAGGGAGCAGGATCCCTTACTCTGTACAGGGTCTCAGGCCACAGTGGCCGCACCCTCTGGTTTCCACTCCACAGAATCCACCCTGGCTGGGCCCCTCTGGGCATATCCCCCAACATGACCACACTGTTCCAGAGATACAGGAATCACTGCCCACATGCTGGGCACTTCTGCCCTCCCCAACCATGACCGAGCTCTGGGCTGCCCCCCCTGCCCCTCTTTCTGCTCTCTCCACTCTGAGAGGCACCCCCTAGTTTCATTCAAGTGGCCAGGGAGGAGCGGGGTTCAGCACAGCAGATGCCACCTGACACCCAGTCTGAGGCTGCTCCATGCTCCCTCGAGGGGCAGGTGTTGGTTTGGGGGGCCAGGCAGGTGTCCTCATCCCCGGAAAGAATCAGGTTTTGCTTTCTTGTTTTCCCCGCTCTGCACGTGTTACTTCCCCCAGCTGCTCTCCCTTTCCTCCTGTGCCCCTCCCTCAGCCGCCTCCCTCACCTCCTCCTTCTGATGGAGGCTGGACCTGCAGCTGGAAGGAAATGCTGCCAGGCTCCGGAGGACCAGGGAGGAGGCGAAGGAAATGTCGAGACCCAGTGACTTCAACCTCACTCTCATCCTGTCTTCCCTGGGTGTCTGGGGGCCCAGCCCTGCCCGATTAGATCCCAATGGCCTGGCTCAGTCTTGTTTCTGAGCACTTCTCATCTCACACTGTACCCTCCAGGGAGATGAGCTACTTCAAGTGTTCTAAGATTGGGGTTTGTTTTTTTTTAATGCTCCTAGGTCTTTGCATCTGCTGTTTCCTGAGGACCCGTTTCCCCACTGCCTCAGACTGGCTGAATTTTACTCATCCTTCACTCTGCAGTTTAAAGGGCATCTTCCGCATGAGGCCTTACCTGCACACACCCAACCACAGGACTTCTTTTGTAATTATTTTGAGCACCTCTAGAGTGGCAACTCCTCACTATTCATTTCTGCACCTCCAGCACTGAGCACGGGCTCTCAGTGTGACCTCCACTCCCAGAGTGAGCCCTCAGCTGACGTGGCCCCTGCATCTCCCACTATAGGTGAGACCAGTGGTCAAGGCCTCCTCAGCTGCCTCCCAAGGCCCCCTTTTCACTCCACTCTTCAGCCCACTCCCCAGGAGAGGGGAGCTGCAGCCAAAGTCACTTTCCAAAGAGGGAACTCTCCGTCCCCAGCCCCCGTCCAAGTGTTGTGCAGCCCCGTCCCTGGCCTGCTGCCTTGGCTTCTCCAGCCCAGCTCCCAGGCTGATTCTATTCCCATGCAGGCTGTCTCACCCCTCCCACCCAGCTCCCTGTCCCCAGCAGGCTGTCACACAACTGCCTAGAGCTCAGGCTCTTCAGATGATCACAGCCATTTCTCTCCTACGCCTGCTTAATCCCAAGTGGATCTCAATTTCCGTCCGGAAGACATCACCTTCACCCTAGCCTCCAAGTTTTCTCTTTTTCTGCTTGCTCCCTCACCACTGGTTTTCCTGACCTGGAGCATCTTCTCCTTTTTGGCAACAACTGGCCCCAGATTTAGCCTACCCTAGGACTTTTTCCATCCCTGTTTGCCAGGGATCCACACCCCTACTGGGGACATTGAGTCTGCTAGATTCTCCTTCCCCCATTGTGATTATGGAGGGTCAGGGCGGTGTACTGGGGAAGGAAGCTGAGAGCTGGGTGTTCAGCACCTCCCCTCCCGCCAGGCCCACTACTGGCCACATTCCAGGCATTGTCTCCCCGGGACTGAGCTGCCAGCAAGGCACCATGTGTATAGCCATCCGTGTACAAGTGGTGGGAAAGGGGAGGGTATCAGGCACTAAATTTTTTTTAAAAAAGCAACAGAGGTTCCTCCAAATGGGTAAGTGCAGTAGCTGAAATCCCTGCCTAAACTCAGCTCCCAGAGCAGAGGTGCCAAGGCTGGTGACTTTGCCCCAGACAGCCTCCAAGGACTCACTTGAAGCCTCAGCTTGCTGCCACACTGCATGACTGGCCCACGGAGCTTGCTCACAATCACAGGGAACACTGGGGTAGATTGACTGAAACAGCTGCCAGAATCCCTGATCAGAGGTTCCAAGCATCTGTTCAGTTAAGTCAATTTATATCCCAGATAATAAGGGGTTAGGCTCTGCATCAGTGATTTCAAGAGCGCAAAGAATTCCAAAGCTTCTGGCCTGGGCTTCGGGACCCTGCTGGGAGTGTGGGGATCAAACATCTTTAAACTTCTCCAGCAAATGTATCCCTCCGAGGGAAGGCAGGCAGGGCCCAGTGCCCAGTGCCCAGTCCCACAGTTCCAAGTCCTACCTTCCAAACTGGGAAGATGCATGCTTGGCGTCCCCTTCACCCTGGTGGCTCCTTTAAACTCCCCAACTCTCCCACCTGGAGAGACACTAGTGATGTGCAAGGCAGGTGGTTGGGATGCTACCGAAGTGTGGCTTGTGCCTTTCCTCTCACCCACAAGGGAAGGCCAGATGGGTGGGATCTTGGTGGGAAAGTTGGCATCTCCCGAGTAGGGATGGATTAAGGAAAAGAACCCTCTTACTAGTCTTCTCGGGAAGGGCCGGAGGGGCCAAAGGGGCTGCTGTCTCATGCTGTGAAGTCCCAGTACACAGAAAAACTGGCGAGGGCGTGAGGGGGAAACTCCTGTTTACTGCATGCCTAGTAGGGGCCAAAAGGTCTGAGAGGAGCAGAATCCTGTCAGGCGAAGCAGAGGAACAGAAAGCAAAAAAGCTTTTTCTCTTCAATCATCTCTAGCATCTTTGAGTGCCACAGTATTAATGCTGGCTCCCTTCTAACCTGAGCTTTGGTTTGGGAATGATCACAACCACGTGCCTCAGAGATCACCTTCATTAGGGGAAGGGGAAAGCGAAGTGTGAAGTGAAGGCTGGGAAGAGCACTAGCGTCCAGGGGAGTAACCCTCGCAACACTGTCCTCTTCAGCCTGGTCGCTTCTGAAACTCCCCCATCCCTGGCCGCTCTGAGTCTCACCTAGATGGTTGCTCCGCCCTAGTTCCTTACCTAGTTCAGCCTTCCAGGTTGTCAACTTCCTGCTGCAAGGCCCGCGATGATATGTACTCCTCCAGCCTATTCCTTACACATTAACACCAACAGAAACCAGATCACTTCTTGCTCCTGTTTTCTGCACTTTTTTTTCCCTGAAACCTGCCTGTAATACTCTTTCCCACTCCCACCTGTTGAAAATTCCACCCTTTAAGGCCTAGTTCAAACTCCCCTCTCTGAAGCACTTCCGATCTCCCAAACAGAGGGCATCTGTCCCTCTATCTCACACCACTTTGCTTAGAACTTCTTTATGGTACTATTAGTTCTTGGGGACCTACCAATTTCTATACCCACATACTGTGTCTTCCTTCCTGCCACTGTGCCTGCCATGCTCCTATCCGGGTTAGCTGCCTTACTTGTATACTAGATTCCATCCATTTAGCCTACTCAGTTTTCCTCCTCAGTGGATCATTCTCATTAGCACACAAACACGTGCTGTTTCACTCATCTTAAGAGAGTAGTCGATGCTTGATGTCTCCAATGTCTTTCTTCCCATTTGCTCCTATGCCCACTCCAGACAGTCCTCCACCATTCCACTGACAGCCCGTGGAGGTCACCAGTGACCTCCATGTTCTCCTTTGCTAATCCCTCTTCATCTCCCAACCTCAAGATGGAGTCCCTGGATCTATTCTCTATCTATATTCAATGCTAGTGATCCTATTTAGCTCCACGCTTTTAAATATTAAATGTAAATCTCCTCCTGTCCAGATCTCTTCCTCTGAACTCTAGACTCATATCAAACTGCCTATTGTACATCTCTAGAATCTGACACACTTCTCACACTTAGTATGTTCCAATTTGAACTCCTCATTCACCACCTATTCCCCGTCCAAACCTGCTTCTGCCATAATCTTCACTATCTTGATTATTGGCCAAAAATCTTGGCGTCATCCTTGACTCCTCTCTGTCTCTCACATACACTCTACATGTATCAGTAAATCCTGCTGGCTCCACTTTCACACTCGACTATTCCGTCTCCTGACTGTTCTCTCTGCTTCCATTCTTGTCTCTCTACAGGCCATTCTCACTCAACTCAGCAGCCAGAGTATTTCTGATGGTAGCGGAGTCAGATCATGTTATATTTTGTGCTGAAATCCATGGATCCCACTCCGAGTAAATGCAGAAGGAAATTTTCCCCCTACCCAATCCTACTATCTTTCTGTTATCTCCATCACTCTCCCCCTTGCTCACTCTGCTCCTGCCATACTGGCCTCCCTGCTAGTCCTCCAACATGCCAGGTACAAGGCTACCTGATGGCTTTTGCACAGACCCTTCCCACTGCATAGAAGGCCCTTCTTTCCCCCAGGCAGGTCTATGGGCTGCGCTTTTCAAATATTTATTCAAATATCAACTTCAACCTAAACCGTCAACCCACTACCACCACATTCCCTCTGCCCAATACTCGTGCCCCTTCAGTGCTTAACTCGTCTCCATTGCACTCATCATTACAGACACTTGTTTTTGGCACCTGCTAAAAACTCCACAAGGGAAGGGATTTTGATTTGTGTTATTCACTGCTGTATCCCCAACATGAAGATCAGCACCTGGCATACAGTAGAAGCACAATATTTGCTGACAGGCCCATAAGGATCATGTCTTGTTCTGTTTTGTATGCCCTACAAGAATTCTCACATGGTTCAAAGTAAGGACAAGAACTTGCACAGGGTTAAGCTTAAAAAAATGCATTGAAAACAACAGCTCCAAATAAGAGTCACATCACTGCTTAAAATGGGAAGATTTATTAAGGTTTTTCCTTAAGAGGAACAGCCAAGCCCATGCTTCTTAAGAGAAGCAATTAGCAGGAAATGTATGTCACACCTTGGGCCCAGAACGACAGGAGGTTTCTTCTTAACAAGCCAAAGAACTTGCATCCCCCAATTCCCTTTAAAACTCTCGTTAATGTCTGCAAAACAGAATCCATGTCGCCTTTCCAGGAAACAGAACCAGGCACGCAGTTCAAAGTCTCCAGCTGTTCTCAGCAAGAATATTTAAGCAAGACATGGCAATACATGTTCTGCACATTCAACAAACCCAAGGTGAAACTGTGGTAAGAAAAATCCAGGTTCAATGCAATGTCTGTACTACATTTTCAAGAATAACTTGCATTTTTTACATTTCTGGGGAATAGAAATGCTAAAAGCTGGGTGGTTAGACTGCCTCAAAGCTCACATTCATTTCCCTCCCTGCAAGATGGGCTCTTTCCAGATCCTGGACAAGCACCCAAACCACTCTGCCCTTTTAAGTTTGGAGCAGAGTCAAGAGAGGCCACTTTAACACACATTTCAGTAGCACCTTAAAGAAGTTCAAGACTCAAATAAAACAAAAGGTTATTTTACAAGTTATTTTCCTCCTCCAAATACCTGACAATTTCTTCACACTTTGGTTTCACCAAACATATACAGTTTATAAGAGCGTATTTTATGCCTTCTAATATTATACTATGATTGCTTGCAAAGGAAAATACTCAGGTAATCTTTATTTCTCCTTCTGTCCCCCAGTCCTGAAAACAAAAATCAGACACATGAACTGACAAATATACACGTATCTACAAGGATAAAGAGGCAAAATATTTGAAATTGGTCAGGTCCAGAAAATGCAGAATGTTCCTATGTGGAGAAAAATAGCTTCAGACCAAGTAACCTGTTTTAAGAAAGTTAGTAATAAAATAAAGATCAGTATCCTCCCAAGGATTAACTTTTCCCAAGTATATTCTAACTTCAAAGAAGCAGGTAGTTTCACTGAAGAGTAAAAGCTGGCCAGTTCTGATGGCAGATCAAGGCCAAACAGTGATTAGTTCACAGTTGTAGGGGAGAGTAACACACCAACATCCATGTTTCTCCTAATGTTCCTAAGAGCACTAACCTGGGGGCCACGGTTCAATAAAGCACAGGATTACTCATACTGTGGATGAATTTCTCATCTGTCTTCCCTGCCCAGTTAGACTGCAGACTCTCGAAGGAAGGCCTGTCCGCCTCTCTGTGAGGCATGGAGTGTTTATACAAGAGATGCCTTGAGTACATACTTTTAATTCAATACTTGTAGAACTGTTAACTGATACTGAAGCTCCCCCTGGTGGAGGGCAAAGTTACAGTTAGCTTATGGATTTACTGTTAATTTCTAAAGCTAGATTGGGGGCACCACAAAGCCATTACAGTTGTGTTTTAGTGGAAAAAAGAAAACTATCAACTTTGACATCAAGTCTCCTTTAAGTTATATATTACTCATATAACTAAAGCCATCCGCTACTTTAAATACCCACAAATACTAATACGGTGTCAGTTCTCGGATATTTATGATGTAAGTCATATAATATCCTTGAGGATTTTTTTATTTTCCAGCTATGAGAAAACATCTTATTTTCAGGCACCCTCTCTTCTGGAACCAAGGCTAAGAAGTTCACCTAGGGACAATATAAAAGTGCATCTATCTCACTGTCTAACAGGATACCTTTCCATCTTGCTCAGCGACAGCAGATCCCTTTGAGAGGCAATGCGTATCTCTGATTTCAGCTGGCCCTGCTCTGCATACTGCTGTATGCCACATGGCATTTTTCTTCACAGTTTCACCTTTATCTCAAGTGGACTGTAAAAGACATGACAAAGGAATCCATACCTGTCATCTTTCTCTACCATGTTCTAAAACAGAGGACACTGAGTCTATGCTACTAGTCAAGCAGACTGTAACTGGGAGTTATTCTTGTTAAATGATTTCTACTTAATCTGGCAAGTGATTACACAACACAATCTAAGTAACAGGTAATATTTAGAGAGTTTTACTCATTTGTGAGACATCTGTCTATGATTTTTAAGTCCAAAGAAATGTTTGAGAGGTGAATTTTAAAGAATGACCAGAGGACCTTAAAATACGCCACCTTAATGCTTCACTTATTTTTTAAAATTTATTGCATTTCTTATTATATTTTTGGCCCCTCAATCCCAGACATATGTATAACTGGATCAGTAGAAGGTAAGTATTAGGTAACTAAGTTTATTAGAAACTCAAAAGAATACAATTTCCAAATTTTTTTACAATATTTTAACATTTTCTCAGGTTGGTCAGAGCTTCTATTTGAAACCTGAGTTTCAAATTTCAATTTAGTAACTGACGGGCTGACCACACTCCTAGAAAGTCTCGGCAAGGCATGAACACTACTTCACACCCACTTGCGACGAGACAGTATCTAGATCCCTGAGCAATGGTTCAGACTTTCTGGAACTGGTCTCCTTACAAGTCAGGGACAAGGCACAGGGTTTCCTAAGCTTGTTTCTTCCCTTTTCTTTCTTCTTAACTGGCTAACAAGCTGTTTTGCTCTATCACTATGGAGAATACATAAGTCACATCACCCTAGGTCCATGTCCTACTTAAGCCCCATCTTCTGTAAAAATGGAAAAAACAGGGAAGGAAAAGAAAAGCACCACTATATAGCCAGCTAAAATTTTACCTTAGCAATATTTTCCATACTGCTACACTATACTACTTCACATGTGGCTGAAGCGAAAGCAACAGTCACATCCTTTACATGCTTCTCCACCTGCATCCACTTCTCTCAAATTCTTCAATCTATCATAAAGCAAATTCGAAAATTTTTACATAACATTTCATTGGTGGACTTATACTCAACAAATTAACAATGACAAAAGGATTCCCTTGATGAAATTACAAGCTGTGGAAGATCTGAAATAGTAAAAGTTAAACCCTGATACAGTATTAAACTTATCTTTTTACATATAAAAATAATACACAGTGGGATATTTTATTCGATAAGATACAATCTTTAAGATCAAGAGAGAATATACAAAACTATTTTATGTAGTCTGACGTATTTCACTGTAGATTAGGAATAAACCTGTCTAGAACAGAAAGTATGAGGTCTGTTCTTCGAGAAATCGCCAGTTACTCAGGGGCTTAAAGCCAAGTGTCCTGCAGGCACCAGGCAGAAAGGAGCTACTGCTGCATTCAAAACAATGCGGTCACTATAAAATAAAGGCTTTAAATCTATAAACAATAACAAAACACACAAACCAAATGAAAATGTACTAAAATTTAATCATCCATAAAAGCTGTAATTTAATCTGACAGTAAAACACAAGAAGCAATATTAGAGTTGGTTTAGTATATTATATATTTTAGCTTTGAAAGCCATAGAAATCAGTTATCCCAGTTTTTTTCCTATAAAAGACCCATTTTTCCAAAGCATTATGCACAAACAATTTTAATTAGAATATAATGACAGAATGATATTTCATAATTTTTTAAATATAAAATGAAGTCAATGACTCAAAAAAGTTATCTGCTGCAATGAGTTTGAGGGGAAATTTCATAATCTATATCATTACAGATATAAAGTATAATGGTTCCACTTTTTAGTGCTTGACAGGGAGGAATCATGATAAAAAGGTCAATATGAAATCATTTGATTATAGTAGCAATATCTAACATTTGAAATGCATCCATGCTCTTTTGTATAATCATATTAGAGTCAAGTATATTTATTTTCACATCTGTTATAACTGCTATTGCAAAGGAGAAATACTATTGTCTTATTTTCCAAGAGATATACACAGAGTAATTTTTTTCTCCAGGGAAATTGTGCAAACCAATATAAGATCTAAATTCTTCACATAATATATAAAACAGGAGAAGCCTCTTCAGATTTATTTTTTGAAGTCTGGAATGCTGGCACTTCCCAATTAGGCAACAGTTCTTCATTCCTGTAATCTAGAACATTGAATAAATACAGATATAAATATATGGTTAATTTCTTGATGTCAGAAGATGGTAGTAAAAAGCCGATAATACACAAAGAAACAATGACTTTGGTTGATCATTTCTCGAGAACTAAAGTATACTAAATAGCTACAGTAATAGGGCTATTTTAAATTCCATTTAAAAATGTTTAAAAAATAGTTTTATTATACTTAGTGTTTCACATTATATCTGACAGTACTGCCTATAAAGAGGAAAACAGTGATTATTTCATTTCTATCCCATTATTATCCTTTTTTTCCTATGTTATTTTAAAAGTTCCTTTTCCACTATAGAAATGATACTCGCCTGCATAAGCTTTCCACAGGACATTCCTTATTTGACCATTTTATGATTTTATATATTAGGGTTACCACTTCTAAGACAGGTTAAGAGAAGAAGAGGATACAGAAACAGCTGATGCCCGTATGCAAGGGCAGAAGAATCAGTTAGTCCTACTGCTCACCAGAAAAGACTCAGGTTAAAGGAAGGATTTCCTGAAGATGAATTCTCTCCTAGGTCTAAAAAAGTGAGACATTTTAGAAAGAGATTAACACGTTCGAATACGATTGTGTCTAAAGGCACAGGCTAGATAAGCTGCCTTTGCTCAAGGTTCACATACTCATACTAAAAATGTTCTAAGTGCTATTTAAATCAACCCTGCATCTCAGAGCTTTTAAAATGGGATCAAACATGGCACTTCAAGTCTATAATCACAATAAAATGCTCTACAAAGTATTCTGACTGCTAACTGATCTATTATTTTATCTTATTAAACATCCATAGAGATCTCAGGTGAGTTATTAAATATATTTTAAGTTGAATTAACCAGAGCCTAAGAATTCATGCAACCAGGATGAGAGTCTTCTTTCTAGAGCTATGCCAAGATTTCTCTCCTCTAAGGTAAAACTCACAATATACTATAGGATGTGTATAAATGAATTTTCACAGTGGGCCAGGAGATGGCACCTCTTCCTTTAAACATAAGCTAAAAGGACATTTTCTGAGAATTGGAAACTAAACCAGGGTCAGCTAAGGTAATGGTATCATGAACCAGTCAACTATAAGACAGTTAAATAATGTATTTCAGAATAGGAACTGGAGTCCTCATTTCCCTACCTTTGCACCCTTACCTAAACAACCACAAACACCAGTAATTTTAACAATAATCACTTTCAGGGAGCCAATGATTTATAGTTACTGAATCAAGACTTCACTAAAAGCCTAAAAACCAAACCTTCAGCCAGAAGCTGTCTTTCCTAGAGCTGACTACCAGAGGCAAGCTCTATGCCCCTTTCTCCTTTCTGCCCATTTTCTCTCTACCTTCATTTAAAAAGTGGGTACAATTACTCAGTCGTTTCCTTTTAGAGAGAGACGCATTCACATCTCTAAGGAAGCATGTATGGGTTAAACTGGTGCTCTGGAACAGGTAATCCACTAAATGGACCCAAGAGATTTACAAGAGTTAGCACAACCAACTCTCAAGTGGGGACAGCTGATTTTCCTCTAACCGGACTGAGTTTACTAATATTCACATAATTAGCACCAATTACATCATAAATCCACCCCATAAAAATATTCTTTTATGGTGTTGTTTATAGAGTTGATGAAGATAAGTAGAAACTGTTCAGGGGATTTAAATATATAATTAAAGAAAAACAAACAAATGGTCCCACAGGGCCTGGGTTTCACTTGACAGGCAGTTTCAATGCCACTAATTTCTCTCAGAAGGGCTCACTTAATGAAAGCCTAAGTGGCACTTAAAGTCAACTCCTACTTAGAAGCCTAGAGATGAAACACCTGAAAGAAGTCAACCCAGACCTCAGAGGAAATGACTACCAAAACTATACCAACATACCGCCGCACATGCAACAGAATGGCTCAAGGTAAAAAGACTCACAATACCAAATTTGAGGAGGATGTGGAACTCATAAACTGCTAGTAGGTGGGTAAATTGGAGCAGCTACTTTGAAAAACTTCTAGCAGTATCTACTAAAGCTGTCCATATATACAGTGTACAATCTGGCCATTCCATTCCTAAATATATGCTGAACAGGAAGCATGCACATGGACATAAAGACTTATACAAGAATGGGCACAGCAAAATTACCCATACTAGTTCCCAAAAAGAACTGAAATGTCCATTAATAGCAGAATATATAAATACATTGCTAGTATAGTCATACAATAAAAATGAACTACTACATTATGCAACAAGGATAATTCTCAAAAACACATTTTTGAGAGAAAGAAGCCATACATAAAAGTAATACATTACATGTTTTTATTTATAAGTTCAAAGAGAGGCAAAATTAATCCATGGCGCTGGGAATCAGAGTAGGGGTAAAGTTACATCTGGGGAGGAATGACTACTGTTGATATACATGGGTGTGTTCACTTTGAAACAATTAATCAAATGTGCACTTAAGCCTTTCTGTTTCAAGTGAACCACTGTATCACTTCAATTCAGCATGAGTGTGGGAGTGACCTTGGAAGGCACTCTCTGCATTTAACCACTATTTCTGGAACACCCACTGTGTACCAGGCACTAGGTACACAGTGGTGAGCAAAGTGGATGTGGTCCTTGCCCTCAGAGAGCTCAGAATCTCATGGGAAGAGAGAGAAATTGTCCAACAGATGAACGTATCTACAAGTTATATATCACATCTGTAGTTGCAGAAGCCTGGAAATACCCTAACAGGTGAAATGGGAAGTGGTTAAGGTTGGGGAAAGCCCAAAATAAGAGGATGAGAACAGCATTTCTTCTGCTTTTAGCGTCTTACCTGGCTCAGAGCTGCTGCTTACTGTGGGTCTAAAGCAGCAGACATGTTTTCTTTCTAGGCTTCTTCTTTTCCACTGGTGTTTTTCTATTTATCTGTCTGACCAGGTCATAAAATATCTAAATAAAAACAAGAAAAAAGTACTTATTCAACCAACATTTGAGACCTTGTTCCACAGAACAGTCATGGTTCTGTCAAACATTACTCTGCTCTTGGATCTGTATTTGGCTGCTTTGCTTTCATAGCAGGTTTCTTAGAAGTCCCAGCTGACTCTCAGGATAGAGCAGGGCTTACCTATTTACAATGAGGGAAATACACTCGCTCTTAGATATTCAATACTAAACTGAGAAAAAGAATTAGTAGTGAAAAACAGGGAGTGAAGTTATATTCTTCATGGAATCTTCTTATTAAGAGAATATTTAATGCTCAACTTGACTCTTTGCATTTATTTTTAAAAACTCCAAACTTACAGAAAAGTTGCAAGAATAGTACCAAGAACTTGTGAATATTTTTTACCCAGATTCACCAATTAGTAACATTTTGCCACGTGTACTTTCACATTTCTCTCTCCACACACACACTATTATTTTTTAAACCATTTTGAGAGGAGTCTTCATACCACAGGTCCCTTAGTAGTTGAATGTGTATTTCCTAAGAACAAGGTTATTCCCTTACATAACCACGTTATAGTTGTCACATTCAAGACATTTAAGCATTGATACATTACCCTGTGTCATCTACAGTGCAAATTCCAATTTTGTCAGTTACCCCATAATGTCCTTTATAGTAACCCGCCTCCCCCCAGAGAGAATCCATTCAGGATCACATACTGCATTTAATTTCCTGTCATTTAATCTTTTTAAAATCTGCAACAGTTCCTTGCCCTTTGTCTTTCATGACATTGCCATTTCTGAAAAATAATGACTAGTATAACTTCATAGAATTTCCCTCAATTTGGGTTTGTCTGGTGTTTCCTCATGATTAGATTCATCTTATACATGTTTTGCTGGAACAGGACAAAAGAGATATCGTGTTCTTCTCAACTTATTACATGTAAAAGCACATGATTTTTATTTGCTCCCTATGATTTGAAGTAACAAATAATATGTTAATAAATCTTTTGGATTCATTTTGAATGAAAAATGCAAGGTATCAAAGACAAAAATACAATACTACTTATTTCACAGAAGCAAATTATTTTAATTCTGATATGTTTATATGTATCATAGTGCTAAATATGCCAGTGTGGAACATAAACAGTTCAGCTAAACTTGATTCTTTGCTAGAAATGCAAACACTCATTTACTAATGACCTGGAATAGAAATGAGTATCATAGAAGCTTCTTACTATTACTCATCTGTAATAAACAGTACTTTGTAGAAACCTATCAAAATGTCCTAGCTTTTAGAGGCACTATAAGGACAACTGACAAAATCTGAATATGCACTGAACAGACTGTGTCAATGTCTATTTTCTTGATGTTAATAACTATGTCGTGGTTGTGTAAAAGAACGTCTTTGATCTAAGGTACATACACTAACATACTTAGGAGTAAAGGAGTGTGATATACAAACGTGACAAAATGTTAACAACGTGAATCTGGATGAAGGGTAAACAAATTCTTTTTATTGTTATTATATCTTTTCAAAAAGTTTTTTTTTTAAGATGGTATTCAGATAAAACAACTATTTACTTTTTTAAATGATCCAAAGATTATAAGGCTAAATTACTGGTTAAAAAGGAGGAAAAAAAAAACACTACTGAGTGATTTATCTCCCCAAAGCATTCATTTATATTCTTTTCTTTCTGCTCCACCCTGCCCACTCCCATCTTCTTCAAAACATTTAACTCTGTTACTTTATTTCTAACAAAGTTTGCAAATGCAGAATTGACAAACAAAATGGTAGTTTTTGTTTCACAACTCCCAAGTCCAAGTTGCTTCACAGCCCTGAAGCCCGTTAAGAACTGAAGGCGCACCAGCCATGAACAAGCTCCCATTAGTTTTCTAGCCTCAATGCATAAGCTATAAAATGAAAAAGAATAAAAGAACAAACTAAACAGTAAATTAATCAAAATCACATTTTCTCATGCTAGCCAGTTTCGGGTTTCTGGTACTACATAGCAAGGTAACTGATTTTGCAGTATTATCCTCAGAGACTTCTTGGGCAAACACTGCCTACCTCACAACAGCAGCTGCTTCAGAGATGAGGGCAAGTTTGAACTACAGGATTTGGTTAGATATGCTGAAAGTCCCCAGCCTAGGTTCTTCCTCTCTCTCAACTACAGCATAGTTTCTCAATCCCTCTGCCATTCCTCAATTGGGATGTCCTGATTCCAACTATTATTCCAGCCTCAGCAAAGAACAATTCTTGATTAAGACTGATGTCATTCTGGTATAGCTGTACACCACTTTCAAAACACGGCAAAAAGGGTACGGATAAGAAAGTTAGAGGGCTGTTTAGCCAAGCAGTACATTCCTGTATGATTTCAAACTCGAGTCCCAGAATGGAATCCTGTGAAAGCATGATCCCTCTATCTCCAGGCATTCGGAAAGCACACATACACAAGGCATTAGCTGTCTGAGGAACTATGAACTATCAAACGGACTCTGTAGCTGGATTATCAGGCTATAAAGAGAGAAATATTCAAAGAAACTCAAATTGTTACACCTTCAAGAATTTCTAGCATAAAGTTTGTACATTTCCCAAAAGAGTAAAGATTTTTAACTAGCTAACGTATTTCATTTTGTTTCGTTGTTTTTCTATTTTTTTAATAAACCCTCATGTCAAGGGTTGACCTTCAAGACTGCTGTGAAAAAGTAGCTCTGCTGCATTTGAAACCGCAGCCCAGAGCGCAGTTCAGTAGCACCTGAGTTTCCACAAACATGTCATGCTTAAGAAATGAGGAACACCTCCGTTCCACTGTGCTCACTGGACCCTGGCCCAACCCAGCCTCAGCCGAGCGCGTGAACTTGGTGGTAGGTGTCAGTGAGGGCGAGGACAGGTACAGCAAGGAAGCAGACTCCTAAGGCCAACCACTTAGCAATGGTGACCTTGCATTACTGCTCCCCCAGCCAAGCTCATTCATCAATCTTGATGTGTTTTATCTCAAAGTTACCTTTTCTTGGAAAAGCCAGACTGTACTAAAAATTAAAATTTTATGATTAGCCTTGTTTTTCAAAATAACATCTAAGAAACTAATTCTACAACAGAGGAAGTTGACGCTGGAAGCATATCATACTTCCTTTCATTTACTTAGCAGTAAATAAGAAATAACTGTTGTTACGGATCTCAGCAGGATAGTTCCCCACTAGGATGTAAGCTTCTTTAGGGCAGGGATAGTGTCTGTCTGGATGATGTTACCCTGGTGTCTAACACAGTGCCAGACACACAGGCACACAATAAATATTTGCTGAATAAATGAAATTTGTGAATTTCTTATTTTTATGTACTTGTTAAAATTGGTTTTACCTAAAAAAGCTTTGACATTCTTGATTATTTGTAAAACAAAGGATTTGCAGCAAACTTAAATTTTTATCCTTTTAGATGTTTAAAATAATTTGGTCATTTTAACAGTCAGACAATAGTCCACAACCATAATATTAGTCAAGGAAAAGTGACCTAGAGAACAAAGCCCAGAGAGGAACAGCAAACACACAAATAGGACCCTGATAACCTAACCCACTCTTAGCTCTCATCTATGTTGTAAGTGAGCTGGATTCTGACTGATTACCTGTGATGTTACAAATGGCAAGCACACCATCAGGTGAAGACCTTTGCACTACCAGGAAAGGAAAGAAGCCTACCCCGGTTTAAAGAAAAGAAAAGGCTTCTGTTAAAATTAACAAAAGCAGTGGTAACCTCTTAAGGTTTTGCTTGGTTGGTGGTGGCAGTTGGGGACTGCACTAATCTTTTAGAGGTTCAGTAAACTACTGGCCCTCTACACCCAAGCAGGCAGCTCACTTGTTAATGATTCCTGTCCACAACTATGTTCTCAAGATAGTGGAGTGCTTACGCTGGGAACAAAAAAAGCCTTGTGCACTTGCAGCCTGGGGCCTAAAAGATGAGTGAATTACAGTTCCATGGCCACACTCACAGACTCCTCCCTTTGAGTTGTGCACCAAAGGAACACAGGACTCACACACCAAATTCTGTGATATCCATGAGGTAATAACATCGCTCTGTATAACATAAGTTTATTATAATAACTACTTTGATTTTCGCATTTTCCTACTTGACTTTACAACCTCTTTACACACATCTATATAAGTACTTATTACAGTACAAGGGGGATGTGATAATTTTCACACACACCACTTTCCGACATATCATTTAGAGGCTCAGCAGGACTTTAAAGTTAAACTTCCTCTTTGACAATAAGGTAACGTGAGTGTCCTCATTATAGCCATAAAAGCGATTTTATGCAAGTGAAAGAATACAGCTTCTAAGAATTACTGTTTTCCATAAATTGACAGAAAAAAGACCGCTTAAAAGAACAGGTTACCTCATTAACGTTGATCTTTGACTTTGCAGAAGATTCTAAAAAGGCACAGTTACACCACTGTCGTGCTAAATTCTGACCCTGTTCTTTGCCAACTACTCGCTCATCTTCCAGGTCACATTTATTGCCAACCAAAATCATTGGAACCTGTGAGAAGGCAACAACATAAAATGAGCATGAATATACTCATTACTTAGCCTCTTCTTATAAGTAAGCAACTGCCTGCCACCAACTGAAATATATTAGTTAGGAAGAGAAGCTTCACCAATGCTTAAAAAAAGGTATATCTATGTGTGTTGGGGGGAAGAGGGCAGATGGAGGGGGAAGAGATAGCAAAAAATATGGAAGAGACTCTACTATGTTAATCTGCGAAATTATTTTAAGAATATAATCCCAAAATTCTCATGTGGACTACTATTAATAGCTGAACTTTCAAGTAGGAAAATCTGAAGGAAAAAGGAACCTCCTGCAATGCAGAGAAAAAGGTATTCACTGGGCCGACCTGTGGTTTAAGTGCTTCATCTCACACGTCCAACAAATGCCAAAAGTAGTGGCAAGACCAATACAGTAATAGGTTCTACTTCTACATTTGACACGTAGATCTGAAGACCAGTTTAGGTGAGATGCTGAGGAGGATTAACAATAAAAATAAAGCCATAAAGCAGGTACGTCTTCCCTTTTTCTCTAAACGAGAAATGCTTGGCTATGTCCATCCACAACTCCCTACTTCCAATAAAACAGGTCACTGACAAATGGTATAATGTCCTTAGTTAAAAGGTGTCCAGACAACAGTCACTTGTTTGTGAGGTGATGGACACTATACAAAAGAAAGAATTTAAGGGACGTGGTAAATCTTGTACCTAAAATAAGCAATTATCACGAGTTAGATAAAGAACACTAGGTATCTATAACGCCATCTTTTTTTAGTTTATTACTTGGGATAAATGGATTAATATTGCCAGCGTTCAGTAATTTGCATGTAATTGCCTATGAAAACAGAACTCCCTTAGATAAATTAGTCATGGGAAGGAAGAGAACTATTCATTAGGTTATGGTTGGTCATGAGTCACAAAGTTATAAATCCCTCTCGCCTACAATACTACCCAAGGTTAAGGTCCTGAGCAGGTACGTATGTTCCCATTAATAATGAGAAAGAACACACAAAAACAGAAAAAAAGGTACAAACGAGACTTTATATACTAATTTATACTACTGAAAAGGAACTCTCTGTAGCTCTAAGCTGGGATGAGCATGAAAAGCATACACTTCATCTTTGCAAAAAGAAAAACACACAACAATGACGCTATTCATTAAATAAAGAGTTCTAAAATAAAAATAAAAACTAAAAATATAAAAACCCAGTTAATCAAAATCTTTAACATAATTCAAAGGAAAAAACTGTATTTGAGTAAAAACTATACCGAGGGAATTTTATAAATAGGAACATACCATTATGGTTCTTTATGACGTTCTTTGAACACTGTTTCTGACATAACTACCACCTTCCAAAGCTCAACTTCAGTCTGACTCCGTCTACCAAGTATCCTTCAACTCCTCTTCTTTCTCCACTGCACTTATTACCCACACAGCACAATGAGCACTTTATCATACGTGTCCTCCTTTTCTAACCATCTCAGCATATAATTTGTAGGTTTAGAAAGTTGTAACATTTTTTTGGTCACACAGGCTCTTTTAGGCATGTGGGAGATACCTTCCAAATCCCCTACTGACAGAGAGAAAACACGTTTTATTTGGTCACAGAGAGATGGCAGTATGTCTTATAGAGAGAAAAGTACTTACATCTTCTGTATCCTTAACCCGTAAAATCTGTTCCCTCAGGTCTTGTAAGTCATTAAATGTGGACTGAGCTGTAATAGAATATACTAGTGCAAACCCTTGGCCATTCTTCATATACAAATCCCTCATTGCTGTAAATTGCTCCTATAATAAAAAACAGGCAATTATAAATATGATTTCCTGAACGCATATTGGAACAATTTAAATCAGAATAATCACAAGTGAGCTACTAAATTTTTTATTGCATGCTAGCATAACAGAAAACATAAGACATAACACATAGCTTCTAGAAACTCTGAGGTGAATGTTCCTGTTCCCTACTTAGGTGACTAAAAACAGCGACAATGAACTGTAGAATTAGAAGTGAAATCTTAACCACTTGAATTTGCTTTTGTGAGATTTAGAAAAACTATATAATTCCTTTTTATATATAGATCTTAATTAAGTTATTTTGATGATACTAAAGATATCTCCAAGATAAAGCTGTTGGAGAAGAAAAGTCCAGGGCCCAGACCCATGGCTAAGTGGTTGGGTTCACATGCTCCGCTCTGGCGGCCCCGGGTAAACTGGTTTGGATCCTGGGCACAGACCTACACACCACTCATCATGCCATGCTGTAGCGGTGTCCCTCATGAAGAACTAGAATGACCTACAACTAGGATATACAACTAGGTACTGGGGAAGGAAAAAAAAGAGGAAGATTGGCAACAGATGTTAGCTCAGGGCCAATCTTCTTCACCAAAAAGAAAAGAAGTTTTTTCAAGTCAAAGATGAGAATTCTGTAAAAAAACAAAAAAAACAAAGAAAAAAGAACACAAAAGAAATGTCCAAGCACTGAACCCTTAGGCCCTCCAACATTAAGAGGTTGGGAGATGAAGAAGAATCAGGACAGGAGATTTAGAAATAACCAATGACACAGAGAGACAACCAAGCAAGTGCTGTTTCTTGGAAGCCAAATGAGTAAAATTTTTACAGAAAAGGATAGTGATCAACTGAGTCGGAGGCTGCTGAAAGTAAAGGGAGCTGAGTATCAATGCTCAGCTTGATTATGAATGACAGACTATGAACATGAAACAATGTGAAGAAGGGGGTGAGGATATGAAAGAGAATCAAAAATGTTAGGATAAACAGACTGTAGGTTCCAGTGAAGTTGCAGGGTATGAAAGGAAGTGAGATGGAAAAACAAGAGGTGGTGACTGGAGAGTGGGATGCTTGAAAATGAGATTAGGGGTGGTATTATAGTTACACTGGTAATCACATAGTCTAGGGTAAGACCATGGGTGCAAACAGCTGAAGCAGGATGGAGGTCAAGGAACTGAAAGGTCAAGGTGCTGGATCATCTAAAATCACCAAGAATTCCGACTGAAGCAGTGTTGGAGGGTTAGTAAAAATCTTCACAGAGTAAGGAGTGATCTGGGACAAGACTGATGAGCATAAACTACTTTCCAAGCTTTATGCAAGGCACTGTGGACACAGACAAGCTAACAGGCAATTATAACACAGAGCTGAGCACCAGGATGGGAGAAGTACAAGACGTCTGAGAGCACAAAGGAAAGATTTCTGCAGTAAGGAAAAATTTCCTTTGCATAAGAGGAAGAAAAAAGAATGCCCTCGCATGTGTAGAGGTGGTGAAAGAGGAAGTGGAAAATATTCTTTTTAACTGCTGGGGTCTCTTGGAATACAGGGGAATTACTCTTGATTCAAAACCTAAGAAAACTTGCTGGGGAGGGGGGGACGGTGGTGGCAAGAGGGGCAGATCTCTTGATTCAGCTGGTATAAGAAAGATATAGTTCCAGTGCTCCAAATCTCCCTGTTGGAATCAAGATCCATTTTCCCACAAAAGCCTGGAAAAATACAGTGTAATTAGTACTGTATTTGCTCCAGTCTGCTTATAAGCTTTTTTGAACTGTCTGAAACTTTCTCATCATTTATAAAATTATAGTGGGAAAATTTGTGCTGAATTTTACACAGCTCGTAACATTTAACAATACCATCTATTTTAAATCTGTGAATTGCCTAACAGGAAAGTCTATGCATATGGAGGAAAAAAAAGAAAAGAAACATTGCTTAATGTGGCATTTTTTTATGGCAGTATAACTGGAAATCATCAGTAATTAATAAGAAAATTATAAAGGTGATGACAAATGAAGACAAAAATAAAAGCAAATACACAGAGCTATACTATATAACAAGCATTGTGCCAAGTGATTTATAATCATGATCTCATTTGATCATTACAAGCACCCTATGATGTACTAATGTCATTATATTCAATTAAAGATGAGAAAAATGAGGCTCAAAATAATCCTAAAGATTGTTGCCTTCATCAGAAAACATGTACCTGTCACCAGCCCCTTGAGATCTTAAAATACAAATAAAAAGCAAAAATAATTGTTATAAAACGAATGACTATGGTGCCAAGAGACAGTCTTATTTAAACCCAGGGAAATACCTATCTTACAGAAAATTTGAGATTTAAAATACATTTTTTTAACCACTAATGGCATAATCCTTACTTCAATATGGGGAGAAGAAACTTAACACATAGATTCTCTAAGTGAACTCAACATACAATTTAATAGTGATATGTAGGCATTAAGTACATCATAGATGGTTTCAGGCACGTAAGAAAACTTAAGAAGCACTATATTTAGAGAATTTGTTCTTAATCAGAATGATTACTTTTACTCAGAGAAACTATTCAGATGACATAACTAGTTCACAAATTAAAATCTATTAAAAAAAAAAGAGAGAAAACATCCTTACTGTTCCTGCTGTATCCAGGATTTCGAGCATACACTGTTGGCAATCTACTTCAACTTGCTGTTGGGAGTGGGGTGGGGAGGGGAATTAAAAAGTAACATCAAAATGTTAGTCTGTTTTCCTCCCAGCTCTTCACTCAAAGTACCTATTAACAACCACAAAGCCTTTCTCCAGGAGTCTGCTGCAGTGGCTGAGACTGAACTTGGTATTACTATGAAGAACAGGTCTCAAGCACGTTCTATTAATATTATAGAAGCCAGGACTGTTAATGCCAAGTTTAGTTATTTTCTGACCACTGTAAACTCTGAGTAATGATTTTTATGTTATTATTAGAATGCAAATGGTTCTATTCCGCAATTTAAGAAAAACTACAACAAACAGGTATAGTTCTAACAGAAAAAAATGTATAAAATATGCATATTTATATTATCTTCAAAGAAAACAAAGCACAAAAGTATTAAATAGCTCAAAATACAGACAAGATTTTGGGATAAAGAAAATTTTGCCAACCTACCACGTTCAATTTGTTAAAGTTTTACTAAAATGTGCCCCCAATTTAATACAGAGAAAAATTTTAATTTAAAGAGATAAAAGGAACACAAAAGTGCTAAAATGAATAACACTGAACTCATATAGTCTTCAAGACTAAGAAAAAGGTACTACTTTGGGAAAAGTGAAATTTTACACACTGAATTTTGTTTACCCAGTGTTTTATGAAAGAAGAGAAGTTTGGCCTAAAGAAAGTGTCAACTATCAACTGTGTGGAAAAACTTCAACATAGACGGGATGAAGAAAAGTGTTAAATCTCCAGGATTCTAAGTACAGATCTGCGTTTGTAGTTGAAGCTTTAACCAGCAACTTATTTTTGGGAAATTTCAGTAAAGCAACACTGTCTTCTAAAAATAAATGTATTAACCTAAGGGCTATTTTCAACCCTGCTTCCCTGTCAGATCAGGGACTGATGAGGAGCACCGCTGGTGGTGCCACAAACTCACTGTCCCAACACATATGGGACCACAGCGGTAACCTGCACAATCTGTAAATGCACATGTTTAATGCATAATGAACTAGATCTGTAGTTTCTCAATGTATCTAGAGCACAATTTTGTTTCCAATTTGCAGATAACGAAACTGCTCTGCCAGTACGGACTGAGCAACTTAATTTAATAAAAGCTATAGCACTAGTAAAGGCAAATGCTAAAACATCAAACAAAGAATCCTTTCCTATTTGTTGAAAAGTAGGTTTAATCTTTTTAATTGTTTTATATATCCTTGGGCTACTAGTCTTTCTCATAACACTGTCTTTCTCCCCCCTCTAACATACTTGGGAAATAAAATCATGAAAATTCTCCATAATGCTACCTAGTCTTATAATTAAATAAAACATTTTTGTCAAGACCAACTGTTCAATTTTTTTTCTTTTAAATAAGCTTTACTGTTTGGAGCAGCTTCAGATTCATAGCAAAATTGAGCAGAAAGTACAGAGTTCCCAAATACTCTCTCCTGTTCCCAGCAAGTTTCCCCTACTATCAGCATCCTGAACCAGAGTGGTACATTTATTACAACTGATGGACCAACATCAACACATCATTATCATGCAAAGTCCATAGTTTGCACGATACTTTGCTCTTGGTGTTGTACATTCTATGGGTTGGGACGAAGGTGTGATGACATGTGTCCACCATTACAGTATCACACAGAAGCCAATCATCTAATTTTTTATAATCTAAAGATGAAATTCTTTAAAGTTTTTATATAACTAAACAAAAATAAAAACTTTCGGTCACCGGATAACTTCAAGCATAAAAAGTGATAAAAGTGATCTTAGTTTTACAAAAAGAGTCATCAAAAATATACCTACTATTTATATGTAATTTTTCCACATTAAAAGAATTCGCCACAAGGCAAATGTGTACATTAAAGAACAGACTACTAATAAGTAACAGAGCACTGTTAACGGAGCACAGTACCAGAGCTCTCTACAGCTAAGCAGTATTCTATGAGAAATACTTTGTATTGGTGTAACTTTTAAAAACAGACACAGAACATCTGTATCGTTTCTCAAAACTATTTTTAAAAAAGTAATTCTATGGATCAAGTTTCAAAGTCATAAGGAACTACTTGTAAGCAAGCGTACACAAGTTTCACATTTTACCTTTCTGTAGGAATCTTCTATCGTTGGGTCATATTTTTCAACAAAAATTCCCTGAACAAACTGAACTGTCTAGAAAAAAAAAGCAGAGGAAAGTTAAGGACTTAAAAGAAAACTCAACCCCTCCTGAATGTTACTTAACCTCACAAAGCCATAAAGATTAAATGAAATTATGTGAAATTCTGGGTAAACATGCAAATATAAAGTATCACTATTTTTCACGTAAGGTTACATCCATAACTAAGAGTACAATTATTATGAAAGGAGCTGCTCACATTAAAAACTGTCAGCAGTTCTGCTGCTGACATTACACTGTTAAATAATTACTTTATTAGGGTTTAAAATACAACAAAGATACAAATAACAACATAGCTTCAAATTCATTACAAAATGAAAATTTATCAATATTTAAACTTCTATTACCCTTTTATGTATCTACAGTAACTTTTATCTCATGCCTTCAAAGGAGAGAGACAAAAGCTTCTAAATTTGAAAATCTCTTGGAACAGTCTTTCTAATTTTGAGGGAAAAGAAAAACAGAGATTAAAACCTACTGAATATTAAATGTATAATCATATTAAAATTTCACATTCACCCCAGAAGTAGTTATTTGTCTCATTTGCCAGCTGAGATTCAAACATACACCTGCCTGATTCCAAAACCTTACTCTTTTCATTGGAAAACAATGCCTACACAGCTTTTTCAGATTATCTAATTTTATCTCAAAGATTTCTATATGCACAGACTAGAAACGAGGTATTTTATCATTCAGTAAATAAAAAGCAGTACAGAGATGATTGTGAAATATCTCCCGGACAGCTTTAAAACAGGGTCTGGCACACTGTTGCCTAAAAGCGAAGGTAAGAATGTGGACTGAGGTCAAGTACTGAGGTTAAATTACCCAGAGGAGTATTTTAGACACTATTTTACCTTGAGCTCAATAGATTAACTTGAATACAGTAAACTTCAAACTTCTTTCTCCTACTAAGCTCCTATTCTTTAAAGGAAACTCAGGATACAGTCACACCAAAAACTTTAATCATCATTTTCATCAAGGATTTAATCACCTCCTCTTCCTGGTACTATATATAGTTTAAATATGAAAAAGTCTAATATAGCTTCCTAATAGGCTTTAGACTAGATCAGAGATTCTCAAAATATGGTCCAGGGCAGAGATTTAGAAAAAACCTATTTCCCTATTAATACTATGATGTACTCCCTTTCTCTCACAAATTTAGAGTGGAGTTTTCCAAAGGTTATATAAGATAAACTATCACAAGAGATTGGATGCAGAAGTCAAGCCAAGATGAGAACCCAAGTGCCTTCTATAAGCCAGATGTGAAAGTGACTTACAAAAGTGAGACAGAATCCCATGCCTCTCAGTCCATTCTTACTAAAGCCGCCTTTCATCACTTCTCTGAATCTTAGCCTCTCAGTTCCCAGGGACATCTCATTCATTCATATAGATTTTTATTTTATTCTTTTAGTTTTCCTACTGGATCCTCTCCTTCCTTCCTCACCTACTATTGTCTTTTCTGTAAGAATTATTCCCTTCCTCTCCTATATCATCATTTTCCTTTTCACTGGATTATTGCCTCCAGCATACAAACATGCTCTACTCTCTCTCACCCTAAAACAAAGACCTCCCTTAACTCCATGATCCCTCCAGCTTCTCCTCCTTTCTCTGTTCCCTCTCATAATCGAACTTCTTCAACTGCCTACAACAGTGGTTCCATTTCCTCAGCTCTCACCCAGGGTGGTTAGGGCACCATCACCTCACTGAAGCTGCTTTTCTCAAGCCCGGCTACCTCCATGTTCCCAGATCATCTCTTTCCTCTTCTTTACTTGACTTCTAACTTCTGAGCAGTACAAGATATATTCTTCTACATGGTATCCTTCAATTCTATGTACTCTTGGAAGGCTGAGAGGTACTGAGAGATCAATCCTGAGTTCTTCTCTTCTCTCTCTAGTCTCTCCCTAGACAACCCATTCATTTCTATGGATTTTTATTTTTAAAAAGGTAAAATTCATGGACATAGGACAAAATGCAAAAGTCATTAAAGAGTATGCAGAAGTAAACAATTCTATCTACGACCTTCGTTCCCAGCAAAGTAACCGATACGTTACCTGTAGCTTGTTTAACCTTGCAGAGATAGTCTACGCATTTTATAATATCTCCCCCCTCGCTCTCCCTTTTTAAAAAAACATAAATGGCAGTCTACAGTGTTGGGTACTTTTTTCCTCTCCAAATAATGTATTTTGGATATCAGTACATATGAGTATATGTTGAGCCACCGTATTCTTTTTAATGGTTATGTAGTATTCTACTCAAAATTTCTATTAAAAACTTAACTAGCCCCACTGGTAGGCATTTAGGTTGTTTCCAGACTCTTGACACTGTAAAGAATGCTGCAATGGATATCCTTGACCATGTCATTTTGTACACGCAAACTTACATGTGAGATAAACTTCCATGAAGGGACTTGCTGAATTGAAATTACGTGCATTTAAAATGACAGATATTCTCAAACATTCACTGAAGAGGTACTAATTGACATTCCTCACAGTAACGTAATTCCCATGAAATCAAATACCACTGATATATTCATGGCACCCCAAATCATATCCAAGTCTCTCTTTTAAGCTATTATCTTGAAGACCCAATTGTTTATTTGATGTATTTATTTGAACATCTCAAATTGGCTTTATTTTTTATCTTTTTGTGGAAGATTGGCCCTGAGCTAACATCTGTTGTCAATCTTCCTCTATTTTATGTGGGATGCTGTGACAGCATGGCTTGACAAGTGGTGCTAGTGCCACGCCCAGGATCTGAACCTGCGAACCCTGGGCCACCGAAGCAGAGCGCATAAACTTAACCACTACGCCACTGGGCCAACTCCACAAACATATCAAATTTGACATGACTCTTCATTTTCGCTCCCAAATCTGCTCATTCTCCAGTGTTTGCTTTTACTTAAATAGTTTATCCATGAAACTAGCAGCTCAACTAGAGAGTTGGGAGTCATCCTTGACAGTTCCTTCTCTCCTAGTCCCCACACCAATCCAGCATTAAATTATGTCACTTGTACCTCCTATTTAATTATTGAAACATCTACTTTTCTCTTTTTCACTGCCATGGCTCTAATCTAAGCTTCCAGAAACTATAATCTGGGGTACTACATTAACTCCGTACTTGTCTTCCACACCCACTCTGTCTCTCTTCTAAATTATTCTACACAGAGCAGTCAACGTGCTCGCTTTAAAACAAATATCTAATTCTGTCACGTAATAACTCCCAACTTGTCTCCCACATCCAGTCTGTCTCTCTTCTAAATTACTCTACATAGAGTAGTCAATGTGATCTCTTTAAAACATTTATCTAATTCTGTCACCCCCCTCCCTTCAATGGCTTCCTCTTGTCATTAGGACTAAGTTCCAAGTTCTCACATGGCCTTCCAGTCATGATCTGGCTCTGCCTACTTCTCACCTCATTTCCCTCCACTTTGCTCCCTATTCACTCCTGCCCCAGCAATTGTGACCTTTTTCTCAGTTCAAATGCTAATTCAGGTTTAGGACGCTTTCTTAACAATCTGTACTTTTCTTTCAAAGTCTCTCTCTCACAATAATAATCAAGTAGGTCTTTGTTTAATTATGTCTTCATTACATCTCCTGCACTGTAACGCAAGCTCCACGGGGGACTGTGCCTGTTTCTGTTCACTGCTGTAACCCTAGAGTCTCACGCTGTAGAAGCTCAATACATATTTACTACATGAGCACAACGTGTCCACAAAAAACTACCTTCATTCCACCTAAGTCCGGGGTGGGGGTAGGGGAGGATTTGCTTCACTTGTAGCTGTAATAATCAGTCTTCCCCAGTGGAATGTAAGTTTCTTAAAAAGGACAACAATCTGGGGGCCAGCGCGATAGCGCAGTGGTTAAGTGTGTGCGTTCCGCTTTGGCAGCCCAGGGTTTGCTGGTTCGGATCCCAGGTGCAGACATGGCACCGCTGGGCACACCATGCTGTGGTAGGCGTCCCACATATAAAGTAGAGGAAGATGGGCACAGATGTTAGCTCAGGGCCAGTCTTCCTCAGCAAAAAGAGGAGGATTGGCAGCAGTTAGCTCAGGGTTAATCTTCCTCAAAAAAAAAAAAAAGAGAACAATCTTATTCCTTTTTGAATCATGAACACCAGAGTTTGACATATTGAGGTAGCCAAAAAATATTTGGTAAAGGAAAGAATGAATGAGCCACTATTATAAAACTGCACATCCATGGTCATTGAATGAATCCCCGTTCCCTGTGGGCTAAACACTAGGCATATAAAAAATACTGCCACCTGTAGAGGTTAAGTTCGCATATTCTGCTTTGGTGGCCTGGGGTTTATAGGTTCGGATCCCAGGTGTGGACGTACACACTGTTTGTCAAGCCATGCTGTGGCAGGTGCCCCACATACAAAGTAGAGAAAGATGGGCACAGATGTTAGCTCAAAGCCAGTCTTCTTCAGCAAAAAGAGGAGGATTGGCAGTGATGTTAGCTCAGGGCCAATCTTCCCTCGAAATAAAATACTGCCACCTTTTCTCTTTAGTGACTAGAAGTTTTCAAGCAAGCAAATATCAATGTTCTTCTTGTACTGTAGTAGTTAGTTATAATTAGGTGGCTAACTTACCAGAGCAGACTTCCCCACGCCTCCTGAACCAAGGACCACTAGCTTGTACTCACGCATGATGTAGTCTGTTTAAATACTGACAATCTGAAAATAAATAAATAAAAATCAAAGATCAATAAACATATTAAGAATAGCTTAAGAGTATACAACTGTTACATGAAATAATACAAGATTTTGGTTTTTTGTTTGCCTTTTCCCTTAAGGCTATCAAGAAGAAGACAAAGGCTACAAAGCAAAACCATGCAGATTTGAAAATAAGTTTATACAACTATTGCCAGGCATTTTAATTCATTAAAGATCATCTTTGACCAGGCAACAATCATTAGCCCGTTCGTGTCACTTCTAAGAGTGTTTGATCAGAAAATAAGATGATTACAACTAGGAGTTGTCTTATAACTACAATCATGAACCCAATTCTTTACGAAGCTATTATTTAAACAACTTACATACTTTTTTGTAAAGTTCACTCATGAGCTTTAATATAATGTACATGTTATTTTGTTTAAAATATCATACAGTAATTCTACACTGTTTTGTTCATTACTGTATTATAGCTGAACCATGTAAAATGTTACCTCGAAAATTATTAGGATAGGAATGGGAGATTACGGATGAAGTTGTTAAAACTCTATCGGTAGATGTTAGTGATACATTTCACGAGGCCCAAATTACTAGAGAGAGGACAAAAAGGACTAAAAACTTTATTTTTTATCTCCATGGTTATCTTAAAAGGTAAAAACAGGAAAGAATTTTCAATGGCCATGATGGATTAAGTAGGAATGAACTTTCCATCCCACAGTAAACAGCTAAAACATAAAACAAAATATATGACACAACTGTTTTCCGACATTGGACAACAAACAGTATAGGACTGTCATCTCTGAGAGGTGAGAAGGAAATGAAGTGAGACCTACAATTGCCCTGGCTTTCGGCCTGGAGGCACTTTTCAGACTGTGGTGCAAGGAGGAAGAACTCAAGCAGAGAACGGAAGTATACCAGAGAAGAGGGAGTTATGCACAGAAAATTCCAGAAATCTGCGCAGGGGTCCACTTGAGTCTGTAGCCAAAAACCAAGCTGGTGTGCAGAATGAAACCCTATGAGGCACGGTGAGCAATAAACAGAGATTTATAGCTGAACTATTCCCAGAGTGCTCGGAAATACTGGGGTTCTGACCAGAGAAGTCCTCCTTGCTAAAAAACAGGCAATTCACCTGGAAGGCCAGAAGATGCATACTTTAGCAGCAGAGGCAAACAAGCCCTAGAGTAAAAGATACTCTAGATGCTTCCTAACAAAGCTCAAAAACAATCCTCAAAAGGACCGAGCGGATCCACAGGTATCTCAACTGCCTGTGAGAACAAAGTCAAAAACTCTTTAAAAGAATCAAAAAAAAAATAATAATAATAATAATTAAAATTTAAAAAATTCCACCATTCAACAACATAACATTTACAATGTCCATAGCATCCAAGCAAAACTAACAGACATATGACAAAGAAAAAAAATGGGACCTGAAACCAGGGTGAAATGAGTCAGGTGAAAGAGTCCCAGAAATAAGACAATGGAATTAGATAATAAGGACTCTAAAACCATTATTATAAATGTGCTCAAGATTTAAAGGAAAACACAATGAAAAGAGAAATAGTAGACATAAAAAAGAACCAAAACAAACTTCTAATGTTCAAAAACAATCACTGGATGGGAATAACAATATATTAAAAACGGCAGAAGGAAATTCCAGAGGAACTGAGATGCAGATAGAAAAAAGGTGATAAGGAAGAGGAGAAAGGGGGGAAAAGCAGAAGGGGGAGGGAGAAAAGAAGAAAGAAGAAAAATAAAAGAAGAAAAAAGAAGAGAACCACAGGACAATATCAAGCAGGCTAACGTATGTGTAACTGGAAGGGGGCACATGGAGGGGTATTTGAATAAATAATAAAGTATTTCCAAATTTGATAGAAACGGTAAATCCATAGATTCAAAAGACTCAGTGAGTCCTCTCCTCAGTATAAACACAAAGAAAAGTACAAGGTACAATAATCAAATTCCTGAAAAATTGTCAAAAAGAGAAAATCTTACAAGAAGCCAGAGGGAAAAGTTTAGATACAGAGGAACAAAGTTAAGAAAGTGTACAGACTTCTTAAGAAGCTATGCAAGACAAAAGAAAATGAAACATCTTTAAAACGCTTAAGGAAAAAAATGACCAACCTAGAATGCTAAATACAATGAATATATCCTTCAAAAATGAAACTGAAATAAAGATTTTTTTTCAGATCAAAAAAAAAAAAAACGGAAACTTGGGGGGAAAAGTTCACCAGCACACACTTAAAAAAAGCAAAGGAAGTTCTTCAGGTGGAAGAAAATGATAACAGATGGAAACTTGATCTACACAAAGGAATGAAGATTACTAAAGGAATAAAAAGACCCAGAAATGGGGGGTGAGAGTAAATCTACGAGACTTTTTTGACCACTTAAAGCAAAAATAATAACAATGTACTACAGAGTTTACAATACATGTAAAAGTAAAATATACTAAAATAACAGCACAAGAAAAGAAGGGAACTGGAAGTATTATTGTTCAAGGTTCTTACATTATCTCTGGAGTACTATAATAGTATTTGAAGGTAAACTGTCAGATGTTAAAGATCCATATTGTAAATCCTAGAGCAACCACTGAAAAAAAATAAGAGACAAAGCTAATAAGCCAACAGCTGAGATAAAATGGAATACTTAAAAAATTCAATTCATCCAGAAGACAATAGGAAAAATACAAACAAGCAAAAAAGAAGAAAGAAAAGATGGGAGAAATACAAAACAAATAACAGGATGGTAGAATTAAAAGGCAACCACATCATTACATTAAATGTAAATCATCAATTCCAATGTTCCAGCATTCCAATTCAAAGGCAAGATAAAAAAGCAAGACCTAACCATATGTTGTCTTTAAGAAACAAACTTTAACTAAAGATACAAAAGGTAAAAGTAACCATTTACTGGTGACAAAGTCACAGTAGCTGCTAATATCACTACTGTAGTCTGTTACCTAGATTCAAATAGACACAAATACTAAATTTCATTTAGAGCTTAGTGAAAAATAAAGATGTATATATTTTTTTCTACACAAGCGTTGGAGACCCTAGATTACGAATCCCTACCTATTCTAAGCAGTTAGCATTTTAGGTTACTCTAGTGAGATTGTTCTCAAACTTTTTTTGATTTCAGGTCTTCTTTATGCCCTTTTACATTCCTATGAGCTTCTGTTTACATGAGCTCTCAGGAATGGATGTTGGATTTCTTTCAAATATTTTTTCTGCATCTATTGGTATCATATGGTTTTTCTTTTTCGTCTACCAATATGTCCACTCTTACCACTTCTATTCAACATTGTACTAAGCTAGGTATAGTAAGTTCTAACCTATGCAAAAGGAAGAAGTAAAACTGTCTATTCACATATGACTTGATCTTGTACACAAAAGATCCTAAGGAATATGCAGAAAAGCTACAAGACTAATAAGTGAATTTAGCAAGGTTTCAGGATAAAAGGTTGATTAAAAAGAGCAACTGTATTTCTACATACCAGCAAAGAACTGAAAAATGAAATTTAAACAATACCATTTACACTAGCATTCAACAAGAAATAAATGACTTAAGAGATGAATTTAACAAAATTTGTGCAAAACTGGTATAATGAAACTACAAAACACGGCTGAGAGAAATTAAGGACTTAGAGAGATATGCCGTACTATATTAAGATATGTACATATTATTGTTAAGCTGTCAATTCTCTCCAAATTGATCTACAGACTCAATGTAATCCCAATCAGCAGGTCTCTTCTTTGTAGAAAACGACAAGATGTTTTAACATTTATACGAAAAATCAAATAGAACAGCTAACAGTTTTGCAAAAGAAAAAGTTTTACACTACTGGATTTCAAGACATACGGTAATAAAGACAGTGTCAAATTGGTGTAAGGACAAACATAGATCAGTGGAACCAAGTTAAATCTAGAAGTAAAACTACACATATATGTTCACTTCATTTTTGACAAAAAGGTCTGTGGTACTCCATCCTCTAAGATGGCCCCCAATGATACTGGCGTCCTGGTATTCGTAACTTGTGTTGTCCGCTCTTAATATTCATATCCTGTGTAGTTTCCTCCCATGCTGAATCAAGACTGGTTGTGTGACCAACAGAATATGGGAGAAGTGACAATATGTGACTTCCAACATTAGCTCCTAAAAGGCTTGTACCATGATCTCTGGGACCATTCCCTCCAACAGAAGTCACTGATCATGTCATGAGGACACTTAACCAGTCTTTCAGAGAGGCCCATCTGAAGAGGAACTGAGGCCTCCTACCAATGTAGCACCAACTTGCCAACCATGTAAGAGAGCCAGCTTTGAAGCATTTCTTGTAGTTTTAGTCAAGTCTTAATTCAGATGATTGTAGCCTCATGAGACCATGAACCAGAACCTTTGAGCCAAGCCACTCCCAAATCCCTGATCCACAGAAACTGACAGATGCTAAGTGATTATTGTTGTTTTAAGCCAGTAAGATTGGGTTCATCTGTTACACAGGAATAGATCATTAACATAGGGACAAAAGTAATTCAGTGTGTAAAAGAAGTCTTTTCAACAAGTCAAGTTGGAAAAAAATGAACTTCAACTCTTATCTTTGTTCACTTTGTTCATAATAGCCAAAACCTAGAAACTACCCAAGTATCCATCAAGAGGTGAATGGACAAATAAATTGTGGTATATCCAATCAACAGAATACTATTCAGTAATAAATAGCAATGAACTCTTGATAGAAGCAACAACGTGAATGAATCTCAAAAACATGCTCAGCAAAATAAGCCAGACACAAAACAGTAAACACTGTATGATTTCACTTACATAAAATTCTAGAAAACACAGAAGTAAGTTAAAGTGCCAGAAAGCTGCTGGGGACCAGTGGTGGCAGGGCATGATGACTACGAAGGAGTATAAGGGAACTTCTCTGGGTGCTGGAAATCATCTGGAAATTACCTTAATTGTGGTAGTGGTTACATGGGTGTATAATTTATTAAAATTTATTGACCTGTAAATTTAAAGTAGGTGTACTTTATTACATGTAAATTATAGCTCAATAGATTTAATTTCAGAAAATTCAATAGGGGGAAGAAAGGGAAATTTCTCAGAATACCAGTTACCTACACAGTATTATGAAACAAATGTATCCCCCATAAATTCTTATGTTGAAATCCTTCCTCCAATGTGATGGTATTAAGAGGTGGGCCTTTGAGAGGTGATCGGAATTAGATGAAGTCATAAGGGCAGAGCCCTCATGAATGGGATTAGTGCCCTTATGAGTCCCAAGAGATTGCTATTCTCTGCTCTCTGCCATGTGAGGATACAAGATAATAGCCATCTACAAGCCAGGAAGCAGGCCCTCACCAGACCTCTGATGTGCCAGTGCCTTCATCTTGAACTTCTCAGCCTCCAGAACTGTAAACAATAAATCTGTTGTTTAAACCACCCAGTCTATGGTAATTTGTTATAGAAGCCTGAACTAAGAAACACAGTGAGGATAAACTAGTAGACTATGCAATAGATATGATAGCAAGTATTGTTCTGAACCAAACATTTACCATGTCTCAGGTACCAGTTCTATACTAGGTACCAGGGACACAAAAATGAAAAGCGTGTGTTTCCCATCCTCAAGGAGCTCACAGAGGAAGGAAAAATAACTACAATATGATGTGAACAAAGCCATTAGAGAGACAAGATTAAAGGGCTGGGGAGGGATGGAGGAAGAGAAGGGAGTCCAGGATAGGTTTTCAACGGAGGGTGCATGAGAGCTAAGTGAAAAACTGAACGGAAATGTTCCAGGTACACAAGGCAGGGGTTCTAAGAAGAAACTGCTTCAGCAGACACTCTAAACCATGAAGCACAGAAGATTCAGGGAATACCACATAGTTCGGTATGGCTAGAACACTGGGTTTAAAAAGAAGGTACAGAAAATGAAGCTGGGTAAGGAGACTGGGTTATGCCTGGAAAGGCATTAGCCATGTTAAAGAGTTTATGTTTCATCTAGTAAACAATGGGGCGAAAAGTCTTCTTTTTCGTTTAAGAAAAAAGTAACAGATAAGTATTCTGGAAAGATAACTGATAACAGTATACAAAACAGACTTAAGGAAGAGAGACTAGAAGCAGAGAGTAGAGGAAGCTACTGTAACAGCTCAGGTGGGAAATAATACAGATCCGTACAGTAGCACTAGGGCTGAAAAGGGGACAGTGGTTTTCTGAAGGTAAATTTCTGAAGGACTCTGTAGGTGATTAGAGGTTATTAAGGGAAATGAAGAAGAGTCAAGGGTAACTCCTAGATATCTAGCTTGGGCAAATTAGGTGGCTGGTAGTATAACTCCAATTAAGACAGGAAATACAAAAGGAGGTTTAAAAAGCAAGTTAATACTTTCTGCAAAAATTAAGTTTGAGATTCCTATGGGAAAAGTACGTAGAGACACCTCATAGATATTTAAAAATCCACATCTGGAAGCTAGAGGTATAGACTTAAAAGATGGTAGTTGAAGCCACAGCAGATGAGAGCAAGCAAGGAGAATTTATTCAGCAAACATAGAAGAAAGCTAAGAACTGAGCCCGAGAAACAACCACATTTTACTACGTAGATGGACAGAAAAAGTGAGGTGCGAAAGGTTTGTGCTGGACACTAGTCATCCTATACCTCTATCTGTATCAGGTGGTTGTCTCGTTTCTATGAAAAGTACTAACTGTTAAACATAGGAGCATATATTTCATCTAGACAGATCTCCATACCTGTATCCCCCTTTCCAGACCCAAAGTGATTGTTAGTCTGGGACTGTTGTCATTTTAACAAGATGCGAATTCATCATCTCTCTAATCCAAAAATGTATATCTTTCAAGAGGGAATCCTAATATAGCAAGGCTCATTTATACTACCCAAACTGCCTCGTAGGGCAATAGAATTTGGGGAAGGCACTCAGACAGGGCCAAATTATTTTGAGTATTCTGCAACAACAAAATATTTGGCCCCTGTTCCTCAACTCAAGTGGTAAGATATTGAAGTCCCAAAGTTATTTTTCAATACACTGTATGTGTAGAAAATTATTTTCTTTACACCTAACAAATACCATGGGTTATGAATGCACGCACATATACACACATGCAAAAACAAGAATAATATAGCTCAGATAAGAAAACACACCCACACAAATACCCAATATGGAATAATGTGGATTAATATTTTATTTTTAAAGGGGGTTAGTTCTAACTCATTACTGCCAAGTTAGAAAACCACTATGTTCTTCCAAAGCAAATCCCATGCCTTTTTATGGAAATCTCTTGTGCCCTGTACTCCCAACACAGCACCAGAAAATTTCTCACTCTGGTTAAGATTCCCTGACAAATAAGGAGGACAAGAATAAACATTACACTATGTTTAAATTTTAAGTCAATCTTGAGTCCCTAACATTATAGTCTAAGTTATAACAATTTTTTCATTCTTCCTTCAGCAGAACTGCTTCTAAATTTCACAAAATAACATAATGTGATTGTCTTTGTGATGTAAATCAATCCCAACTTTGTTGTTTCTGTTTTTAAATACGTAAACTAATTATAAGATGAAATAGTTTCTCCTGCACAACCAGACCATGGAAATCATGGTAAGATTTAACTCTCTAAAATAAAGAACAATGTTCTTCATAGGACATCATAACAGAAATTCAATTTTTTGTAACATGAAATCACATTATCTCATTGAGAGAATCTCTTCCTTAATACTTTCTCTCCTTGTTCTCCTCAGGCTAGTACCTTAGCGGGAGGAGGTATATAGAGACAAAGTGATCAGACATAACGTACTTGTAAATGAAGTTTATAAATTAGTTTTCACCCTCTAAAACCAGGCACACCCAGCCCAACAGCACTTCCTACCCCTTCCCACATTGAAAGGAGATAAGCTCCTGCAGATAGGAGAGGCCAACAGGGATTCTCAAAAAGAGCAGACAACTCATCACAGATTTGAGGGAAGCAATTTGACAGAGGCAATAAATTCAAAAAGCAGAACAAAAACCAAAGAAAATAGAGTTAAGACGGCCCATAAAAGACCATAAAATAAATGTAATATCCTTAAAGAAACTTGAACTTGAAAGAAATTTGAAACTTGAAGTTAGCAAGTCTATGTAAAAGACACATTGGAGTCTCAGGGAATAAAAATATGACCATCAAAACAAAAGTTCAGTAGATGGGCTGAGGAGGAAAATGGATATAATGAAAAGCAAGCTAGTGAACCTATAATATACTGAACCCACCCAAAGAGTGCAGAACAAGAGGAGAGAGAGATGGAATGTATGAAAGAAACAGGTCAAAGGATAAATCCCAAAGTTCTACCAGCTATCTGACAGGAAGTCTGGAAACAGAACAGAAGAACCAAAGAAATAATAGGACACTCCCAGAGGTAAATAAGAACCAAAGAAATAATCAAAGGACACTTCCAGAGGTAAATTAGGAATCTTCAGACTTACAGCAGCCAATGAATGCCAATCATCATCATCATCATCATCATCATCATCATCATCATCATCATCATCAGAGATTCACAACTGAACATATTGTAATCGAAATTTCAAACCACTAAAGGTGAAGATAAATTCGAAAAAGCTTCTAGAGAGGAAAAACACATTCTCCTCTCCTTGAATAAGGGTGGGATTAGTAAATAAAATATAGCAGAAGTGATGTCTGACTTCTGAAGCTAGGAAGGGTGCCAGAGCTTCCTCCCGGGTCTTTCTTTTGGGAGCCATGCCTTTGGGCCCAGAGCTGTCAGGCTGCCCTGAAGCTGCCACTCTGGAGAGATCACAGAGAAGACAGAGTCGCCTGAGGAGCCCTAGCTGTTTAAGCCATCCAAGACCTGTAAATAAAGAAGCATTCAAGATGACCCCAGAGAGCCACCAACTGACTGCAACACCCTGAGAGACCTTAGGCCAGATCCACCCAGCTGAGCCGCTCCCTAATTCCATACTCAGGAAACTAAGAGTGATAACACACGGTTATTGTTTTAAGCCCCTAAATTTTGGAACGGTTTGATAACTAAAAACAGAAAGAAGGAAAAATAAAGGAACAAAGAACAGATGGACAAATTAAATGGAAAGATGTAAGACAATCCAAATACATCAGTAATTACATTAATAAATATTCAATAGGAAAAAATAAATTAAAATACAAGGCAAAATATATACAGCAATAGTTGACAGAACTAAAGGGAAAACTAGGCAATTACAAAATCATGATTATATTTTAACATAACTCTCTCAGTAACTGATAGAAAAGGAAGACAAAATCAGTAAGGATATACAGAAGACCGCCAAGTAATGAATCAACTTAACCCAAAAGACACACATAGAACACCACACCCAACAACTGCAGATTACACAGTTTTTTCAAGTACACATGGATCATTTACTAGAACAGACCATGCTGGGCCATAAATCAGGTCTCAACAAATTGCAAAGGACTGAAATCATACAGTGTATATTCTAACCATAAAGCAATTAAACTAGAAATCAAAACAAAAATAAAACTATATAATCTCAAAATGTCTGTAAGCTAAACAATACAGTTCTAAATAACACGGGTCAAAGAAGAAATCAAGATGGGAAGTAAACAATTAGAACTAAATGATAATAAAAATACATATCAAAAATTACTGGAGTTAGTACTCCAATAGTTAAAGGAAAACGACTGAAGAAGCAGAAAGGCTTAAAAACAAGAAGTCATGGCAAGCAAATAAATCAGTGAAAATTATAGCTAAAAATCTAATTATCACTGCAAAATATGTTCAAAAATCTGAAAACTCCATGATTATCTTAACATTTTGGTGTGGGAGGAGTTAGGAAGGAAAGTAAAGGCATGTTAAAGTTTTTCTCTTACTTGCAAAAGGATAAAGATACTGAATCTCTCTTTCTCTCAATGAAAAAAAATATAATCTAAACATGTGAAAAATGTAATGTCAACAACTAGATTATATGTAATTTAAAAATCACTAAAGGAAAATGGGCAAAGAAAACTTATCAATTCAACCAGAGCTAGAAAATCAAAAACAAACAAGAGGAAAGAAAGGTAACAAAAATAATAGGAATAAGAGAAAACAGATCAGTAGTCTCAATACAATAAAAAGAAATTCTCCTAAATCCTAGTTATGCAAACCACAAATGATAAAAGTTTATTTTTGGGGCCGGCCCCATGGCCGAGTGGTTAAGTACGCGCGCTCTCCTTTGGTGGACCAGGGTTTCGCCAGTTTGGATCCTGGGCACGGACATGGCATCACTCATCAGGCTATGCTGAGGTGGTGTCCCACAGGCCACAACTAGAAGGACCCACAACTAAAATATACAACTATGTACTGGGGGGATTGGGGAGAAAAAGCAGGAAAAAAAGCAATAAAGAAGCTTATTTTATGAAGTCTATGATGACAAATATATGACTTAGAAAATAACATACTTAACTTACAAGTAGCAAATCTTATAATATGTTATATGAATAGATGGTTTTGTCTTTTCTTGTTTTAAATACTAAGTCAGTACTGAACAGCAGAATACCCCAAGCACAGTAAGTGTTTCCTTGGTAGCAAATCACTTTTTAAAAATGCCTCTAGATATGGTCACCTACCCCTTTGAACTATACCCTCACAAAACAGTCCATTTCTGGGTAACCTAATTGTTAGAACATTCTGTACACTGCTTTGCTTCTCTGTAGTGGCCACTTGTTGGGCCTCTGCCCTTTGATGCTAAACAGAATAGAGAATTCCTCTTCCAGTCTATACCCCTTCAAATATTTGAAGACAGTTATTCCCCCTGCTCCAAATAGCCTCTTTTTAAATAAGCACTAGTATTTCCTTTTTCAAACGATAAAATTTCAAATTGTGTAACCATTCTGGTCTCCTTTGCAAAAGCTTTATTCTTACTTAAATGTCTCTCTTAAAATGAAAGTAATATATGCTAATTAGCACTATTAGCAGGCATTTCTAAAAGGCTTATAACAAAAAAGAGCAGTCACTACATCCTCTTAACCTACAACAGCTACTTCAAACTTCTAGCTGTTTTTTTGAATGTCTTCCTCCATATTTATAAATAAGATATTTATACTACTATCTCTTGGTTTTTAGTTTTAGATATTATTATTATGGTAGATTAGTATTTTAGCTCTCTTAAACAATACATAGCAAAGTAGTATATTAAGATTGTCTTTCCTTTTTCATATAACTTAAGTTTATTTCAGAATTATCTATCAACATAATTTTCCACCCAAACTTGCCAAATAATCTACCAATTTCATTCCCTTCTCACACCCTAATCCTGCCTGGAGCTTGCTGTAGACTGTACCAGCTGCTTTCTATGCTTGCAGACATCTGTATACCTAGGACTTTCTTTTCCTATGCAGGCACTGGTCTAGAACAGTGTGCTTCAAAGTGCCCATCCACAAAGTGCTACACTACTATTTGCTACTGATCCTCCAGAAAATAAGGAACCCGCCCCAGGAAATCAGTGACTTCTCTAAGCACACAGTTTAATTCAGTCAAACAGTGTGAAACGTACTCTAAGGCGGGTGACAATATTTTTTTAAAAAGACAAAACATTAAATTATAGATCATTCTCAGTATTGTGCCATCACTTTTCGGTACAGCATAAAAAGCTTATTAGTAACATTGTTTTAAAAAACCACGTTTAAAAGCACAAGGTTTCCACAAGTTCTCAGGTTCTTGTATTTCCTTACTAAATAAAACTTCCTCGCTTCTTCTTTATATATTAAAAAGGAACACAAATTCTACTTTTAACACAAATTCTACTTTTCTACTTCATCTATCAATTATCCCCAAATAAATCTTTATCAAAATCTTTAGTAAAGTATGACTGACACAGTTATCCCATTCACTGCACCCTTTAAATTCTCCTAACATTCAAGTAAAGGATTAAAACATTTAATCCAACCCACTTATTATTCAAGAGTAAAATTTTTGGCAAGTTTGACAAGTGGTCTTGAAAAGCTTAATACACTATTATGACAACACATGCAATAATCTATCATTTGAAATTATTCCTTAAACAAAAATGTTAGAGTACACTCTTCTCTCTCTTATAATCTGTAGCATCTATAGTTTTAGCACCGTTTTCATTCTTATTGTTTGTTCATGCCTGCTCTCTCTTTCGATCAATCTTACCAGGTTTGTTAATTTTATTAGTCTTTTTCTAAGAGTCAACTTTGGCTTTGTTGATGCTCCATTGTAGGTTTGGTCTATATTTCCTTAATTTCTGCTTTTATGTCTATTATTTCCTTGCTTTTTTATGTTCTTTTTCTAATTTAGATTGAATGTTTGGCTCTTTAATTTTCAGCCTTTCTTCTTTTCTAATTAATATCTCACACTCTTCATCAGGGATCACTTTCCTTCTACCTAAAGCATATCTTTTCAAATTTGTCTTAGTGATGTTCTATTGGTGGTAAAATCTCTCAGTTTTCATCTATCTGAAAACTTTATGTTACCTACACTCCTGAAAGATATTCTAGCTTTAATAGTTATTTACTCTCAGAACACTGTCATTATTCTCTTGTCTTTTGGTTTCAATTTTTCCTTCAATAAGTCAGCCTAATTGCAGGTCTTTAGAAAGTAATCTTTCTTATCCCTTTGGCTATTTTTATTATCTCTGTGTGCAAATTTTAACATGCAAACTTTAACTATGAAGTAATTGTTTAGGTTTAGATTTTTATCTATCCTGCTTAGGATTTATTTGACTTCTTGAATTTGTCTTTTTGCAGTTTTAGAAATTCTCAATCAATAAATCTCCTCAAATATTATCTCTACTTGATTTTTCTTCACATCTAGATTCTGCTTAGATAACTATTTGATCTTTTCATGCTCTTCTTGCATTAGTTAGGATGTAGACTAGACTGCTGTCAAAAAAGACCTTACAGTGACTTAAATAAAATTCAAGTTTTTTTCCTCTCTCACACAACAGTCGGAAGGGATAGTCCAGGGCTGGTGTGGCAGTTTAGCAGTCTGAGAGAGCTAAGCTCTTACACCTCACTGCTCTGTCATCCTTAGAGTACTGCCCTCTTCCACATAGCCTAAAATAGTTCACCGCCATGTCCACATTCCAGTCCATGGAAAGGAAGAAAGAGGAAGGAAAGGACACATCCCTCTCCTCTTAAAGGCATAACCTATAAGGTTATAACCTATTCACACATAACTTCCACTTGCAGCCAAATTGCCAAAACTTTGTCACACAAACTTCACTATCAGAAAGGCAACTAAATGGAAGCTGTAGCTGGGCAGCAAAGCATCCAACTAAAACATTCATTACTTAGAGGGAGGAAGGAATCAAGAAAAACTAGCAATTTCTGCCAGAATTTTCCAATTCTCTTTTCTTCTCTAACATATTTTCCATCCCTTATTTTGGTTAATTTATTTCTCAGGTCATCTTTCGGTTCACTAATTCTGTAGTCTAATCTATTTTTAAACCTATCTATTAAGTTTTTTTATTTATATTGTTCATTTCTAGAAGTGCCTTTTTTTTTTTTTTTTTGGTCAAAGCTACTGGTAATTGTATATAGTCTCATTCTCTTTCTTATAAGCAGCATAGTGAAATGTTTAAAAGCTGAACTTAAGGATCGATCGATACTGCCTGGCTAGAATCCTGCTCTACCACTAACCTCTAACTACAACTTTTCCTCCTAAATGTTGAATACTGGGAATGCATCTAATTAACAGAAGAAGAGAGAATATGACAGTATCCAAAAATATCCCTTACTCTATGCCTTTGGGTATGACATGTGCTCTTGGATCCATGAGCTATGAAAAAAGAGTGAATGCTTATCCTGTTTTAGCAATGTAGCAAATCATCAAAAAGTGCATCAAAGGGGACCACTTTTTGCATGTATTACCAGATACTTAGTAAAATGAATATTCTTCAGCAACTATTATCATCATGGGCAAATAAGACATTTATAAACCATGAAGAAAATTTTAGGGGCAGTGACTAATAATTTCTAGGTTGACAAAAAAATTTTGTTTTCCTTAAAAGATAAGGTTTTCTAAATTAGGTTTACTAGTTTATGCCAAGTATAGCTAAATATATCAGTATTAGAATCTTGATAGGTATACTCCCATAAATAGAAGTATTTACTTTAACATTGTTCCCCTAATGGCACTGCCACATAAATTATATTTTCATAATTTTCATTTAAGACTAACATAAAAGCAAGCCATAGCTAATGAAAAAGTATGAATTTGGAATAATTTCTAAAGAAAAACGGCATAACTGTCACTAAATCTCTGAAATCTTTATTCTTTAAAGACTATTTCACTTCTTATAACTAGCTGAAATGGTGTGACCATTCCTGCAAGGGAAAATAAAATGATGTGATCGAGAGCAATTAAACTAAATGGTATTTTGTCATTTACAAAGCTCTTTCCTTTATATTTTTTAATTCATCAAAATCAAAACTATAGGGGCCAGCCAGTGGCGTACTGGTTAAGTTCGCACACTCAGCTTCAGCAGCCTGGGGTTCACAGGTTCAGATCCTGGGCATGGACCTACACATGACTCATCAGGCCATGCTGTGGTGGTGTCCCACATGTAGAGTAGAAGAAGACTGGCAACGGATGTTAACTCAGGGCCAATCTTCCTCACCAAAAAACATAACAAAACAAAACAAAAAGCAAAAAAAGAAAACTATATCTTATCCCTATTATAAGGATGAGGAAACCATACAAAGTTTAACTGGATTAAATGACTTAGGCACAAAGTAACTAGGAGACTCTATTTAAACCTATCATCTCTTGATTTTAAAAGCCATTCTCTCAATGTATTATGCTTTGCTATATAACAACAACGCAGCAATAATAATAACCTACATTTACTGAGGGCTTACTACGTGCCAGGCACCATTGTAAGAAATCCTCACAAAAAGCTTATGAGGTAGGTACCAGTAATTTGCCCAAGCCATACATCAAGGAAGAGAAGCCACAATTCAAATTCACGCAGCCTGATTCCAGAGTTCACACTCTTTACCCAACATGCTAACTTGCCTCTACTCATATATGTACATAGAAACAGGATAAACACAGAATACTTTTGGAAGGAAACTGAGGAATGAGGGAACATGGAAAGAAGAGAGATTTTTCTCTTATACATATTTCTTGAAGGTCAGGCAGAGGAAGGGGTGGGGGTGGATGGAATATTACATAGACATGTAATTTCATGAAAAAAGGCACAGATTCAAGAGAATGAAGAGTCTACTGAAAAAACCATTTTTAAAAAGTCTAGGCAGCTTAGCATTTACAGAAAGGAATGAGTACAGATATGGTTTAAACAGGAGGCTAGCAAGCTGCCAAAGTCCCTGCATGATATACTAAGAACTTGAAACTTTCCTATCAGAGGCAAAAGCTACCTAAGGTTTTTGAGCAGAGAATTGCTGGGGTGGGGGGGAGGGGGGGAAGTGGTGGGCAGAAAAAAAAGCTCAAAGAGAATTGTGTAGGTTAGAAAAAAGGAATGAGAAACTGGAGCAAGACCAGTTAGGAGGGCAAGGAATGGGGCTGGGATTTGAGATAGAAGGAAGGTTAATTAGCGGCTGGCCCCATGGCCCAGTGGTTTAAGTTCGCGTGCTCTGCTTAGGTGGCCCAGGGTTTTGCCAGTTCAGATCCTGGGTGTGGACATAGCACCACTCATCAAGCTATGCTGGGGTAGCATCCCACACAGCACAACCAGAGGGACCTACAACTAGAATACACAGCTACGGACTGGGGGACTTTGGGGAGAAGAAGAAGAAAACAAAAGATTGGCAAGAGATGTTAGCTCAGGTGCCAATCTTAAAAAAAAAGAAAAGAGTTAATTAAAGCAAGGGACATAGTTCAGCAACACTGATGAGATAATGCATGTATGTGTAGCACTTAGCACAGTGCCTGGCAAATATTATCCACTAAAAAATTACCACTATTATCAGTGCTTTACTACTGTAACAAGTGTGTTACTGGTATTTTGAGAAGAAATGTGGAAAGGTAACGTAAGACAAGAGTGGATAGCACTGTCAAATTAGGAATCCCAAATCAGGAGGCAGTATAATAAAATTTGATTCTGAACCTTACTGAATTGAAGGATCTGCAGTTCTCTGAAAACTATAAACACACAGGGAAATGGATACCAAGGAACCCAAATTAACAACACCTGATTGAAAGGAACGCTCTTTCTGCCGCCATATTTGGATCCAAAACCAAGCTCTATTAACTGTGTGAACCTGGACAAGTTATCTGCCCTAATTAATATTTAATTTCCTTATTAACAAAACAAAGCTGGATTAAGATACCTCACTGGTTTCTGATAATTAAACAATATAACATTTTAGGTAATATAAAATGCCTAAAACCTGGGAGAAGTTAAATGTTTTTTCCTTCCTAAAGTGAAAACATATAGAGGATCAATTTTTTGATTTGATGAAAACATTGCCACATCAGAAAACTGTTAGGGTCCTAGCTTTTTAGTCTGTTTGCTTTAAGAACTTCATATCTATCTTAGCATGGCCAGAGCGTCATGAGTTTCCAATTCTCATAAACTCTGAAGTTCCACACAGGTTCCTGTTGCCAGAGGTTATTGGCTTTGTGACAAGAAATAACATAGGCACAGACACCTTTGTCTTTAAAAAATCCTGTTGAGGACAAGCTTAGCCCTAATCAACTTCTTACTGTTTGAGATGAGAGGAAGTAGGAAAAAAACACAGCATGAAAATTATTTAAAGCCTTGCTTTCATGAGAGATGAATTAATTTGATCGGGTCTAGAAATTGGCCACTAAATAAGAACAATTAACTTAACTAGGGATCTTTGATTTTGTGCCTAATGCTAAGAAAAACACAAAAAAGATACGTGGCTATTGATTTGTAGAATTTCTAAGACTTATTGTGAAGAATTACATTGGCTGAGAGATTCTATTTTCTCATAATAGAACCAAACGGAGATTCTGTAAATGCGAGATCTTAATCTGGCCATTAGGAGTTATGAATTGCTGACCACATACGTTTTATAAATGGTTTTCTTCATAACAATCTAACAGTCTAAACATTCTTTTTTTTATGGCCATCAACCCTAGTAGACTAAGCTATCATCAGCTTATACCTGGATCACTGCAGCAGCCTCTCATCTGGTCTCCCTACATCTAATTTTCCCCCCTCCAATATTTTTTCCACAATGAAGCCAGAATGATCTTTATAAAAATACAAATTTAAGCATGTTAGTGACACTCCTCCCAAATCCCTCCAGTTAAGACACTTCATTGGTTTTCCACTACCTTTAAGGATCAAGACCAAAAATGTTAACATGGCCTACAAGGGTCGGCACAGTTTGGTCCTTAACTCCCACTCCAGCTTCATCTTACAATGTGCTCCCTCTCATTCTCCATGCTCCAGCCAAACTGGCTTTTTTTTCATTTTCTCTAATATGTCACGCTCTCTCCTGCCAAAGACACAGGTCAGCTGGTAAAGTGTTTTGGTAAAGCAGGAAAGGGGGATAGGGAGTTCACAGGGCATGGAGATTTTTAGTTTGAAAAAACAGATATTTAAGCAAAGACCTAAAGGCAATGAGAAGTTAGAGAACAGAATTATGTAGACATCTGAGGGAAACGGAAAAGACTTGAGATGCCCAGTGACTTCTTTAAAGAGAAAGGAGGGCACCCTAACTGGATGACAATGAGGAGGTGATTAGAAGGAGATAAGGTAAGAGATGAAACACACAGCTAAATACAAGCTTAAAGGCCATGGTAAGACCTCTGGCTTTTACTTAGCATGAGATGGAAAGTCACTGGATGGTGTTGAGCAAAGGATGACAAGTTGCCACTAAAATTTTAAACAGATCTCTTTAGCTGTTATGTGGTGAAAGGAAGGAGGAAATCAAGGGCAGAGGTAGGGAGAACTATTTGAAGGCAAATAAAACAACCCAAGAAATGGTAACATGGACCAAAGTAGTAGCAGTGCAAGTGGTAAGAGTTAGTTATCTTCCAGATATATTTAGTAGACAGAGCTAAAAGGAGTGAGGAGTTGGGAGAAAAAGAGACTGCTAAATAATGAACAGATGATAGATACCAAACCACAGATCCCAGAATGTTCAGAGAACATCAAGCAGGAAAAATACCAAAACATCTACACCTAGGAATATATCTAAACTGCAGAAAATCAAAGACAAAGAGAATGTGGTGAAAAAAGTCAGAAAGAGAAAAATACCTTACTTATATAGGAGCAAAGACGAAAATTACATTAGACTTCTCTTCAGAAATTACAGCAGCATAAAGAGAGCCAAGTGAAATATTTAAAGTGTTGGAGGAAAAAAGTCCATCAAGCTACAATTACGTATCCAGTGAAATTACCCTTCAAAATGAAGAAGAAAATAGACGTCCTCACGCAAACAAAAATTCAGGGAATCTTTTGCCAGTAGACCTGCCCTGCAAGAAATGTTAAAAGAAACTTGAACCTAAAGATAAATATATGAAGGTAAAACAAAATCTTTTGTTTTTCTTATCCTTAATTGACCTAACAGATAACAGTTTGTTCAAAACAACAGCAACAATATACTATTGGATAAGTGAAATGAATGAGAGCAATGTTATAATGGATTGGTGGGAGGAATTGGGTACTCTAGGTACTTATATTACCTTTGAAGTGATATACTGTTATAACAAAGTGGACTTGGATTAATTAAAAACGCATATTTCAAATTTAAAGGTTAATTATTAAAAAAAAAAACCCGGAAGTATAGAGCTGGCCCCATAGTGTAGTGGTTAAGGTTCAGTGCACTCTGCTTTGACAGCCTCAGTTTGTGGGTTTGGATCCCAGGTGCTGACCTACATCACTTGTCAGCCATGCTGTGGCAGCAACCCACATATAAAGTGGAGGAAGACTGGCAACAGACATTAGCTCAGGGGTAATCCTCCTCACCAAAGAAAAAAAAGAAAGTAAGTAGTAGTATAGTTAATATGGTAAGAGAGGAGAAAAATGAAATCATATAAAATGCTCAATTAAAACCAGAAGGAAGCAGGAAAAAAGTAAAAGACAAAAGAAACACAGAACACGGGCAATGAATAGAAAATAACACATACGGTAGTAGATATTAATCCAACTATATAAAAAAATCACTTTAAACATCAATGATCTAAATACATCAATTAAAAGACAGAGGCTGTCAGAGTGGATCAAAAAAAAGATTCAATGATATCTTGTCTACAAGAAACCCACTTTGAATATAAACACAAAGATAGATTAAAAGTAAAGGGATGGAGAAAGATATACTATGCTAACACTAATCAAAAGAAAGCTGTAGCAGCTCAATCAATTTCAGACAAAGCAGACTTCAGAGGAAGGAAAAATTATCAGGGATAAAGCAGGCCATTACATAATGATAAAGGGGTCAATTCTCTAAGAAGACATAACAACCCTTAACATGTATGTGCCTAACAACAGACCATCAAAATACATGAGGCAAAAACTGATAGAACAGGAAGGAGAAATAGATGAATCCACCAGTATAGCTGGGGACTGCAACCCCCTTTATCAGTAATTGACAGATCCAGCAGGCAGAAAATCAGTAAGGACATGGTTGAACTCAACAATACCATCAATCAATTGGATCTAGTCAATATCTACAGAATACTTCATCCAGCAACAACAAAATAAACATTATTTTCAGGCACATATAGAGCATTCACCAAGACAGACCATAATCTAGACTATAAAATAAGTCTCAATAAATTGAAATGAATTCAAATCATACAAAGTATGTTTTCTGACCACGATGGAATTAAATTAGAAATTGATAATAGACATCAAGAAAACCTCCAGAGGCAGCCCTGGTGGCCTAGTAGTTAACATAGGTGCGCTCCACTTCAGCAGCCCAGGTTTGGTTCCCAGGCTCGGACCTACACCACTTGTCTGTCAGTGGCCATGATGTGGCAGTGGCTCACATACAAAAAGAAGAAGATTGGGAACAACATTAGTTCAGGACAAATCTTTCTCAGTAAAAAAAAAAAAAAAAAAGAAAGAAAGAAAAAAGAAAATCTCCAAATATCTGGAAATTAAATAACATAGCTCTAAATAAAGCATGATTCAAATAAGAAATCAAAAGGAAAATCAGTATTTTGAACAGGATAAAAATGAAAACACAATATACCAAAATTTGCAGAATATAGAGCCCAAAAATAAACCCTTATATAAATGGTCAAATAATTTTCGACAAGGGTGCCAAGACCATTCAATGAGGAAAGGACAGTCTTTTCAACAAATGGTGCTGGGAAAACTGGATACTCACACGCAAAAGAAGTAAGTCGGATCCTTACCTAACACCATACAAAAAAATTAAATCAAAATGGATCAAAGACCTAAATACACGAGCTAAAATACAAAACTCTCAGAAGAAAACATAGCGGAAAGCTTCGTGACATTGGATTTGGCAATGATTTCTTGTATATGACATCAAAAACACAGGCAACAAAAGAAAAAGATAGATAAATTGGACTACATCAAAATTTTAAACTTCTGTGCATCAAAGGACAAAACCAATAGTGTAAAATGTCAACTGAAGGAATGGGAGAAAATATTTTCAAATCATATATCTGATAAAGTGTTAATATCCAAAATATATAAAGAACTCCTACAACTCAACAACAAAAAAACCAAGCAACCCAATTAAAAAATGGGGAAAGGGGCTGGCCCCATGGCCTAGTGGTTAAGTTCAGCATGCTCTGCTTTGGTAGCCTGGGTTTGGTTCCCAATAGCAGACCTACATCATTCATTGGTAGCCATGCTCCAGTGGCAACCCAAACACAAAATAGAGGAAGACTGGCACAGATGTTAGCTCAGGGTGAATCTTCCTCAGCCAAAAAAAAAAAAAAAAAGGGCACAGGACTTGGACTTGAATAGATATTTCTCCAAAGATATACAAATGACCAATAAGCATATGAAAAGATGCTCCACATTACTAATCATTAGGAAAATACAAATAAAAACTACAATGAGATACCACTTCATATCCATTAGGATGGCTACAAACAAAAAGCAAGAAAATAACAAATGTTGGCAAGGATGGGAAACTGGAAGCCTGGTGCACCGCAGGTGGGAATGTAAAATGGTGCAGCCACTATGAAAAACAGTATGATGGCTTCTCAAAAAATTATTAAAAATAAAATTACCGTATGATCCACCAATTCCACTTCTGCATACGTATCCAAGAGAACTGAAAGCAGGGACTCAAACAGATATTTATAGTACATCCATGTTCACAGCAGCATTATTCACAATAGGCCAAAAGTGAAGGCAACCCAAGTGTCCATCAACAGGTGAATGGATAAACAAAATGTGGTATATTCACACAATGAAATATTATTCAGCTTCAAAAAGGGAGGAAATTCTGACACATGCTACAACACGAACAAACCCTGAGAACATTACATCTGGTGAAATATGCCAGTCACAAAAGGACAAATACTGTATGATTCCACATATATGAAGTAACCTAGAGTACTCAATAGTCAAATTCATAGACAGAAAGTAGAATGGTGATTGCCAGGACCTGGGGGGAGGGAGGAATGGTGAGTTAGTATTTAATAGGCACAGAGTTTCAATTTGGAAAGATGAAAAAAATTCTGGAGATGGATAGTGGTAACAGTTTCACAAAGATGTGCATGTACTTAATGCCACTGAACTGTACAATTATAAACGGTCACAAGAGTAAATTTTAAGTTATGTCTATGTTACTAGAACTTTAAAAAAAATTAATATAATTTACCATATTAACTTAAAAAAAATCATAGCTAGTAGAGGAGCCAGCAAAGAAGGAAAAGTAGCAGCAGCCAGGGAGGTGGAGAAAACCACATGTGCAGTTTCTTAGAAGGAAGAGAAGAAAATATTTCAGAGAATAGGAAGTGATCAAGTGTTAAATGCTACTGGCAAGTCAAGTGAGATGAGGCCTGAGAAATGACCACTGGAGGTCACTGGAGACTTGAGCTATTTCAGTTGGATAACGTAGGGACAAAAGCCTGATCAGGTTCAGGAAAGACTAGAAGGTTAGAAAATTGGAAATAGCATTATAGAAAATCTTTCTGAGGACTTTGCTTAAAGAATAGAGAAATGGGGTGCTCAGCACTACAAGGAAAAGAGGATTTGGGTTCAAGAGGGGTTTTGTTTATTTTATTTTTACAGTCGAGTTCAGTACATACATCAAACATTAAGAGATACTGGTCCAATAGAATGAACTATTCTCAAGACTAGCTTTACCACTTGACCCTAGAGGTTATAGTGTTGCAATTCTGAATCTTGCTTTTTTTCCCCCCTCCAAACATTATCTCATCATCTTTTCCCCAGGTCATTAAAATTTTTAATGAAACTCTTTAACAAGTATTTCAATAAAGTACAATATCTATCCTTTTTGCTAGATATGTTCAAATGTTCTCTATTATTATAGATAATGCTATAATGAATCTTTGTACATAAATTTTTATAGTCATCTTTTTCTTTGGGTTACAGTCTCAGATGAATCATTACTAGATCAAAGGTTAAGAACATTTTTAAGTTTCTTCGTGGAGAATGATAGTTTTATCAACTGACATTTCCATCAGGAGTATGTGAATCTCATTTCACCATATCCCTAGGAGCACAGTTTCAACTTAAATTTTCTTATTTCAACTTAAATGTTCTTATTTTGCCAACTGTTATCACCAAAACTGTATTATCCTTTCATTTAAATTTCTGATTAACTGGTGAGGTTAAACTGTTTTTCAAATATTTATCAGTCACATCTTTTTTCTTCTGTAAACTGCCTAATTCTTTTGTCATTTGCCTTTGAAATAAATTGTTTTTCCTGTCAATCAATCTGTTCTGATTGTTTATTAAGGACAACTACTCTTTTCATTATTCCAGGTTTTCCCCCCAGGTGTTATCTGCTTTTAATTGTTTACCATAAATTAATTTTTGTTAATTATGTTAAATCTATGTTCTCCTTTGTCATTTTTCCCTTCATAGTTGATAATTCGGTTTGTAAACTGCTAAGGATTGGGTATCGGTGGATTAAAGGAAAAGAGTGGGTTTAGGAATAAAAGTTCTGTTGTAAGGAAGTTAGAAGGTCTCTTATTCTGTTAATATCTGATTTATTGTCTGGTCTCCACTTAAATGAAATTTTATAAAGGTATACCCACTAAATAAATAAATAAGCATATAATAAAATCTGGTAAAAGCAAAAGAAAACAGGACTTGGCTTCAGAACACCTGTAACTGAGTGCTGGCTCTACCAAATATCAGCTAGAAGACTGAACTTTTTAACCTTACTCAATTCTCATGATCTAACAACACAGCACTTATTGAGGGCTTACTATGTGCCCAGCATGATTCTAAGAATTTTACCTTTGTGAACTAATTTAAATACAATTCTATGATATCATAATCATCACTTTACACACATATAACCTAGAGAGGTTAAAAAACTCACACACAATTAGTAAATGGAAAAACCAGGATTTGAACCCAGGCCTCCCACCTCCAGGGCTCCGACCCTGGCTCCAAGTCACTCTATTATATGGCCTCTTTCATCTTTAAAATGAGAACGATACCAACTATCTCACAGGTATGGAAAGAGGATTAAATGAGGCAATACACATGAAAGAACTATATACAGTGGCAAGTATAAAACAGTATTATTAAGCATTTTTGTTCTAAATGAAAACAAAAAAAATCAGATACTTTGTATGAGTTAAAATTGGTTAAAAAGAAAACAAAATAAAAAATATGGTAAGAAATTCCTCAAAACATATACCACTGAGAACTAGAATCCTTATAGTAACTGTTAAAAGTACTGTGGCAGACAGCCCTTAAGGCTTCTGCTTCCTGGCTGGAATAAAAAATTCCTGCCTTAGGCTAGAAGAATATACAACATATTTCATGAAAATGATAGTGCAAAACATGATCCTTCGCAGGCCAAATCAGTTAAATATGCCAGTTTAGAAGCCCCATGAAAAAAAGAGACTCAGCTCGTCTTTCTTCCTCTTATGTCTTCCCACTTCTTCCTCTTCTGTCAAACACCACTATCTTGGTTTATACGCCTTCCTAAGATCTGCAATGCCATACCCACTTCCTTTTCTATCCAAATCCTTCATGTCCTTCGGTGGTACATTTCAAGTCCCAACTTCAAAGCTACATTCATGCCTCTGGTCTCTTCTTTACCTGACCTCTCATTACTTCTTTCATAAAAACGACTTAGTCTCTGGTTATATTTTCTTCTGTTGAGACATAATTCAAATACCATAAAATTCATCATTTTAAAGTGTACAGTTCAATGGTTTAAATTATATTCACAAGGCTGTACAACCATCACCACTATCTAATTCCCAGAACATTTTCATTCCCCTAAAAAGAAACTCCATACCATCAGCAGTCATTCCCCAATTCGCCCTTCCCTGTCCTCTGGCAAACACTAATCTATTTTCTATCTCTATGGATTTGACTATTCTAGACATTTCTATAAATGGAATAAGAGAGTATGTGACCTTTTGTGTCTGGCTTCTTTTCACTTACAATAATGTTTTTCAAGGTACATCCATGTTGTACCATGTATCAGTTCTTCATTTCTTTTTATGGCTGAATAATATTCCGTTGTATGGCTACACCACATTTTGTTTATCCATTCATCATTGATGGACATTGTTATGAACATAATGTACAAGTTTTTATGTGAAAATATGTTTTCCCTTGGGTATATACGTAGGAGTGGAATTACTGGGTCACATGGCAACTCTATGTTTAACTTTTTGAGGAACTGCCAAAATATTTTCTACAGCAGCTACACCACTTTACATTCCCACCAGCAATGTATGAGAGTTCCAATCTCTCCACATCCTTGCCAACACTTCTTATTGTCCATTTTTGAATGCAGTTATCCTCTTGGGTGTGAAAGAATATCTCATTTTGGTTTCAATCTGCCTTCCCTAATGTCTCTGGTACGTGTTATGTGATACATATTTCTATAATTCCTCCTCTCAAACTTTTTCTACAAAGAGCCAGAGAGTAAATATTTTATGCTTTGTGGGGCACACATGGCCTGTTACATATCTTCCTCTATTTTTTGTTTGTTTGTTTTTTAAACAACAAAAGCAAAAGCCACTGTTAGCTTGAGAGCAGTACAAAAACAGACCTTAGACTGTAGTTTGGCAACCTCTAGTGTGATTGTCTCATAACTAGCTTTGCCGTCTCTATCAATGTCAACTTTATTGAAAGCAAGGTAAGGACTATTTTGTATTCCTTCACAGCGACTAGCACAGAGCTCATGAATACAAGACTAGAGATTTTAAAAATACTTGAACTGAACTTTTTGCACAAAAAAAGTCCCAAATTAAAAAAAATATATGTAACTTCCCACAGGTATTTACACAATGCAAATAAAGCATACTAGTTTTTTAAATGACTGCTAAATGTCAAGTCATTTTTCTTTTGAAATGGGGCAGTTTGACTATGAATATCGTAAGAATCAGAGGAAAAATTTTTCCATAATGGCCTTTAAATCAAAATTATATTTAGAGTCAATTAACTTATTAAAATAACTTTCTAGCACCAAACGAATTTTAAGGACATACTTCTGAATCAAGTATTTCTAAAGCTACAAATAAGATTAAAATTAAGAGTAATATACCATAGCAGACCTTGATTATCTGTTCCTCTAACTTGAAAAAAAAATCAAACAAAAGGTACTTACTTCTGACAAATATGAAAAGCCTGTAATTTCAAAAATTTGCGTTTTGCATCCTGGAAATTATAGGCTGATCAGATAGGGGGAATTGATTCTACATAGAAGCTCTTTGATACAGTAGAATGAAAAGTAACATAAGAGATAGCAGGCATAACTAGCTATTTATCTCTGGGCAAGTCACTGAACTTCTTCAAAGCGCAGATTTCTCATCTTTAAAAGTAGGAATGATTCCATCTGTCCTACCTTTTTCACAGAATTGTGAAGATCAAATGAGACAAAGTTTATAGAAGTTTTCAAAAAGCATTCTACAAATAATATTACTCATATACTGTTAGAAGAATTCTAAACCAAAACCAAGTTTTCACTGTTAAAATAAGCATAAACAAGAGTTCTCTGGTTCTTCATAGTTACAACAAATATTTTTCCTAATAGTCCTAATGACATCAATGAACACTCCAGTGATTCTTTTTTGAGGCTTTCTAACAGAGGAATGGCCACCAGCACAAACTGGTCTCATATTCTGAATGGCATAAAGGTTAATCAAGTGAGTAAAAGCATTCAGACAGGTTCCTCAAGTCTTAAGAATCTAAGACAACATTCATTCTTTTGCATCTTTAGCTTATTCTAGCTAACAGGAATAATGTACTAAATATTCTTTTAAACACTAAACTGCCTGCTAAAAATTCAATGGAAACCAAACCGTAACTTCAAAAATAAAGTCAGAATCAGCAGCAAAGTTCTGACGTACAGAAAAGAAGGGATAATAAAGCAACGATAATATCTAATATTCTGTGCTAGGCATTTTATATGGACCATACCATTTGGTTTTCATGACCATAAGGCAGGAGTATTATTATCATTCATATTTTATAGCTAAAGAAAGTGAGTCTAAGAAAACTATTTAACCACAGGTCACAGATAGTAATTTGCATAGCTGGATCAGAATATAGGCACGTTGCCTATATTGACTGCAGTGCCCACATTCTTAACCTATTCTTAAACTCTATTCTGTCTTCCTAAATTGTGTTTATCAGACTTCATTTTCTATAGTCAAAGCAAAACAAAAACAAAATCCAAGAAAAGGGCAAATTTTCCAGATGTGTTTCATCTCATTTTCTTTCCATATTCAACTACTAGGAACCTGATAAAAAGTAGTTAATGACCAGAAGACCACATAAACAAAATAGGGTAACAGATGAAGGGCTGAGATAACATATCCTACATATACTCATTCTAATACTGGCTTCTAATTTTTTTAAGTTCAAAATTAAGCCTTGTTTCAGTAGGTTTCTTTGTTCACAGTGGATGAATTATTTTAAGGAAAGCCCATTCCAATGACTTTAAGTCTACAGTCACTGTGGTTGAAAATGTGCTCGAGTACTTGCTGCAGAGTAGGAGTACATTAAACACTTGAAATACTGTTTGTTGGCAGAAATAATAACCAGGAAATATTTGTAATCATCCAGGTCCACCCACTTTCATCAACATAAACAACTAATCCCACTTCCACCTTTCTTTTCTTTTCCTTTTTTAAAGTATGATTTTTTTGGTGAGGAAGATTGGTCCTGAGCTAACATCTGTTGCCAATCTTCCTCTTTTTTTTCCCCTCCCTAAAGCCCCAGTACATAGTTGTATATCCTAGTTGTAAGTCGTTCTAGTTCTTCTATGTGGGATGTCACCACAGCAAGGCCTGATGAGCAGTGTGTAGGTCTGCGCCCAGGATCAGAACCAGGGAACCCTGGGCCACTGAAGCGGAGTGCACAAACTTAACTGCTTGGCCACAGGACCTGACCCCACCAATTCCACTTTTCCTACTCCCACTTTTACTTATGTATATACATCAGTACAAGGTCTATACATAATGAGGTTGCATATGTGCAGAAACCAACATATTATAAGAGTCTCTTTGAAAATGCAATTCTGATCAAAGCTTTAAAATACTTTTAACTATGAGAATTACTTTTGAGTACAGCATTTCTGCTGGAAAAATTCTGACTAGAAAGAATATTAATTCTGGAAAATAGTTTTTTAATAACAGTATCTAACTCTATTTTTTTAAAGTTATGTCTGAATGAATTGTATCTTTCTTTTATCTAAACAATATGGTATGAGAGGAAAACCTCAAAATCTTGAATTTGACATCAATATGTTGAAGGGAAGTGACCAAGACTCACAAACATGAAAACATTTACAGATACTAAAAGGGCTACAAAGAAATAACATTTAATAAAATAATTAAAATTACAAAAATAAAATGGGGGAATATGGGAACAATCTTTAAACTGTCAAGAAAGAAATATTCCCAGGATGTATGATAAAACTTCTAAGCAACCATACACACAAAAGACAAATAAATGGAAACTATATCACAGTTGAGCAGTGACTGTGTTATAAAACATTTGAAAATAAAATGATTACAGAGGGCTTTCCATGTAGAATTAGTTCTAGACACCAAGTATACCAGTTATTTTCACTGAAGAGTAGAATTCGCAATACAGTGCAGACTAAAAGACTGATACTGTTATCTACAACATTCACACACATTCACACTGATAAGGAGAAATTTCTCAGTAAGATGGGTTTACCCATCTTAATCCTTTGGCGTGTATGAAGTAACACAGCAATAGCATAAACAAATTGTGAAATTTGAAAATGCTACATACAAACAAATGACGAAATTATCACTCTTAACACTGTACTTGAGTCTAACACTTTTGGACTCACATAATCTCAAGGTTCTTCAAAAATTAATTGCCACAATCTTTTGCTGTTACAGTATAACAAACGATTTACCAATTTAAATAACTCCACATTAGTTAAAAGACATCAATCAATAAGAAATAAGTATTAAAATTCTCTACAACCATATCAACAGCTTACTTTGAGGCCTAGATTTGGACTAAGCTTGTTAACTCGGAAAAAGTATTTACAGTCAAATCAAAAACCACCTGAATACAACAGATACCTTAAGTATTACTAAAGCCCTAAGAGTCAAAGTGAGATACTACAATTAAACAGCTATGATTATATTTTCTAGAAGCTATAATCTTAACATGTATTCGGTCTACAGCCCCGTTTCTAGCAATGCCGTTAACTGGACAGGACCAAATAATTGAAATATTAGCCCAAATCAATCCATAAGGCATACTGAGCACAGCAAACTCAAACCGACCTTGATATCTAGATTAATACAGAAAAAGAATATTATACTGGTCCCTAATATCACAAATACCTATTATGTTTATCTACCAAGGATATGAGGCAACAGTAGCTAAAGGAAAATAAAACCAGTTACCCAAATTTAACATGAAAAAAAAATACTATAACTCCTTTTCTCAAAGTGTTAGTTTGATTAATTTATCAATCGTATAGCCACTGGGTAACAAAAACTGTTGGAAAAAGCCAAACATTTTCTGAAAAGCAAGCTAATTCTGTGTTGAGAAGGTGGCTCCACTCTGGGAGATGCACTCATTTTTTATTCTCTTAGTCTGCATTTGCTGAAATTTATCTACAAATTGGGCACCAAGTTTAAAAAAAAAAGGAAAGAAAGGGAAATCTGATGGAGAACTAAAGATAGAGACACATGCTGTCTCTCCAAATTACATAACATCTCTAGCTCTAACCAGCAAGGACCCCTGACTACATGGGCAGAAGGCTACTAGTGGATACAAACACACTAAAATGAAACAGCTTGCCAAATTAATATGTTATGAGAGAAAAGAGAAAGAGTAGGAAAAATCTGGTCGTTTACTAGGGGTTCCGTCACAACTAGGATGGTGGAACATACAAAAGGAAACAGAAAGGTTCACTTTTACAAGAATACTTTAGGATCAACACACGAAAATGGAGCAAAAGAACTGTGCAGTCCTAATAGGACTCATGAAAAAAGTTCCTGATCATTAAGAACTATTAGTAATAGTCTAAATTAATTTCCTTTTTTTCAATACCTGGCCGTGTGTGTGTGTGTAATTTGAGGAAAATCCCACAGCACAGGTTTCCCACTTCATTGAAACTTCACATACTTTGATCCCTTCATCGCCTCCCAGCTTATCATTTCCTCTCTTTCCCTCCTAAACTCCGGCTCCAACGGTAATCGTCAGTGTAGCTTAGTAGCTAAACATAGACTTTGAAACCTAACTTCCTGGGTTTGAAGTCCAGCTCTGCCACTTACTTACTCAGTAATGATAGGCAATCTCTTAACCCCTCTGTGCCTCAGTTTCATCATGGGGATAATAGTGCCTACTTCACAGGGTTGAGTAAATGAGTCAGTATTTTTAAAGAACACTTGTAAATATGTCTAGGACAGAATAAGGACTCTATAAATTTTGCTCTTTATCATTACCATCTTTGAGTTATTCTTTGCTAGCCCCCTCTACTCCACGTATTCCTGTGTTTCCCTCTAAATCAGCCAGAATACATCAACCATGAATGAATCTTAAAACCTTTCTCCATTGCTGGAGAAAATACCACTAAGCAAGTAACGTCACGACTACAAATTCCTAGTCTGAAACTTCATGTGGGCCCTCAGTACTACACATCAATCCTTTTACCAATCTTTGCTCCACTTCTTCCCTCCTTCCTTCCCCTCTTTGAAAAATTTATCAAATCCAGTCACCAACATCTTTTTTCCTCAAGTCCTACTCAGAGGATGAAGTTGTCCCTCCTCACATTTAAGGGCAACCCTTCCATTTTCCCTCTACTAATTCCCTCTGTAATTCTGTCATGCAGTACAAACCATACCTGACTCTGTTCCCTATATACAATCAACAGCCAAGCTAGTTTTGTGAATTTTCTCTCCTAAATATTTCTTAAAATTGTTTATCCTTTTCATCCCTACTACCACTGTGTTAATGAAGGCTCTCATCATCTTTTACCCAAATCCTTCTAAGAGAAATCAGAGATTAAGGAGAATCAAGAAAATGCAAATATCAGAAGCCAAGAAAGGAGATAGAATATTGCGATTGTTTTTCAGTCTCCAGACTTACAACCCTCGAATCCACCCTCCAATACAACTTAATGACTTAGTTAAGATGAAACTCTACTGTGGTTCCCCTGTCTAAAATCCTTAAGTAGCATATACCACCCTCTTCCTATGAGTTCTTAACCCTTTAGGTTAAGAGACTAGCCCTTCTTCCCACCAACCATGGATGTACTTTAGAAGGTACAAGAATCTCTTGAAACAAATTGTTTGCTATGCAAAATAAAAACAAACCTCTTTTAAAGTATAATTTTCTGGAGAGAAGAGGAGGGCCCAAAATTTGGTCCAAAAATCTCAAATTCTCAGCAGGGTCTATGACCCCAAAAAGGTTTATTATTCTAGAAGATAAGGCCCAAGCTCATTATTAGGGTGTGTAAAGTTCTCCATGATCTGGCCCTGGTCCATGTCAGCCTCACCAGCTGTCCCTCTACGTGGGCAGTTACCAGGAGTTGGTGAAGTGGACATCTGTTACTTTTGCATGTCTAGCATCCCTCCCTCCTTCTTTTGGTAAAAGCATCCTGACTCTCTATTGGGAAATAAGCCTTGTCTCCCTTAATGAAGTTTTGGTGGGAATGTCAATCAAGATGTCCCACCCTCCACGGGCAAGGGAGAAATCTCACCCAAATTCAAGCTAGGTCAATCAGGCTGAATGTCCTAAGAAGCTGAATCTTGAGCATAATGATGTGAAGAGAGAAAATGGTTAGAGCTGATTCATTCTGACTCTGGTATACTAAAGACTGTGTATTTCTGCTACCTAGGTCCTGATGCCTGCAAACTGCCCTGGTGCTTCTTGGGGCTTCCTGAGGCTTGAATGCTCATTTGTTAAATTCTGTTATTCAACAACCTTCAAATAAACATCTTTTTTCTTCTTAACCATTTCAGCCATTTGTTCATCCTTTCATTGGAAAAATATTTACTAAACTATGTGATGGTTAGTTGTATGTGTCAACTTGGCTAGGCTTTAGTACCCAGTTATTCAAACAAACACTAATCTAGGTGCTGCTGTGAAGGTATTTTGTAAATGTGGTTAACATCTACAATCAGTTGACTTTAAGTTAAGGAAATTATCAATAACGTGGGAGGGCTCATCCAATCAGCTGAAAGCCCTTAGGGAAAAAACTGAGGTTTCACTGAAGAAATTCTGCACCCCTCTCTCTCTCTCTCTCTCTCTATATATATAAATGTACACACATACATATATCTATATATAAAATGTAAATGTATAATGTGTGTGTGTGCATGTGCGTGTGCATCCTACTGGTCTGTTTCTTTGGAGAACCCTATCTAATACAAACACCTACTATATACTCGTGCTGAGAACAAGACAAAGTCTGTTTCTGTTGCTTGCAACCAAACAACCCTAAATACAGTTATATATGTCACTGTTTGAGGAGAGGTCACTGTTTCACACATGTGCTAACAGTTTAAGATGAAAGCTGTGAGCAGAATTTTTGAATTCTAAACCTGATGGCAACAAAACTAATTTTATAGATTCCTCCAAAGTACAGGGAAATAAAATGAAGGCATGCTTCAGAAAGAAAGAGTGTCTAAAACAGCTGTCAGAATGTGCCGGTTCCCTTACTCTAGAGTTAAGGGATCAGCAAACTATGACCTGCAGGCCAAATCTGGTCCACTGCCTATTTTTGTGTGACCTGTAAACTAAGAATGGTTTTCACATTCCCAAATGATTTTTTAAATCAAAAGGAAAAAAGTGCACAACCAGAAGAACCTTACAACTAGAATATACAACTATGTACTGAAGGGATTCCAGGAGAAGAAGGGGAAAAAAAAGAAGATTGGCAAGAGATGTTAGCTCAGGTGCCAATCTTTAAAAAAAAATGCAAAGAAAAAATACCTTGTGACACATGAAAATTATATGAAATTCAAATTTCAGTGTCCATAAATAAAGGGGACACAGACAATGCTCATTTGTTTACATATGGCCTATGGCTGCTTTTACCCTACAAAAGCAGAATTGAGTATTGCAACAGAGACCATATGGCCATAAACACCTAAAACATTTATTATCTGGCCCATTACAGCAAAACGTTTGCTGACCCCTACTCTAGTTTATCAGAGAAAGCACTAACTTATCTTCAGGAGGAATGGGCAAGAAAAGGGTAGGAAATTTTAGAAAAGAGGGTACAAGAAAAGGAATAAATTAATTGTAACTATTATTTATTGAGTACTTACCATGTATAAAATACTGTTTTGAGCACTTTACATGTATTAATATTTTTAAGCCTCACAACATTCCTATGAGGTGGAGACTATTATCCCCATTTTATAGATGAGGCAGAGAGGCTAAAACAAACTTGCCTAAGCTTAATAGACATAAATTAACAGAACCAGGATTACAACCCAGGCAGTTTGGCTTTAGCATCTGTGTGGTTAACCACAACACCATACTGCTTTATCACTTTATCTCCTTGTCTATCTAATCTGCATTGCATAAATGATGTTGATTTTCCTTAGAAATAAAGTATTACAAACTCTGCAGGTGAACCAATACTGGAATAAATGAGGAAGTTGGTGGCTATGCATTCCTTGGAGAACTTGAGGTATTATGAAGACCTATGCTTATCTCCCTTCTTAAAGGCAGGAAACTGAGGAATATGCCCCCTTGGGTTCACTCATTGACTTCCCCCAAACCACAGGTGAACTCAGAAGCTCAGGCAAGCTTCTATACGCAGGCTAAGATAAAGCATGTTCTCCTCCCACATGTCTTGCCTCATCAAGACCAATTAAATAAGAATCCCCGGATGGTGAAGCCAGGTTGTGGATATTTCTCAAAGCTCCTCAGTTGATTCTAATGTATGACCCAAGCCAGGGTTGAGACCCATCACACTACTCTCCTTTCAAGAAGAGTAGTGATTAAAAGAAAAGAGTACAGGTGAGGGGAGGAGAAAGGGTAGAGATGGGGGAACTTGACAAAACTTGTCTTTTTCTTTTAGTACCACATTTTTAAATAAATATTTTAAATAAATTTTAAATTTTAAATAAATTTTTATTTAGTACCACAGCATGCTAGTAAAGAACATTTCTAGTCTTCATGTCTCACCTCTATATCTGAAAACTTAAAAAAAAAAGGTATGAAAACAAAACTAAGTATTTCTATATATGCATGTTTGTATGTTCACACAGGAAATTTCTGTAGGGATACATAGCAAACTGATAACTACTATTTTTACTTCATCTGTATTTTTTCCTTGATCTGTAGTTTTTATTACTCGTATTTCTTTTTATAATGTATTTCTTTGTATAATGTATTAAAAATTAATGAATTTTTAAAAAACAGTGTGACTAAAAGGATGTTCAAGGATTACTTTAATTATACTTTGAATAGGAAAATAATTATATAAAGACCTAGTAAAAATTACTCAAGGTTTTCCTGAAAAGCAGTTTACTTTTCGTCAGAGCACAAAATATAAAATCTCCCACCTTCTGTGCGCAATGGAGAGGTACACTCTAACACACCTATTAAAGAATCTTTGCCACCAGATGGCTATTACTAATTAAAGCCTTACTAGTTCTAATTTATCATTTATGTGAGGGGAAAATATTTTAAACAATGAGAAATAATGAAATGGAAATATTTTGAAGTTTTACAAATACAATGTCTATCACATATTCTAATTTTTATAATCATTTATAATCTCACATAATATTTAGTTAAAATCAAAAATCTTCCTTATATGGACTATTCATTTAAATGAATCTGAAGTTTCTGATATGGCTTCAGGCTTCAGAAAACAAAGAAGTGGGCAACGGGAGTGGCAGGGCAGTCTCCAAGCCATCACACAAGCTTGGCCAGAGGTCTGAAGTGATAATGAGTTAAGGCTCAAGCATGGGGTTGTCATCTGCTTGCTGCTGTGATTCTGAGTAAAGGACCCAGCCTCATGTGCATTCAGAGTGGTTTAAGTTAAATCTTACACCAAAGAATTCAAGAGACAAAAATCACATTTGAGATGTTAATTTTTTTAAACATACCATGCAAAAAAAGACTACTGCCATGAGGGAAAACATGTGGTTTTTCACTTTGCTGGATGTAGAACCATGACCCACAGCAAGGTGACCTTCTGTAACGAGCCTAAGCGAGCTGTGATGACAACTCAGCTGCAAGAGAGGCTACACTGAGAAGTCTTGTCTGAACTGCCTATGTATTGAATATCATTTATTGTGATTAATCTTCATTCTAGTGGCGAGCACAGTACTCTCAGGAGAAATGTTTCAGTACAAAGGTAAACTAACTCTTCCAGAACACAAAGAGCATTTGAAAATCTCACTCGAGAGTGTGTCCTAAAACAGAAAGTTAGCTCACAGACAGTATCACAGTTAGTAGGGCCAGAATCAACATTTAAAGATTTTAGGAATGGTGTGAGCAGTTTCATTTAAATTTAAAAGAGAAACTGCTGCAGAAAAAACTAGTGCTTTTTAAAAAAAAAAAAACTAAAAATATTTCTACTTTGAAAACCAAAGCATAATTCCTTTGCAATGTTTAGTGTTTTCCCATAAAGAAATCTGCTTGGATCCAGCAAAAACATTAATCAAATTAAGATTCTGTAAAAAGTCGAGCACTGCTTCACAAAAGTGTTACCTAACATAGTATCTATCTGATCTACTTTTAACTTTATCAGACACTAAACCTCATAAAAATGAATAATTCTGAAGACAATACATAACTACAGGAAGACTACAAAAATAAGCAGAAACAGCATGGTATGAGATATCTAAATTAAGTACATTACCAGAAATGTGAAAAAGAGAGAGAGAATATATCTCCTTTCAAAAGGAATAAAAGATAGCGGAGAGAGTATTATGTCTAAGATACTTCAATCAATAAAGCAAAGATTAAAAGGCACATTTGACAGAAATGTTGTGGTTCCGGTATTCCCAGAAAGCTCACAGCTCAACAGTGTGTTTGTTCACTTTGCAACTTAGAGGTGCTTTCAGAGTTCTGAATTACTGCCAGGCACTAAAAGTTCTCAAGTGTGAAAACGTAAATCCTCAAAAATCTGTATTATTCTAGACTAGTTAAAATACACCCACTTGTCTTTAAAAAAAAAACAAACCTAGGCAAACAAACTGTAACTTGTAATCTGAAAAATATACAGGTACATTGCCTATTTAATAGAACATTTTATATTTCAAGATATAAAAGTACACCATAAAGTTAAAGTTAAAGTAATTAAAATCTAGTACCAACATCAGAGCAGGCAAATAAAGGAAAGATAAAGAGAAAGCCTAAAAAAAAAGACTCAACTATATAAAGTACTTTCAATTCTTAAATGATTCACCAATTCCACCACAAATGGGAATTTATGATACAGAAAAATACAAGCAAACTAAGATGTATGCCAAAACAACAAAAAACCAGGAAACAAAAGGTCCGTCAACAGAAGAATGGATAAATTATTGTCCATTAATACAGCAGGATATTGTTAAGAAGAATGAGGTAGAACTACATATAGTGGTATGAAAAGGTGACCAAAATACCTTAGGCAAAAAAGCAAGCTGTCTTAGTTAAGGTTCAATCTATTCTTCTTTTTTAAAAGATAGACAGCTAAATAAAACTATTTATGTTAGGACACACACAGGAAAAACCTCGACAAATACACACCTTAATGGTGGCTGCCTTTGGGGAAAGGGACTTTCACTTTCTAAGTTACACACACCAAAAATATTAAAATGTACAGAATAATTCCACTTCTTGGAATTTATCCTAAGGAAATAATTAAGACTGCATGGGAAAATTCAACTACAATGATATTCAAAGCAAAGCTTTTATAATAAAAAACAGAAAACTACAGGGAATCATTTAAAGAAATGATGGCAAGTCCACATAATGGAATAGTATGTATTGATACTATTTATCCATTAGATATACTATTAAAATATATTCATTTTTCATGAAAAATTCACAATAAATATTAAAAAGGGAGCATTAAATATTATGCATACGATCTCATTTTTCTTAAAGAAAAAATACATATGCACTGAAAACCATTGGGAAAGATGTATACCAAAATGTTAGTTTGGAGGGTAAAATTAAGGGTGCTTTTTCTTTTAGTTTATATATGCATTCTCAACAGGGGCAATATTGCACCCAAGGGGTGAAAATTGGCTCTTCAGGGGCAAAAGAAAATCTTACTCTTTTAGCGTATAAAGCACAGATAAACATACAATACATAAACAAATACACAGTATATCTGTGGTATTAAAATTTCATGAGGGGGACAATTAGGAAAAAATATCTAAGAAGGTGGGGCAAGGGAGGGAGTGATGATAAAAAGGGTGAGAAACATTGCCTCATTGGTACTTTGTCATTTTTTCTACAATGAATTTGGTATTACTCGAGTTTGAATAAGTAATATATGTACATTTAATTAAAAAGGGACATACAATGAAAAGTTAAGGCATAACAATTTTCATTATTAAATATAAAATTTACTCCTACACTCCTGAGGCTTTAAAAATACAATACAGACTATTTTTTAAATATGATACTAAAGTGAAAATACAGAGAAAAGGAAATTGAAAAAGTGCTATATCAGAATCATCTGGGGTCACCTGGAGGAGTGAGCTATAGACTCCTTGGCACCACTGCAGACCTAATAAAATCAATATGTGTATGGGTGGGGCTAGTGGCTTTTACTAAATGAGGCACACATATCATCATACCACTACATGGAAATATGAAATCCAGACAGATATATTTTAGCGTGGTCTAAGAAATTTTAAAAATTATGTACTGAAGTAATAAAAATAAAAATAACCTAAGAGCCAGAAATCTAGGAATAACTGCTAAACTCCTCTTTTTCATTTTAGGCACTTGAAGATTCAGATTTCTTCACCAACTATCAAACACACCCAATTATGCATTATCTCTATCGGGTACAAAACATTGTGAAGAATATAAAAGAAATAAGGAATATTCATAAATTTTGCCACTAAAATAAACTCACTTCAGTTAAATCTGCAAAAACCAGCATTAACCACTAGCTTTTTGAGACCACCAGTACTCACAAAGGAACACAGTTTTTAATCCCATGATGAAAATTAAGCAAGTAGAGAACAAAAGTCACGACTGGGTAATAATAACTGAGATGCTGTCAGCTACACTCAATTCTCTAGTTAAGATACTTTTTTGGCACATCAGCCTTGAAATATCCAGGGTTCAAAATTTTGCCTACACCAAATTACAAATTTTCCACGTTAAATACTCTGGGTTTAAAACATTAAACCACAAACGCCAAGATTTATTGCATACATAAACAATGAAACTACCTAAGTGCATAGACACTAGCCCCACTTAACTAAAGGGAATACACAGCATTGGTCACAAGATGGGATAGAAGGCATAAGATACTGCTCCAGTCCATAGTGATCGCCTACTCTAATTTTTTATAGATATCAATGCTAACTTTTGGTGGAAGTAATAATAATAATCGTGGTGATAACATTTAAGCGCTTTTTAAAGTGCCAGGCATAATTAAATTTAATACTCGAGTCTAAGAAACAAGTACTGTTCTTTTTCCATTTTACGGATGAAAAAACTGAGAAATAAAGAGGAGAAGTAACATCTGGTAAGTATACAAACTTTCACTGAGTATTCTGCCTGTTGCCCACAAATACATTATCAAATGACCAAATATTCAAAGAAAGATTTGGCATATCATTTACATAAATAAGTTTAAATCTTGTAATTAAACAATTATCCATGAAACAGTACATAAATGAATGCAATGAGGCAAACCCAAGTTAGAAGAATCACAAGTCACGATATCAACAGTATAATACTTTCCCCATTTCTCACTCCCTTTACTCAGAAAATGGAAACCTAATTTTGCTTGTTTTTGTTTTAAAGTACACATTTTCCCATTACATATAATCCCATTTCAGAATGCATTCTGTTTATTAATTTATTCGTAAAGCCTTTAACTCATTTTATCCACTAAGAATCATCTTTAAAAGTTTTATTAAATTTAATTTCACATTCTATAATTAATTCATTTTAGAACTTTCATTTTCTGGTTATAAAATATAGGAACAATGTACAAAATTCAGAAAATAAAAGGTTTAAAGAGGAAAATAAAATTACCTACAATCCAACTTTAAGATAACTCTGGTCCTTTTGATATTTTCCTTTCAGCCTATACTACATATGAACAGACATTTTGTAAAAATAAGACTTGAAATCATACTATGTAAACAACGATAATCTGCTTTTTCTCCCTTAACAATAGAGCACTTTTTTAAAATAGTGCAGACAAATGTAATTATATGATTGATTTTCTGCAAAAACACTTTGGTTTATAGGACTAAAAAAACAGTCATACTGTGAAAATTAACCACAAGGTGGGGAGGGCATGGTTGATACTTCATATGAACAGTTAGCTCTTTTTAAAGGATTTTTAAAAAATCACTTTAAAATTTTACTGATTAAATACGCCTCACTACTAAAAACACTTCACATGTCCATCTTTAGTATGTCAACATGAGGAAGACATTAAACACATGGTTTTGGAAGTGTTATGGTTGCAAAAGACCAAAACTGTGACAATTCACTGTAGACACAAGCTCAGCCAAATACACTTGAACCTAAGCAGAGCCAGCTAAGAATACCACAAAGCAATGATTCTTTATATCCAGTGTCTAAGGCCTATTGCTTACACACACATGCAAGCAGATGGCACTGAGTGGTGACACACTCTCAAGCTTGTTCTATTGACGACAGTAGTCCAAGTCTAAAGCGTAATGGGAAGAACACAATGACTACATCACCTAAACCCATGCTACCCATGATTTCAACTGCAGATTTTGGTTGGTTCTTGAATTATAGTGCTGTCATATTCCAATGTAAAAATTATGAGATTTGAGTAATAGTGAGGAGTTACTAAACATTTATTTAAAATTTAAAGGGATGTTTTACAATGGACTTCTCCTAAGTGTGAAACTCAATATTCAAAAGGCAGAGGAACTTTCTTTTAAAAGAGTATAAGACTTGATCAATTTTGAGTTAAGTTCACACATCATTTGCATGTAACAGAAACACCATCAAAATAATCTACTATCTGATAATCTAAACAAAGAAATAAAAGTGGGTCTGAGACATAAGATTCACCTTCCAAAGTGACTTGCCCATAGTTTTTCTTAATCTGATATTCTTAAATAATTCAAATATATAAAAGTTTCACCCACATCAAATTTTAGACATATAAATCTATAGAGCAAATTGATATTTGTACTGTATATGCAAAACAATGTTCTGAAGCATGAAAATTCCATACCAGAGGGTTATGTATGTCATTACTAAACGGATTATATGATTAGAATGGAGAACAGCAGGATACAACAGTAGAGCAGTCTAAAAGCTGTCACACAGAAATCTAGCAAAAAAAAAAAAAACCCCAAAAAACCAAAAGAGCACTTTGAAGACACCAAGAACCAAAATATTGCATAAAGTTATCTTTTACAGACCTGTCATATCATAACCTTAGTCTCAGACAACTAGAAATAAATTTTAAATATGTTCCTTCTTCACAAAAACAATCCTTTTCATTCTATCTAGGTTTACTGCATTTCCAACTCAAACCAACAAGACAGATGCCATACTTCACGAAGTAGTAATACTGCCACAAATGGTGACATTTATCATACCCTCTCTGAAGGTTCCTGCAGGCCACCATATCTAACTAACGTGTTCTTTCTACCTGTTCAACATTAATTTAGCTCCTCACAGCCCTCATTTCATCAATTTCATTTCTCTGTTTGTGAAAATAAATTTCTTTTCCACAGTCAAGCATAGCAACTGCCACGTTATCCATTCCCCTATGGTAAATCCTGTATCATAATCCCTTCCGTTTCACAACCTTCCATTAAAACAGTTTCTTTCAATCTCTCAATTATCTGCATATGCTCATCCTTTAGCTATACATTCCTATTACGTATTCATTTAAAAGGATCTAGATTTAAATTTATTAAGATATTAATTCATTTGAAGGATTAGAAACTTCATAAATATGCAGTTCAGAGATCTCACACTCTTATTCCGCCTGGGTATTAACATTAGTTGAAAAAACAAACATCCCATTATGTGTTTTTTTAAGCCCTGACCATTAAATGCCCCAGAATTATCAGTTCATATTTCTGAACAACAAACCACACACCTGATACACTAATAGAAGACAGAAACAAACACGTGCCCCCAAGTCACTGAAAACTCAGAGATTAGGCGGACAATTCATGTTAGCCACAAAAACATTGCGACTACTGTTGTTCCACCATCTCACTTCAGAAAACTACAGTTAAGTTTTCAAACAGGTAAAAAAGAAATTAAGAGATACAAACAGAACCAAAAGAACAGGATATCTTGAATGTGAGTAACACAATGGTCTAAAGCAGATTTTTTTTTTAAAAGCTGAAAACATGAACTACTCAGTTAAAATCTAAGTGAAAATTACACTTTCCAAGTTTATGGTCTTTATTTCTCTCCTCAGAATTTTTAGTGTGTGATGTATTTTAAGTAACTTAAACCTCACTGCGAGGGGTGGGAGGTTTGCAGAGAAAAAGATAAGTGAAAATTATTTCTGAAGAATTTTCTGGACTCATCTAGAAGAAAAATGGTGTACTGCACTTAAGAAAGGATTAAGGGATAGAGGCAGTCTTCCGTCACTCACCTACTCATTCACTCATTCATTCAATCATTCACTTATCCATTATGTCTGCATGTTCAGAAACATCAGTTATGTGAGCAGAAGTGATGAAAAGTGAAGTCTAAATTTGTTAAGCAGTTTAGAATGTTGAGGGCAGTGAAATATGGAGCAATGAAAAATAGGAAATTGAGTATACGATCTTTAGAAAAAATAGTACTTTTAGTACTGCTCTCCTTTCCCCCTTAACTTCTTAACTAAAAAAAAAAAAAAGAGTTTGCAAATGCCATTCTTAGTCATTGTAGTACCTGATTCTGGCTCTACTCTAATTGTACTTTCCACGTGGCTGAATAATATATGTAAGCAAGTTAAGCCTAAAGATTGGTATTAACATTTCTTTGACTGATAAGTAAACTCACATGAGTCGTGAATTACCTGCTCACTGTCTTCCTTTAATATTACCAGTTGAAAAGAAGCAATCCCCAATTTTTTAAAAATAAAGACAGGCTTTTGATACTTTCAAGATGTCTGCACTTTTTAAACCATTCAGGAGTTGTTGGTTTTTTTAAATTGATCACCTATTTTGTGCTTTGTACTGCAGTAATTTCTTCTTCTGGAAGTGTGCTGTCAGCATTATCCTCTATAATTAGAGCTTGTGAATTTTCATAAATTATATAATTACTTTGAGTTTCATCATCTGTAAAAAAAAAAATAGACAATATCTATTTCACAGATTTGCTGTGCAAATTAAACGGGATGTAAGGGTTCTACCTTCAAAAAATATTAGTTCCCTTCTCTCTCTAGGTCCCTCTAGAGATCAGGACATTTATCAGTGGTTCTCAACCTTACTATGAGAAACCTCTTTTATTCTCCATGGATTCCACTGTCTTTAAAGATTCTGTCTACCAACTGGATTGACATTTCATTAATCAGATAATAATGGCTAATTGGAACTCTCAAATTGTCAGATATAAAAACTAATGTAAGTCAAGGCTAGATCCTTGAGGTGCAAGCACAATGTTTTATCTCATTAATGGCCTGTAGATCACCACAATGTATGATAATGATTTCTGGTAACTAGTCTCAAAGATCTGAGTCAATATAATTATTGGTCAAAGCAAAGATACATAATATTCCACCTGTATAAATTTATTAAGCGAATCATACAACTTTAACTAGGCTCTTTGCAATACTAAAAGTAATTCATTTCTATCTCTATAGACTCCTGGGAAAAATATAATTTATGTACCATAAAGTTAGTAATTTTCTATATCTAGAGAAACTATTGGTTACGCTACTGATTTGTTTTAAGCCAGTATCATTAGTAACACCATCTTCAAATTCACAAGTTACATGTATTTATCTATAAAAGTAGGCTGAGATTCTGTGTCTTCCTTTTGTACTTATAAGAACAAAATCCAAACCCTCCACCATAGACTTAGGCAATTTGTCCCTTGCCAACCTCATTTACCAGTCTCTTCTCAGCTTCCCACAACGGCCTTCTCAAACATGAGTAGCTGCTTCCCACTTTAAGGCTTTTGCACCAACTGGAGCCTGGTTCACTCTTCTTGCAGGTCGTCACGTGACTGGCTGTTTGTCATATGGGTCTCAGATTAAATATTATCATCTCAGGGAGCTTTTCCTCAACACTCAATCTAAACTCTTGCATCCCTCTCTATCATTCATCCTATTATAGCTTCTTCATGGCATTTGTGAACTCCAAAATTATCTTGTTCACTTATTTGTTTGTGTACTGTTTCTCTCCCTGACCACCAAACCCCACTGGCATAAAGGATAAGTTTTATTCACTGCTCCACCTCTAGTTCCTAGAATAGTTCCAGGCATCCAATAATCACTCAGTAAACATTTGTCGGATAACTAACCAAACTGTTTAAGATTATTTTGGGGAAGGACTCTGATTTCTTAGTTAAGAATTTACATTTAGCATTCAAAATTGCTGATTCAAAAGGAATAAAGTTCTTTTGATAAAAAGAAGAAGAAAAATGTACACAACAATATTCTACTCAGCCAGTGGTCTTTATTTTCTTTTACTCCAATCCTTTGGGATAGAAGGATATGAAAATCTATTCATGTTTCACATACTTCATATGTCACCGCATAGAAAAATTGAATGAATTTTTGTTTAAGTTGGATGATTTTTTAAAATTTCAGCTTTATTGAGGTATTATTGACATAAAAAACTGTAAATTTTCTTATGATAGTATACCATGAGCTGCTAGCCACTCAATCTAATAACTTATTTTTCTGCCAAGATGCAAGCAGGCTTCTAAGAACGTAAAACACACAGAATGGGAAGGCCAGAGCTGCCACCATAGTGAGTGCCAGAATGGCCCAAACCAGGGAAGATCCTGTTCTCAGTGATGGCTGAGGAGGAGGAAGGAAGGGCAAGCATGATCAGTCCTAGGAGAATGACTGCAGTTCTGATTTCTGTTGGCAAACAGAAAGATCTTCAAACCAATTCAAAATAGACTCAACTGGAGTCTTATAATTTGCACCATTAAATCATTGTTTTGAGTATCTGAAGTCTCTTTAGTAACAGAACTATTCAGTTGACCAGATCTGGGCTTTTGGGAGTTTCACATAAGAAAAGCATAGTATTTGTAAAAAGTAACACAACACACTCCTCAATACTATGTGCTACATTTGCTTATTAATTTAAAAATATTCTCAAGGGTACTTTTAAAGGGAAGAGATTTGAATAAAAATAATAAGGACTTTATTTCTGAGTTAAGACAATATTTGAAAACTAAAAGGAACATTAAGAAAGGTATAAAAATTCAATGGTTTAGGGGCCAGCCCAGTGTCGTAGTGTTTCAGTTTGCGTGCTCGGCTTCAGCGGCCCAGGGTTTGAGGGTTCAGATCCCAGGCACAGACCTACACACCACTCATCAAGCCACACTGTCGTGGCACCCTATATACAAATTAGAGGAAGACTGGCACAGATGCTAGCTCAGGGCCAATCTTCCTCACACACAAAAAAAACCCAACTCAATGGTTTAAAAAATGCAAACATCTTGAAAGTATCAAAAGCCTGTATTTATTTATTGAAAATTGGGGGATGTTTCTTTTCTCAACTGATAATATTAAAGGAAGACAGCGAGCAGCTAATTCACGGCTCATGTGAGTTTACTTATCAGTCAAAGAAATGTTAATACCAAACTTGAGGCTTAACTTGCTTACATATATTATTCAGCCAAGTGGAAAGTACAATTAGAGTAGAGCCAGAGCCAGGTACTACAACGACCAAGAATAGCATGTGAAAACTCATTTTTTTTTTTAATTAAATTAAAGGGGAAGAGAGAACAGTACTAAAAGTACTATTTTTTCTAAAGATCATATACTCAATTTCCTATTTTTCATTGCTCCATATTTCACTGCCCTCAACATTCTAAGCTGCTTAACAAACAAGAAATCTACTTCACTTTTCATCAGTTCTGCTCACACAACTGATGTTTCTGAAGTCCAGCAGCATTCATGAATGCTGGAAAGACCACATGCAGAAGAATTTCATCTTACAGTGAAGAATTTTAAGGTAATAGCTCCAGAAATACAATGTCTAAAACTGAGGATTCCGTTAACTAAGAATTCAAAATGCTAAATAAATAAAATTTCTGCAGGAGACTATATATTTGTCAAATAAATAGCATAAACATAAGCTTTCACTGATGAAATAATACGAACCTTTACCCTTCAATTTTCAAAAAAGGTAGCAACAGCCAAAGTGTACTAGGTCCTATCTTCTCTCAGAGATTGCCTAATTCCATGTAGCCTATCCCTTAGACTCAAGACTCTTTCTTTTCAACTCATCTCCAAACTGGTTACACTTGAAGATCCAGAGACCTTCACAACAGTGACTCCCAGCAATTCCCCCCAAAACCTTCCCTCTTCTTTTCCTTTAAATTCTCAGATCTTAGATCTCGCCTTACCCGTGTTATTACTCCAGGCTCCCTGTCTTCAGTCTCTTTCTTCCTCAATTCATTCTGTACTCTGTAGCCAAACTCATCTTCCAAAAGAGGAATGCTCTGATCGGGTCATTTTCCTCATATCAAAACTTCCTGTGTTCCTAAATAAAGCCTATACTTCTCAACCTCACATTTAATGACTTCCAAAGTCTAGCCCCAATCAATCTTTACGGCCTTCTTGTCATATTTTCTAATTATACAAGCCTATGCTTCTTCAAATCAATCTCCTGTCCTCTAGAACTTTCTATCTTGGCTCATGTCATTCCTACCACAAAGAATGTCTACCACTCCCCTCCAGCTGCCACTGCTCACGGCCCTTTTGCATCTCTGCATTTACTTGTGTAAAAAAGGACACACAAATGATATCTCCTGCCCCACCTCCCAAAAACTGGGCCCCCCCCCAAAAAAAATTAACAATAGCTAGCTTTTACTACGCACCAAGCAGTTTTACACAGCATTTCTAATCCTCCTAATAATCTTATGAAGTATTATTATTCTCCTTTTAAAGATGAGAAAGTCAAAGTTCAAAAACATTAAATCATATACTTCGTAAGTTACCTCAAATTATAGACTTATAAGTTGCCTGAAATCATACTTAGTAAGCGGCAAAGCAAGGATTTGAACCTAGACTGCCTAACTCCAGTCACTGCTCTAAACATTACGTTGTTTTTAGTTTGAACCCTGTGACTACTCCCTCATCTACTTGAGATAATTTAGTTTTATATAATATTTCTACTTACTACATACTATAAGCTTTCTTACGTTTGTCATTTTTGTAAAGGGAGAACATTAAAATGCTATTTCTTTCTAATAAAAGAACAACGCTCAAATTGCAATTTAAAGGAATGTCTTTTTTGTCACAAAGATTTCTTTTACCTAAAATATTTTCAAAGAAATTCATTCCAACAGACTTTTTCAAAGATGACTGCAAATTACTAATCATACACTATGATGATTTTACAGATTCTTAATATGAGGATTTTGCGATTACCAACCAAGAATTGTAACATATCTATCAAATTGGCAAAGATTGTAAAAACTGACCTACTCAATGCCATTGAAGGTGCAGTGAGACACACACTCTTATACACAGGGTAACCACCCTCTGATCCAGTTATCCCACTTCTGGGAATCTATCCTAAAGGAAGAAAAAAAAAAACAGAGATGCAATCAAAGATACATGTACAAAAATGCTTGCCCCAGTGTTATTTAAAATAGTAATATTATAAAGAATCAATCTGAAAGTCCCACAGAGGAGACTAACATCCTGTTCAGAGGAAAAAGTAGGAGCAAAACAGTCTACATAAAAGCATAATTCCAATTTTTTAAAAAATTAAAAAATCTGTACATGCAAAGAAAGAACTAGAAAAATGTACATTAAAATGTTGGTAGTAATTATCTCTGGGTGATAGTTGATGGGTGATTTTAAATTTCTTCTTTACGTTTATGTTTTTTTCAAAATTTGCCACAATAGAACATGAATTACTTTAAACAGAAAAAAAATGTTTAAGCTGTTATAACCACTGAAAATGATCCTGAACCTAATGAGGGCATATCACTTGGAATAGAAACTACACTTCCTAGTGCAAAGAAAACGTCAAGCTTACTTTGTTTCCAGCTTCTATTAAGCTCAGGTTTACTTTTAGACTGTGTAAAGAATGTCTTCCAAAACTCAGTAGTATTCATGAAATTGTACAAGGTTTGCCACCTAAAAGTCAGGCAATTTTCCAACAGGAAGCATCATGATTAAATGAACTGTTTTATTGTATGGCTATTGAGAATAATCAATGTCTAACTAATCCTAACTCTAAACATGCAAAATAGAAAAACCAGAAAAAGCATTCTTGTTTTGCAAATTAACTAAATATACTGTTGTTGCCTTATAAGCACATCATAGTTAGGTCCAGAGAGGGGAGGAACTTGAAAATAAAGCTAGCAAGCTACCAACACTGACTAAAAATGCACATTGATGAATTTTGTCTACATGCATATTTTTGTTCCAGTGGATAGTTAATGTTAATGGCCCAGGATGATTTTAATCAGTGTAGAAAAAATATTAAGCTGTTCTACAAAAAAACAAGTTCTCACATTAAAAGTAGAATTAAAACTGCTAGCTGAACAAGGAAAAACTTCCCTATGATGTGGCACATATGCAGAAAAGCAATTTACCAAAAAAAAAAGTCTTTAAGTAAAAAGGCAAAATAAGCAATAGAGCAAATTATTCTTATTTTACTATTAAGTAACTGGGAAACAGGTTTGCTCTAATAATACTAAAAAGTTGTTAGAAAATAAAACCACAGAAATAGCTGTTGAGTAACTAAGAAAGAATTTAAAATATCACGTTGATTTTACTTAGAAAATGACTATCAATCTATTTTTACCCTATCATGAAAATACATTTATTTATAAAACATATGTCAGGTCCTGGCAAACAAAATAAATTACTGGACTATAAATTCCTTAAAGCAGAAACTAAAGCCTCACATCTGAGTTTCCATCAAAGAGCCTAATATTGGGTCACCCAAATATCTGTTCGATGACTGAATCTGAAATCTATTAATGAAATTATGCAACATTTTTCACAAGCATACAATGGAATTTAAAAGGCAGTTCAAAAGACATCAATGATTTGGGCTAGATACTGAAAACTATATAAAATCCAAAGATTGGTGCTAAATTTCAACTGCTAAAATAAAAAGTTATGGTTGCTTGCTTAATGTTCTATAATACAGCCAACTTGTCTAGAACAGAATGATCCCATTTATAAATGAATTTAAAAATATCACTGAAAATACAGTGAATGAATTTACTCTCTGGAATTACACATTTGACAGATCTGAAATGTTCAGTCTGCAATAAGAGAGAATTTCCTACTACTAACTCAGAATTTTACAAACTGCACTTGGGATTTGTCCAAAGAAACAGTTGTACCCAGTTCTTTGTGCATCTCTTACTTCACGCTTTTGTCATTAATAACTAAATCACAGTTCTATCCTGAGCAAAGCTATTTTTCACAACCAGAATAAGTTGAGTATAATAGACCATTGCAAACAACTATGAATGTTACAGGTATATATACTTGTGAGTTCAAAGCAAGGCACTTCAAGTTTGAACGACTCCAAGTGTCTTTTATCAGTTATAATGTGTAATTTAGTATATTCCTATTCTTATGAAATATGGCCTAATTTAAATATATTCTGAAACTAAACATAGGATTACACGTTTAATTGCAAGTTTGGTTAACTTTATCATTCCACACTTTGAAACACTCTATCAATATGAACTAAATAGGCTAGAGATAGGAAACTATCTGGGAAAACTGGATATGCAAAGAAATTTTTTTCCAGATTTATCTAACCTATTTTATAGCCTAAATAAATAAGTCATTAGTGCCTAAAAAAGAAAAAAACCCATTAACTTGTCTAATGATTGAAGTTAATTTCATAGAACATATTTAATCCTCCATGTGTATATCACATACTTCTGAAAATTATATTAAAAGGATTATTTTTAGACCACTTATAAAAGTACACTATTTCTTGCTTTAACTCAACTTTAATCATCACATACAATTTCCCTTTTTTATTGGTGCATGTGTGTACCTTCTACCTCTAAAAGGCCTATTTTCAATTGGAAATGAGAGCATGGAATACTTTTCTGTTGAACTGCTTTGTTGTTCAGAGCATCATGATAAGCTATGCTTATAGGTTCAATACCCATTTGGATCATTTAACTTTGAAGTAAACTGCCCTCTTAATCAGTCATCTCAAAACTGTGTGCGAAGAGGACTGGAGAGAGAGTGTAGGAATCATTAAGTGCAAACTCAAACAACTTATTACAAAAATTCAAAACGTGAATGGGTCAATATTATCTCGGTATATAAAAGTACATAAAAACTACCACTTGTAATTCCCAAATTTCACAAACAAAAGAAGGAAAAAAATGGATGCTTCATCTGTCTCAGTAACATATGAAAGCTTAAATATTTTTATGTTGAACACTAATCGTTTCCATAAGATGTGAATTTGGCATTAAGTCACGCAGCAATATATGACATCAGAATGAGCAAAAAATACCTGGAAATACGCCGTAACTTTTTAAAATTGATGAGCTTAATTTGAAAAGGAACAATAAGAGAAAGTAAGTTTATGTTCACAATTTTAAACTCACTACAACATTAGGATATAAATGCTTTATATGAGATCGAGCTTCTAAAATAGGAGAATTTTAGGGGCCGGCCCGGTGGCGCAAGGGTTAAGCTCACATGCTCCACTTCTCAGCGGCCTGGGGTTCGCCGGTTCGGATCCCGGGTGTGGACATGGCACTGCTTGGCACGCCATGCTGTGGTCGGCGTCCCACATATAAAGTAGAGGAAGATGGGCACAGATGTTAGCTCAGGGCCAGGCTTCCTCAGCAAAAGAGGAGGACTGGCAGTAGTTAGCTCAGGGCTAATCTTCCTCAAAAAAAAAAAATAGGAGAATTTTAGAACTAGGAGCTTAGAGGTTATCTGAGGTTCCATGAACATTTGCTGGGTCCCTAGCATGTGTCAGACGCAGTGCTAGGTGCCTGCAGGTAACTCAACTAGTTCAACCCACTCACTTTATGGAAGCTGGAGTTTCCTGGCTCATGCCAAATCAAGCTATCTAGATTTCAGAACCAGAAACCCTGAGCAAGGTCCTCACAGTGGTATAATTTCTATCAAAACAGACTGGTATCATCCTCCCTTATAAACTAAATAAAATTTCAGAGATGCAATGCTGACCTTATTTAACAGAAACAATAGTCTGTGTTTTGAATAACTAAAAAGAATTACAACAATTTAAAAACTCAACTGTGAGAGTCCTCAACTAAGTACTAGTTGCATAACTTATTACAAAGAACAAAACACGGGGCTATCATAGTTGTAGGACTCTAAAGACACACAAAACAGAAATTAAATTGCAGATACCTTTTAAAAAAATCCCTTTGTGGAAAAAAAAGAAATTACCAATATGAAAGATTAGACGCTTGAATGGAATGCCTATTTTACATAAAAGATCATCAACCATATACTAACAAAGTTCAGGGGTAACAGTAAACACTGGCAAGATTTGAAGTTATTTAACTATCAATTACAAATGACGACAATGTAAAATTCCCTGAGGGCAGAGACCCTGTCTAATTCATCTTTGTATCCCCCACAATGAGCACCCTGATGTTAAGTGTTGGAGAGAGAGGTGAGCTAACATATGAACTCTAGATGTGAGCTACTGGAAAATTCAACCTAACAATCTTCTTCTAACTCAGATTATTTTTAAAGTATTAAATAATAATACTGAATGCAAGTGACATTGCATGAAACTTACGATCAATAACTGTGGCCTCACTTCAACTAGCACAACCTACTCTTTGAAGGAATTCAGATACACCAAGAAGACAAGTATATTCATACAGTACTTTGATTCAGTAATTCTTCTGGAAATCAGTCCCAAGGAAATATTCCAAAAGAAAGACAATGTTGCATATACAAAGGTGTTCATTTCATTGTTATTTTAATAGGAGGAAAAAGAAACTACCAACATACCCAACAGTAGGTAAATGGACTATTTTGCAACCACCGAAAAAGGTTTAAAATGAAGATTAACCTCCTAATTGGTCTTCTTGCTTTCACTCTTGCCTCCCCCAACTCCTCCCCCATCCCCGCCCACCCGGCTTCTCTGCCAAGCTGATTTCCACCCAGCAGCCAAAATGATTCTCACAAACTTAAATCATAACAGGTCTTCCTGAACAGAACACCCTGCAATGGTTTCCCATCTTATTCAAAGTAAAATCCAAATTCATAGCATGGTCTACAAGGCCTTACAGCGGCCCCAGCTGCATCTCTAACCTCAAGCTCTCTCACTTTCCCTCTTGCTTACTGGCCTCCTAGTTGTTCTAAAAAAGACCAAGTACACTGAGTCTTTGCACTTGTCTCTGCCTGTAACCTTTCTTCCCCAAGAGAGCACCCATCCTTCACTTCCTTCATGTCTCTGCTCTAGTCTTACGTCTTTCCTGGCTACCCTTCTCAGCCATTGTTTCTCTCTACACTCTCACCCTACTTTACTCTTCTGCAGAGCTCTTATCATCTGACATATTCTATATTTATTCGGTTATGGCCCATCTCTCCTGATTAGAATATAAGCTCTATGACAGCAAGGACTTTGTTTTATTCACATAAGCATTCAAAAAGCATTTGTTGAATTAATATTGAATGCTGATACAATAATTATTAACTACAAGAAAAACCATGCACATAAACAAGCTTGGAAGAGAACAGGAGAAATGAATAGTTTGATTTGCGAACATTTTTCGAGTGTTGATCATATTGCTAAGCAGTTTGTACAATAAAAATTATCAGTCAGTCGTGATTATGATTTTAAGCTGCCAAAAGTGACTATACCTTATTTCCTTGCAAGTCATGAGTATATTAGTTTACAACTGTCTGGTATTAGTTATTAATGAGAACCTCTCCCCATAAAATTGTAATAACAATCACTCTGAAATCTTGTTCCCAAAGACCCAAAGTTTAGTCTGTAAGTGTAGACACTGTCATTCCTGAGGCCACTGAGAAAGTGAACAAAGGCTTTTTGAACACTTTAATATGTAACTGAATAATACTCAGGGATTCCAGTTTACTTTGGAGACAGGTATCCCTAAGTGACTTCAGAGGGTCCCTGAAACTGAATGCAAAATTTCGTGCATAAATGCTGTACTTTTTTTCTGGGGAGAGAATCTACATATTTCATCACATTCTCAAAGGCTTCAGTGGCCTAGAAAAGGTTAAGAATTATTATTTTATATATTGGAAGTGAAATGGAATATTTGAACATAAACTACATCTCAAAAGGATAGAAACTATATAATACCTAGACTCATCCTCATAATCATTCAATTCATTCAAGAAATACCAAGTGCCTGCTATGTGCCAGGCACCATATCATCCTCAATACCTTTCACCTAATCATACTTTGTAGTACATAAAAAAAAATATCGAGGATACAGGATTCACTGAAACACCAGACTAAAAAAGAATTTCATTCAACCAACACAAATATAATTTCAAAACAAAAAGTGTTATTAAAAACCATAATAAAGACAGAAAGGAGCTTGGGGCCAGGCTTAGTGCTTATTATGTCAAAATATCACAGGTCTCAATTACATCAAAAGAAAAGAAAAACTACACATTCGCATGCCCACCCCCACACGCTCTGACAGGAAACCAAAAGAAAGTTTCCAAATCCTGTTTCCAGCAGCATCCCTTCTGAGACTGCCCTTCAGCATACTTTTGAAGGTAGGAGCCCCCTGGTAAAACTAAGTGCTGATACTTTACTCTTACTGTGATAAAAACAGAAAGAATCATCATCCCACACGCAGGAAGCAGAAAACTGTGGCCACCTGTAAAGCTGTGGCCCATTAACCTCCTGCCTTGTTATCCCCTTTCATTTCTTACACCCTCCTCCCTTCAAAGCAGTGCCAAAACCATCGATCTTCCCTCTCAAAAAGGAATACATAACTCCTCAATGCTAGTTCCTTTTCCAAGAGGTCAAAAGGTCCCCTAAACTCTGGTTCTTAGCCCTGTGAGGGGATCCCATTTTTTAGTCTTCCCCTCATCTTCTCCCCATAGCAGCAAATTACACAATTCAGCTGAAGACACTGTCCTTAACTTCCTGAGTGAGGGGGCCAGCGACACTCCTACCAGCCCCAGGTTCTAGGAAGACAAGAATCACACGGTGACCTCTTCCCTAACAAAATTCAGGGAAGCAGCAGAGACTCAAGAAAAGCAACGCCGAAAAGGCGAACACATGGCAGGCTACGGAAGACATGGGGGAAAGAGGGCGGGAAAGGGGCTGCGAGGTGGAGTGGGATGTCGAGATGTCAGCCCTGTGCACTGGGGAAATAAAGGAAGGGAAGGCGACCCTGAGCCCTGACAGAAGTGAACACAGAGAAGGCAAGGCTCCGTCCACCCGCACCTTTCTAGAGATGAGGGAGGACAGAAAATTCACCCAACCCTCCAACCCCCTCTTCGTGTGCGCCCCAAAGGGTGAGCTGGGTTTGAAGGAAGATCTGACCCCAGTCTGGGGACATGCAAGAAGAGGAAAAAGGCAGCGAGGTCCCATCTTCTACATCTCCCAGCGGTGAGGGGCGAGGGCACTGTGTCCGGGGAGATGGCGAGGGAAATAGGCTTGTGCCATGACACCTCGGGGAGTTGGAGGGTGGGGGACACAATGTCCTCTTTCTCTCCCACACCCGGCCCGGGCCCCTCCCGTCCGTCTCCCGCAGGCCCAGCTACAGCCGACCGGCTTGGTCTGCGGGCGTGGTTGGCTCTGGCCCTGGCGGCGGCGGCCGGGCCTCCCCGAGCCCTGGCCCCTCCCGCCGGCCAGGCCCCCGGGCCGCCGCCCCGGACACCGAGGGAACGCGGAGGAGGAAGGGGGAGCCAGGGGACTGACCGGCGACACGAGCCGCCTCAGCCCCAGCCCGGCCGACCCGCGCCCCCAGCTCCCTCTGGAGCCGGCTCGGGCTCCCCGCCCCTCACTCACCCCCCCGGTCCGGCGCCTCCTCCACCTCCTCCTCCTCCTCCTCCCTCCTCTCTCCTCTCGGCCGTGGCTCCTGCTCCGGCTCTGCGCGGCGACGGCGGCGGCGGCAGCCTCGGGAGCGGCGGCGGCGGCGCCTCCAGAACGCGCACGCACGCAGCACGCAGGCCCCTCCCCCTGGCCCCGCCCCGCCCCTCCGAGTCAGCGCCGGGGCGGTTTCGGCCCGCCTTCCCCGCGGCGTTCCGGAGTCCGCTTAAAGGAGCCGCGCAGGAAGGGGTGGGGAGAGCTAAGAACGACGGGGGAGGAGCGGAGAGTTGCGGCTTTGCGGAGGGCGGGGTAGGGGAGTGGATGAGGCCGGAAGTGAAATGGGGTAAGATCCGAAGATTCAGGAGGAATAGAGTTTTGGATGGGATGCAACCATTCGACAAGTACTAACTGAGCAGTTGGTGGGTGCCAGGCACTGTTCTAGGCACAGGAGATAAAGCCATAGGAAAGCAGAGGTCCTCGTGGAACTTGCATTCTGGCGGGGTGGGAGAGAGGGGACGGACAAAAAAGAAGTAATCAAAAATTTCAGATAGTGATAAATGATGTGAAGAAAAATAAATCAGGGAATGGGGTGACTTTATAGCTGGCCAGATATTGTCCCTCAGAGGAAACCTTTGAACACATATACATATGATAGGAAGGAATGAGCCTAGCAAACACGTGGCGTTGGGGTGGATGGTAGGAGAATAACCTTTCCAGGCTGAAAGAAAATCAGCCATAAGTTCAGAGGTGGTAACATGCGTAGTATATTGTAGGAACAACAAAAGTCAGGTATGGCTGAATAGAGTCAGCTGGCCAGAGGGCAGTAGTAGTTAGGCTGAGAGAGGTGGGGATGTGGCCCAATCCTCCAGAGCCTCATGGGCTATTATAAGGGCAAGGGAAAGCCATGGGAAGGTGAGCAGAGGAATGACTGACTGCATCTGATTCACATTTTTGAAAGTTACTCTTGCTAACGTGTGTAAAATACACAAGAGGGAAGCGTAGATGTCCACAGAGAGACCAGTAAGGAGGCTGTTAGTGGTAGCTTGGGCTAGGAGGGCAGCAGAGAGGGGGTGAGAAAAGGTCTATTCAGATATATTTTGAATTGGAATGGATTTGGCAGAAAGTATGTGAAGGAACAGAAAGATCATGGATGATTCTTAGGTTTAGAGCCTGGAGGATGGGTTAATAGTGATGCCATTTAATGAAATGGGGAAGACACAAAGAGAAGCAAATTGGGGGTGGGGGAAATCAAGAGTTTTGTTTTCTACGTGTTACATATAAGGTGCCTGTTAGACATCCAAGTGGAGATGTTGAGTAAACGATTGGATATGTGAGTCTGAAGATAAAAATTTGGAATTCATCAGCACCTACAGTAGATGGTTTTTAAGCATTAGTCCTACATGAAATCCCTTGGGGAGGGGGAGTAGCTGGAGGAGAGAGGGACTCCAACACTCGGAGATTAAGTAGAAAACAAGGAGCTACCAGTCAGATAGGAGGAACACCAGGAGCGGGTGGAGTGTTGGAAGATAAGAGAATAGTTACAGGAAGGTGGGAGTGATCAGTCTTATCAAATATTGCTGAAATAAGTAAGATGAGGACTGAGAGTTTGAATATTGGATTTGGCCTGATGAAGGTTGCTGATGACCTTGACGAAAGCAGTTTCAATGGAGTCACAGGGGAGAAAGCCTGATTAGGGCACATTAACAGGAGAATGGGAGGTAAGGAAGAGAAGTGTTTGCAGCAAGTCTGAACAGCTCTTGAGGGGCTTCACTATAAACAGCAACTGAGAAATGGGCAGCAGCCAGAGGAGTACTGGGGATCAAGGGAGGGTATTTAAGAGGGGAGATGTTTCCTCATGTTGGTATGCTGGAACGATGCTTTAGAGAGGTAAAGGTGATGGTGCAGAAGATAAGAGGAGACAGCTGGAGAAAGGTTGTCCTCAAGTAGGTGAGAAGCAGTGGGACCTAGCACAGAAGTGAAGGGGCTGGCCTTGGATAGGAGCAAGGACAGTACGTTCACATACTATTTTTGGAGAAAAGGCCAAGTCTGTGGATGCAAATGCAGGTAGGTTGGGCAGTACATTGGTATGGCATGCTGAGGCCACAGCGGAGCAAGGGGCGGCAGATGGGAGCTGAAATCCAGCCCTTGTTCTGCCAGCTAAGTTCTGTGCCCTAGTGGGGCCACATCAGCGTGGAGGAAGGGGCCCTTTTTCTCATTTCTCCACCTGGAGGAGTGGTGCCTTTTAGCAATCCTACACCACACACACACACACAGTGTACATTTTTCCAATATGTACTAAGCACCATGTGTGCCAGCTGCCTCACTGGGTTTGATGAAGTAGATCTGGGCTGTGCTTTCCTTTACTCTATGATAAAAAGCTGTGAGTGGGGAGGGGTTATTGGCTACTTAATGGGATAGAAGAAGGTGGAAAAGAATTCCCTTTGGAGAGTGGAAGAGTCACTAGAGAAGTGTAGTGTGGACAACACTGAGGGTCCTCTTGAGTTAGTGGCCCTATATTTAAAGGGAGACCACTCAGCAAGATGTGTAGTTTTTCTCCAGCCACATTCTGATGCTTGGAGGGGGTTGAAGGAGAGTTGGGTTTGACCAGGGCTGGGTTTTCTGATCAAAGTCAGTGAGAGGGGTAGGGCTAGGTGCCAGGGAGTGGTACTAATAATAGACCCTGGAATCTCAACCGGGAGGGAAGAGAGGGCAAGGAAAAACCAGTGAGGTCAGTGCTTTGGTAGTCCCTCTGAGAAAGAATAGTTCAAGAGGAAGCAATCAAATACGTGGAGGCAGGGGGACTTTCCAAGGATTGAGCATGGGGAAGGGTGAGTGAGTCTGTTGGCAGAAAAGAAGTGAAGGCATCTGTGAGAGAAAAGGGTTCAGGCAGGCACCAGGGAACTGAGGAAACAGCAGAGTCCTGGAGCTCCTGTTGTCACAGTGCATGCCAGGGAGCCATTGGTTTGGGAGAGGTGGAGGGAGCTGCACAAGCTGGGGAGAAACTGAGCATGGGAGGGGGTAAGCCAACTAGATACAGCTGGGGCTCCTTCACCAGCCCTGGGAGAGCCCCTGGGTGCTCTGCTTTACCCACTCTTTCCTGTCACTGTGGACACCCAAGCATTTGTGTAGACCCTGTATCTTGCCTGGTGTTTCAGTGAAACTAAACGACTTTTTTCCTCCTAAGTCCAGCTCCTCCTCCTCCTGACTTCCTCTTTGTGCTCATGGCACTACCTTTCTCACTCAGCCGCGAAACCTCAGCCACCTTTCATCCTTCTTCCCCATCCCACTACCTGATTAGTCCCCAAAATGTAGCAATCTGCACCGCCCAGTAGAGCCTTCAGCCATGGTGAAAATGTTCTTTATCTGCATAGTCCAATACTGGGGTCACATGTGGCTCTTGAGCGCTTGAAATGTGGCTAATAGAGCTGAGGAACTGGATTTTAAGTCTTATTTAATTTTAATGATTTTATGTTTAGATTTAAATAGCCACATGTGGCTGGGAGCTCCTATATTGGACAGACAGATGGCTCCTTCCTACACAGTGTCTCTTCCATCCGCCCCCTCCTCTCTGTCTGTGTGGCCACTACCCTAGGTCAGGCACTGATTCCCTCTAGTCTTCACTTTGGCTGTCGTCTCCAGTTTGGTTTCCTGCTTCGTTGCTTTCCCTTCAATCTGTCTTGTGTTCTTCCCAGAACCATCTCCCCAAAGCAGTGGCCAGATCATGACTCCACCCTATTTAAAAATCATCAGCAGTTCCCTGTCGACTTGGCTGCAAACTACTTAATCTGACAGTTGCCCAGTGATGGGTCTCCATCTCACTTCTGCAGCCTTACCTTACGTATATACAGCTGGTCCTCAAGCAAAATGGAACTGACTGCTATAATTCCTACCAACTTTTTACAAATGAGCCAACTCATTTGCCTAAATTGTCTCTGCCTGGAACAGTGCCTCCCATGACCTCTTCTAGACCCCAAATCTGTTGACGTCCTTGAAGGCCTGTCTCATAATGTAGCTCCTACCTGGAACCTTTTGTGATGTTTGCTCTCCTCTGAAATCCTGGTCTGTTTTTACTTCCCTTGTGGCATTATATGCTGCCTCATCGTGAGTTTTGTGTAATCATTTCATGCCCATTACTAAATATTCCTCCTTGCAAATCACTTGTAATTATGTTAGCGCCTCTTGCAGGGTCGGTCTCACTTTTTATACATAAGAGGTGCTCCTCAACTAGCTGCTGAATTGAGTTATACACTTTCATGGACTCTGAAGAGCATCCTTGCCTCTCTCTCTAAGAGTATGATCGCTAACCCTCAAAGAGAAAGTCTTTATACTCTGGGAGAAACAAAAAGAAAAAGAAACCGAAGAAGCTGAAAGGCAATTATTTCACAGCACTCCTGTTACAATCGAGAATTTCTTAAGTTGGAAGACCAAGTTTGATGCCGAACTCTTGGAAATTAATAAGAAACGAAGGAAAGAAAGAAAAGCAGGGACAAATAAAGTGGGAAACAGCCATTTGAAACAGATTATAATCTTGACACATCTGCTATCCAGTTCTTAGAGGATGCTGGAAACAGTGTGGAGGTAGGCGAGACTGTGTTCCTGGAAGTGGATGACTTGGAGCTGGAGGATAATGGGGATGACCCAGACTACAATCCTGCTGACCCGGAGAGTGACTTGACTGACTAGTGGACTCTCCCCATCTGCAGAGAGCCCTGACTGCCACAGCATCCGCGGCTATGCTGAAAGGGTGCGGATTTTCCTTTCTTTTTTTCCTAAGAAAAAATAGTTTTCAGGGAAATATTCTTCTCATAGCTTTTATCATTGAACTTAATAAGCTGACTTTAAAATTAAGAACAAAAACAAAACCATGAGATTTCCTAAGATGAGATTTAAACTTTTGAAGAGAAACGGACTGTCTTTCTTTTCCTGGTACTGTTTGCTGAGAATTTCTTGCAAATGCTTCCCAAACTTCGGGCACTTTTACAACTCAATTCTCGCTTGTAATCCTCGAGAGCATGGCTATGCTTACAACTGGCAGGACCAGCATAGCTGCTCCTGGGGTCAATTTATGGAAGAGGCCTTTAAGAAGCATTCAGACTGTGATACAAATCAATAAAAAGGGGCTCCATCTAATAAATGTTTAGAAAATGTATTTTTAGACCTCGGACTCTTAGAAACCTGTAACCCGAGAGCAGAATTACATATGCTATGTCCTGCAGTGCCTAAAATACTTTTCCTGTTGGTGCTGTGGCTTAAGGATTTGAAGAGCAGTTAGAATCTTTTATACAAAAAAATATACCCCACACATTTAGGACCTTACACACATTTTTTCAACAAACCTTAACTGAATGCTTGCTACTTGCCGAGCACTTATGCTTGTTGCTGAGGATACAAAGATAGGAAAGATATGTCCCCTGCCTTCCAGAAGGACACATGGTAAAATGATGACCTGGCATTGGTGTATCATTTTACAGTTTTCAGAATAATTCCACAATACCTCACTTAGTCCTACCAGCAATGTCATTAAAGTAGGTATAAGGCTCATTTTGCAGAGGGGAAAAACTTGCTCAGAGGGACTAAATGAATTGCACAAAAGCACAGAGCTGTTAATTGGCAAGATCTCAAACTGAACCCAGGTCTTCGAGTATCAAAACATTGCTTGAATTAGGATGTAAGTTCCATGAGGGCAGGACTTCATCTGTTTTGTTCATAACAATATTCCCAGAGCCTAGAAAAGTAGGCATATAGTAGGTTCTCAATAAATATTTCAGGGTTTTGTGTGTGTGTGTGTGTGTGTGTGTGTGTATAGAGAGAGAGAGACTATAAGCCAGCAATCTAATTAGCATATTTGTATATTTTAATTAATGATGTGCTAAGCTGATCTTTTCTATATTAGTGCTACTCGAAGTGTGGTCCACAGACGTGTGCTGGTCCATGAAACTGTTAATTACCAGTTGTCTGTGCATTCAGGCTACTGCATCTCAATAGCACAGATTGGGTGGCTTATAAACAATAGAAATTTATTTCTCACAGTTTAGAGGCTGGAAATCTGAGATCAAGTTACTCGCATTGTCATGTTCTGGTTCGGGCCCTCTTTCTGGTTCACAGATGGCACCTTCCCACTGTGTCCTCACCTGGTGGAAGGAACTAGAGATCCCTCTGGAGCCTCTTTTATAAGGGCACCAATCCCATTCATGAGGGCTCCAACGTCATAACTCCACCCTCATAACCCTCAAGTCCCCACCTTCTGATACCATCATATTTGGGGGTCATGATTTCAACATATGAATTTGGGGGGGAAACAAACATTCAGACCATAGCACTAGTTGACTTTAAGATAAGTACAGAAAATGAGAGTAAGCATTGAGACACTTTGTGGCAACTTGACATTGCTGTGATATATAAGCAAAGGATTGGTAGACTTATCTAGTTGAGCAGGGCATAGACCAGTTCAGGTGCTGGCCAACTCGCGTGTTGAGTCACATGTGGTGTGAGCTGTGGGTACCAGTCATACAGCATTCAATTTAATCCTAACCATTTTGGCCATTTGCCACCCATCTTCTCCTCCTGGATAGTCTTTGCTTTTTCACAAAGAGAACACGTCATGCCTTTCGAGTGAAAGAGTCAGCAAGAGATTTAAATTTTTTTTAAAAAAGCTACTTTTTCACCACAGAAGCTACATCTTTTCCACCTTATGCTGTGAAGCCATCATTGCTCAGTAACTTAGCATATGGTCTCTGGAGTGAGACTACATGGGGCTAAATGCAGGTTCTGTCGCTTACCAACCGTGACCTTGAGCAAATAGTTTCCAGCTTCAGTGTTCCTATCTGTGATATGGTACTAATAAAATCACAAGATTTCACAGGGTATTGGTAAAAACTAAGCAGTCAGGCATGTGACGTGCTCTTCATACAGCTTGGCACATAGTGACAAATGTTTTTTTAATGTTGTAATAAATATTATCTATTATTATTATTTCATCCTTGGTTCATAAAACTTCATGCTATTCAAAAGAGTTAAAAAATCTTGACTACAGAAGTAATTCTATAACTATCCAGGCTTGTAAATAGATGGTCGCCTTTCAATTATCTACATTATTAAAATAAAATAAAGATCAGCTAATTCCAAAGTCTTTTATCTTTGTTTTTAAACACATTCTGTGATCTTGGGGACAATACATTTGTCTTCTAAAAGACAAATGCCGTTAAAAGCAATTTCGCGTTTTTCAGCTCAGGTTATCTGGGTGGTGAACTGTGCATTAGAGTGGAGAGCGCACGCATAGATGATCCAGAGTTGTTTGTTGGGTGGTGTACATATCGCCTATTTATATGTTTTATACAACAGACTTTCTGTGTAGGGTCTGTTTGCTAAGTTGTAGCCAGCTCATTCTTTTTCATTTCCTTCTGTGAACACTGTCCTCTGGAAGGAAGCAGCTACTCAGCCATGCAACTCAGCAACTCCTAGAAAGAATTGAGGATTTTTGCAGCAAGGAAATTGGATAGGGATGAGCACCAGGCAGGACCCAGCTGGCCACTGAAGAGAAAGCCCGATGTAGGCAGGAGGCCAGCATGTGCCGACAGTAAGCGAAGTCTTTTCTTATCGGAAGAGGAAAGCTTGCACTTACTGCCTGATCAGGGGGACGACCGTCCCAGACCAGCCCTGCCTTCAATAAATGGAGGGAAGAGGAATCCAGGAGGGTTTGCTCTAGCTTTGTGGATGTGAGTTAACATCATTTATTCTGTAACAAAACTCAAGCACGTGGAAACCACAAATTAAGCAACCTGAATATATATAGATATATGAATTTAAAGAAGGCAGAAAAGTGTGGTTAGGGTTGCGGGATTTAGCAAATAAAAACACAAGATATCCAGTTAAGTTTGAATTTCAGATAAACAACAAATAATGTTTTTAGTATAAATATGTTCCATGCAATATTTGAGATTTGTTTATCTGGAATTTTATTTGTATTTTATCTGTCAACTCTAAGTGTGGTTAAACATGTAAGTTCTGCAGTCACACTGTGTGAATTCAAATTCTAACCCTGCCACTTACCAGCTGTGTGACTTTGACAAATTACTTAACCTCTCTGAGCTTCAGTTTCTCTATGTGTAAAATGAGAATAGCATTTACCTCATAGAGTTGTGAGGATTAAATGATACATAAAAATGCATAATGGTAACTGATACATAGCAAATGTGGAAAAAATACTAGCTATTTTTATAGGAAAGAGACAAATGGGTATTTCCTAACCAAAATTTTTTTTTAAAAATTGACTTTATGATTCCAAATGCCTTTTAAAAAGAAAATCTAGGTGAAGATCTTTTTTTCCATGGTTCTTTCATTTTGTTTACAACAAATTAAATTAATACAACTTTTAGACCTGCTATCTATGGCATCGATGAACACATAACCAGCATCTTCCAGTATCATCAGACTTCCTATTTCTTCCCTTGATGCCTAACACTTGAACCCAATCTTGAAGATGTCCTACGTTCCAAATTTCCACTGAGAAATTTTGGTAAACTTTCATAAAGTATGACTTGAGTGTTTACTAGATGAGACTCAGGAGCCAACGTCAGCTCCAGAATGGGGTTTTTGTCAGTATGTAATGGGATTTCTGTGCTCTCTAGGTTACTTAAGAGCAAACAATTTGTGCAAAGAGTAGCAATTCTTGCATATAGGATTCTATTAGCACAAAGTTAAAAATCAGACGAGAGAAAACATGGTGAAATGTAGAGAACAGTAGACCTGGAATCCAAAAATCTGGTTCTACCACTCAGCACAATTCGCCTAATCCTTTTGAACGTTTGCTTCCTGGTTTATGAAACGAAAACATCAGTACTCCCTAAAAGGGCAAGAATTAAGTTAAATGAGATAATATAATGGACAATACAGCACTGGGAACGAAATAAGCACTCGATAAGTATTTGTTAATAGGAATCTGTTTATTCACTAGAAGGACGACCGTACAGTGGAGTAGCTGCACAGAAAGAGGGAAGCCTGGGGTCCGTGCTACTTTATACGGCTGAGCTAAAACAGCAACTCCTCACTCTGTCCACGTCTGCTCCTGGATGAGAACCAGTAACTTCCAAACAATGATACAACCTAAGGGGAATTCAAGCAAGGACTCCATCTTTCTCAACTCCAGTGATGTGCGTGTGTGCATGTGTGTGTGTGCACGCGTTTGTATGTGTGTTGGGGGAGCAGGCGGTGGTGAGATAGGGGAAAGGCCAAAAAAGGAGTTGGAAATTTCCTTGTCATTTTAATAACTAGTTGAGCCAGATACCAAACTTTGTGTGTAAAAAAATATTAGTTTGAGGCCAGCAAGGGGAAAATACGCTTCCAGTAAATTTACAAAATTAATTTTGAGTTAAGGGAGAAAATCCCAAATTCAAACCAGATTCAGAAATTATGACTTCAGCTTTTCCAGAGTTTGTACTGATTAGGCTTGTTACAAATTAACCAGAGGTAGAATGTATTAGGGAAAAAACATAGGAGAGAAAAATAGAATTGATGAGACTGCTCAAACTCAGAAGATGAAATTTCCTGTCCCAACGTTTGCCGCTAATAAATGAGACTCAAGTGAAGGGGTGCAGTAGTTTCTAAGGAGGAGTGAAGGGGTGAGGATTAGGGTTTCACCAAGGAGATTACCAAGGGAGTCAGTTGTTTTGGGCTGGAAGGTCATAAGGAGTGCGTACCTTTGTAGGGCAATAGAGGGAGATGGTAAACTAGAATGGTAGAGCTGGTGGTTGTAGAATGAGGCAGTGAGTCAACATTTATATACTGAGTATCAACAGCTTCATAAGCGTTCAGTGATACACTGACGCATAAAACAGAGCATCAGCACTCAGCGTGTCTAGTTTGGGGGAAAGTAAACTAAAAGCCTAGGTGAGACAAAAGAAGATAAAAGGACTTCTCTAGAACCAGAGGGTTAATAAATCTTGATTGACTAACATTTGAGTAAAAAAAGTAAGAGCTGAATTCTAAAACAGAGGATAGAAATAGAATTTGCCACCAAAGAGGAGGACTCCTGACAAAAAAATTCATTAAATGTCAGGTATACTGGGGATGTGATTGAAGGCCTCCCTTGGGCTTTGAACTTGGCAAAGGTTAGAGGAGGAGCATTTCTCAAGCGCTCCCTTGCCTCCTGCAGAAGCAAGGTGCATGGTGTACAGGAAGAAAAGCCAGGGCACGTGCACCTCTGGACAGGCCTCTGAAACGGAGCATAGTCTTCCAGCTGGGAGTTGTAGGGTTTCTCACCAGCCCTCTCTTCACCGCCTGAGCTGCAATTGCCAAAATGAACAGATTATCACAATTTCAGCCTATGCAACTATCTCACTAATGCTCATTTGCTGACTTTAATGAGTTTCAGAACCAATTTGTGATCATACCATCAGCTCAGGTTTATCACTGAAAGAAAGCACTGGAAGTCTCGTTAGAGAGGTCAGCTCTGCAGAATGCACACACATTGATATGAAAATGAATTCAAATGAATTCTTGTGGGCATTGTAAGGCCTCCAAGTTTCCCAACGCCATTAAGCACAGAAATGTTCCGTGTTGGATGACCTGATGAGCCCGCTCATGTAAGATACCTGTCTTGCAAACTACATTCAAGTATCCTTTTGTTCTCTCTTCAAATTTCACAGCTTCCTCTGTTCTGCCTAAAAAGGAAAACTCGCGACTTCGAGCTGTTACAATAAAACTATTGGCAGCGTGTAAAGTGAGAACAGAGCCTTGCCTTAATTTATCACACCACACAGATTTATTACACATCAGAGTAATCATAGCAACACCATGACTTTGCCGCCTGATAATCTCCTCCTCTGCTCCAGTAGGAGTGTGGTAGAGGGAGCTTGCAGGGCCCCACAGACTTTCTGTATGGTGCTAAGCGCCGCCGGGCACGCTCTTGGCTCAGTGCCACGAGATGATGTGGTACTACTGGGCCATGCAGCGCCAAGATGTGACACAGAGCTGGGGAGATGTAGTGTTTGGACCAAAAACACTAGAAGCCATTTGCCAGGTCTGTGAGAGGAGTGTTTCTACAGTTGCTCATTGCTGGGGGAATAAGGATTCCCAACTCCTTTCTTCTTTGAAGAGCTTCCTCCACCTGAAATATGATGAGAACACAGTTTGAGAACCATGGAAGTGAGGGGGTCCTTTACAGGGCATTTTACCTGCCTTTAGGCAGCACCATACTTAATAGAATCTGAGACCATCAAAGTTAAATCTGTTCAGAGTTTCTGAGGCGCAATTAACAAAATGCAGGGTTAAACACAATCACCCCTCAGGCCAAGGGTCTCCTTCAGGGTGCCAGCCTTGCTCCTGGACTGCCTGCTTCTCATCTCTTCATCCTGGCTCCGAGTCCTGGGGTGCCCAATCAATCTTGGCTGCTTCCAGGGAAACTGCTCTGAGGCTCTAGGGCACTCAGCTTGCCCATGGTGACAGTGACATCCTCACAGAGGACAGCGTCCATCAGAGGTGCCCTCCTGCTGCTCAGCTCGCTCTGGAAGCCTCTCATTAGGGTTTCCAATTTTTAAGATAATGGGAACTTAATGGGGATTATTTTGATTTTCTCTCACCAGCCAACGCTTTTGTAGCCGGAGCCCTGCTGCCCCCAGCTGCGCTGCCTGAACAAATCACATTCTGAGTAAGCGAGAGCTGTGGCCCAGGAGACTGATGACATGACCTCAGAAGCGCACAGGCCAATCCTATTGCTCAGTTTTCTTTTCTCTTATGCCAAGAGTTTACCCGTAACAGCATCTGGATTGCTGGCCATCTTGGTGACCACCTTGGACCCTCCATTTTCCTCCATCAATTTTTAGAAAGAAACATCTTTAACAAATCATCAATGGTTTAATCCATTAATTCTAAGCATTTGGGAAGATCAGGGTCCCCACTGCTCCTCTCCTCCCCAGCACATTTTATAAAAATCAAGAATTTAGTCTGCCCACGATCCATGACCTGGTTGGACCCTCAGACAGAGATTTACCCTCCAAGGACAGTTCCAAGACCCAAATGATTAGAAAACTATGTAGGATTAACCTTCACAGGAATCAAATGACATCAGTAAATATTTTTGGAGACCATTAGGCCCTGGGGATCCAAAGACATTGTCCCGGTTCTCTGCCAAAGCTTTGATTTTCTTCTCGATAAACAAATGTAAGTTTGTTTGTTCTCGCGTTGGTAAGTGGCGATCAGTGGGGTAAATTGGCCCTTGGGGATTTTTATCCTGCCAGAATGATGGCGAACCACAAAAATGTGCAAATCACCATCCTTGGTGGACCACTGTGCCCATTACCTCTCACAGGATAGGCTGGTTTGGGGTGTCCCCTTTCTCTGTTGGCTGTTAGCTATTAGGACTCAGAAAATCCTGAATCTTGGAAATCACTTCAGTCCTATGATTGCTGATTCCTGGCATGTAAGCAACCATGTCAGTCTTCCGTCTGAGGTTCAATGGAGAATTATCACTGTTGACTTGAACTTCTGGCAGTAGGTCTTCATCCCCCAACTAACCACAAAGCAATCAGTATGGAAACCAGAGAGAAAGAGAGGTTGATAAGTCACAGACATTGAGATAAACATGGTCCTAGGTATGTTCAGAGAGGCAACAGGCCTGGATGCTTCAAATCACATTGCTGATCACTTTTGATAGAGGACCCAAGACTGTTTTAACCAAACAATTGTTTTGAGGATGAATGTATAAGCCGGGGAATCCACCGTCCAGCCATTTTGTGAGATGGTTGTCAATAGGTTGGCCCAAAGAGAGGAAGAAAGAAAGGAGTACCAAAGAAGGCAAGGACGATGCAAGATGGGAAGTAGGTAGAAACTACAACGTTGTAAACAAACCAAAAAAGCAAAATTATGTCGGGAGTGGGACTCATTTTTAATTATTTGATGATGATTTTTTTTCACTTTTTTTTTTTCAGTATAAGCTAAACTGTGGACATCCTGGCCACTGGGAATTGATTTCAAGTAGAATCAGCATGTCACAGGGCCCCCCAAGGAGAATTTGGATCAAAGTGTGGTGGTGAGGGTCTGGACATTGAGGAGATGGGAATGAGGCAGAGGCTATAGTCCCCAGTCACCCGACTTCAAAGGATGCCTTTGTCACTGACAGTGTTTAGGAGCACAGACAATGTGCAGACACTTGGCCCGCCAGCCCCTGATGCTGACTGATATGGCAGTGTCACTGTGGAGCACGAGGCGGGAGCTCATTTGCTGCCCTCGTCAGTCTGTAGGTGCTGACTTTGCTGATAGAGGCTCCACCGCAGCCGCAGGGCCTCTTCCCACTTCCTCCTCTTTACGCTGCTTTTCTCATCAGAGAAGCCAAGGCCCACTCTAGCCTGCTTTGCATCTCTTACATCAGAGGTTTGGGATGGCAGATTGCAAACGATGGTTGCACTCTTTTCCTTTTGTGCTCTTGAAGTTTGAGCAGAGAGGCAAAGAATAAGTGGCCCAGTAGCAAACAAACGCCTTCATTTCCAAGATGAGTCTGAAATGAAGGTTGTCTGAAAATGTGGCTGGAGGCAAAGACAACGTTTCAGGGCAAAAGCTGAACAGGATCTCATAGCATCTCAGTTCTACAAATTTTACTTGTTTTGTTAAAAAGAGAAGGAAAGGAAAAAAAAAAAGCCAGATATTATCCCTTTAGGTGGCCTGGTATGAAGAAGAATCTAAAAGGTGTTAACTATTTTTTTTAATTGCAGTCCTCAGCAATTCAACTGGGAGGAGTGGGTTTTGTATTCCAACACAACTGGTTGTGCCCCAGACATGGAAGGAAAGAGGTGAAAGTATTTTATGAAGGACAAAGTAAAATAATTGTTTTCTGAAATTTTCTTCCTTGATAAAAATTAAAGTTTAATTTACAGGCTAAAGGAACATCCTGTTGAATCTTCATCACACCTCAGCTAACACCCTGCCCCTTGCCTCAGCTCTGTCTAATTTTGGCACCTTTCATCTCAGAATACACCGTAAATACTAATTAATTTTCACAGCATTCTGAAGTTGGTCAAGTCATTCCAACTTATAGTGATGACAGGTTGAGCAGTAGGTAGCAATTTTCCTTTGTTGTCATTACCCTTCCTACATGCTGGGGAACTGAGGCATAGAAGGCTTCAGGGTTCTGGACCAAATCAGTGGTGTTCCAGGAACCAAGCCTTGAGCTCTTCTGCCATCTCTGGGAAGTGGCTTTTTGATTCATCAGCGGTACTTTCCAAGATTAGCACTTGCGTGTGTCAGCACCTGAGATGACTCCCGTCCAGGGGGGCCCAGGTTCTTGGCCTCTGGTTCATCTCAGAAAAGTTCTCTGGCAGTTGAAGAAAGTGGGGTGGTTGGGGATGGAGGGTGAAGCCTCGGTGAGTCTGAGGGTTGGGCGCTTGAGTGGGTCCTGGAGGGGAAGGAGAAGGGCTCTGACGATGAATTAATATGACTAGAAGGGGTTGCCTCGGAGACTCAGCTTTGTCCTTCAGACTCTGATAAGACGCTGTCAGGACTTGCAGTACCTCTTCCCTTGATAATGAAACATCACAGCACCATGGCTAAGCCTGACCCCTGGCCCCACTGGTCCTGCCCCCTTGGGTGTTGCACACATCCCGTAAACTTTGGAATGAGGCCACCCTGGGTAGGTTTTCTTGAGGCCTTATTTGTTCCCACCTTCAATAGAGATGAACAGGACCCTTATTCCTAGATTGATCAAGGTGGTCCTAGAGTAGCTAGATAATTCAGTATCAGCTGCACTTTGATCATCTTTTTTAAAGTGCCACAAGAGGAAGATGGACCATTTCCACTAGATAGAAAAGATTAGACCAATGGGTGCTTGTTTCCTCCCGTCCTCATGATCTCTTGCCTCAGAAAAGTGGGAGAAAAATAAACTGAAAAATAAAAGTCATTCATTCGATGAATATCCCCTCCCCACAGAGTAGTCCAGCTCTGTTTCTCAGCAGGAAAAGGGGAAAGAGGGAGCGGGAACTGACATTTACTGAGTGCCAACTCTATGCTGGGTACTTTCTATAAATAATTTAATTTAATCCTCCCTCTCAAGACCCTACTACATAGGTATTATTATCCCCATTTTTAAAGACTTCTTTCTTAGGCTCTTGTACTTAGGAAGCCATGAGGCCAAAATTTAAAACCCAGGGCTTCCTGACTCCACGATCTTGCCATGAACATCGTTATCATGCTCCACTGCCCATTTTGAAGGAAGACTGACTTGATCCTGCTCTCAGGCTACAGGAGGAAGACAGCAGTTGGCTACTGTCGTCTTATACAACATAGTTATCAGAACGTCCTTAATGACAGGAAGGGTCAGGATGTCCAACTTCTTTCAAAACCCCGTTTGGCTGAAGGATCTGATTCATCGAGTGAACACCGTTCTTTCCAGGGTGTGTGGGGTGCAGGTCTTTGCGAAAGGCAATTGGCCTCTGGAGGGAGGTTCTCTACCACTGTTTGTTGAAAAATCCAAATAGAGTTTACCCTTAATCACTTGTCAATCAATTTAGGGGTACCTTAAACTAGAAGGAGCTTCAAAATCATACTACTCTTACCCTCATCATAAAAATAATTATAGCCAAATTTATTGAGGGCTTATTATGTGCCAGGAACTATTCTTTAGGCTTTAGATGTGTTATTTAATCCTTCAACGATCCTGTGAGGAAAGTACTGTTATTTTCTCCATTTTACAGATGAAAGTAGAGATGAAAGGCACAGAGAGGTTAAGTAACTTGCCCAAGGTTACACAGGAAAGAAGTGGCAAAACTGGGATTTGAACTTCCAAACCTGGGCAACTTTTGACTATACTTTCTGCTGTCTGTCATCAGGGAAGATTGTACATAGAGAGGAAGGGTCATTTCTGAACTTGGAGAAAGAGATTCTTCTTTCCTCATTTCCCATTTCTAGAGTAAAAGCAACTTTCTGCCACATAAAGCTCTAGGTCCCTTTACCCACACCCGTGTTAACCTGCTAGAGAAGTCTACTGAGTTAACTCCTCAGTCCTTCATGACACAGCCTCGTTCCTCTCTTTCCGTCTCCTCAGCTGGTCTTCAGCATCTTCCTCTTGTGATGGGAATGAGGGGTGACTGTAGACTATGTAGACTACGATCTTCTTTCTCCGCTGTGGGTCACCACCCTCTGGTGTGGTCATTGTCCTGGACACCCAGAGGCAATAGGAAGTGGCTGAAATTCTACTCCTTGAACACAAAGGATCCCACCCTCATCATCGACCTCACCAAAGAGAAAAGGCAGTTTACCCACACTGACGATGGTGGTTGAGGTTAATGAACATGTTCTTGTATGGTCTAAATATAAGTATGTGGAGCCCTCAGGGGAGAGACCAGATCTTCAAAGAAAGGTCTTGGGGATCCCAGCCTCTATGGCCATGAAGACGGGAGACAGCGAGATTGCAGCAGCCTCAGCTTTTGATTCTGACTGCGAAACTCACATCTGCCTCCCCTTTCAAGTGTAAACCAGGATTGCAGAATTACTCACTCCACTCAGATGTGTTAAGAAAGCACAGTGTCTTTTTTTCTCTAAATCACTCTGATATCCCTTATGAGCCTCCACCTGCTGGGTAGCAAGAGGGGAAAAACTAATTTTAGTTCAATAGGTTTTAAAACTTAGTCATTCAATTATTTAAACAGTTTCTTTAGAGTCAACTCTGTGTCTTTGGGTTAAGGCTCAGTCTTTCAGATTCTTCCCTTCTGCTTGCTTCTCTGTAAATGGTACTTGTGGTTCTGAGATGTGGCTCCTGGCTCCCTCACCCCACGGCTACACCCTCTCAAACACGGTGCCCCAACGAGGGTTTTCCTGGGAACGGGAAGGAGCGCTCCTGCCCTTGACGTTCTCTTAATTTATTTCATTCTTCAGGCAGAGACCTGGAGAGGAGAGGCTGGCAGAGGACAAGGGGACTCCGGCCTTGGCGTGTGGCTGTCCACTCCATGTTCTTCTAGAGTCAGGCTGGCAGAGGAGGCCTGCCAGCCCCTGTCACAAGCAGAGGAATAGTCTCCTTATACTAAGGGGGAAACTCTGAAATCAGAGTGCCTGGTTCTTGAACTTCTAAAGGGTGTAGATTATCCAGGTCGTTTCCTCAAGCTTGTTGTATGTAACTGTCTTGACCCACCTGAGGCTTTACACCTGCAGGCAGGGCCCCTGGGATGTGGGCTGGAGGAGCGATTTAGAGGGGAATTACAATACTGTGTTTTCTGAATATTGTCCCCATTATATCAGTGTAGGCTTGGGGTAGTTGAAGGGGAGGGGGCATTCTAGAATGTGCTTAAAAGCAAACCCTCAAAGGAGAGGCAGACTAGCACAGAGCTTGTGCACAGACTAGGGAGCCCGATTGGGCTCTGCTATTTCCTTGTAGTTTGAATAACTTTGTGTATATGTAAACTCTGTTTTTTCCCCATCCTTAAAATGGGAAAACAGTGGTATCAACCTCATAGGGTGATTGCACAGTTAACTCTGCCAACATGTATAACAAACTTAGATCTCGGCTGTCCCATAGTAAGCACTCAGCAAAGCTTAGCTATCTAGATGCCAAACACATATGAAGTATAACAGACAACAGATTTTAAGCCTTAGAAGCTTCTTAAGTATGATGCAGGGGAAAGAATATGGATTTTCAAAATAGCCTAAGTTGTATGATGTTGAGCAAGTTATATGGCTACTGTAAGGCTTGGTCTGAAAAATGAGGATGAAAATATCATAGGATAGCTGTCAGAATTAAATGAAATAATGTGTGTGAAACACTTAGCAAAAAGTTTGGCATATAACTGAGGCTCAACCGATGTTTCTTCCCCTTTCTCTTTTTGTCAGTAACATGCTCTCTGATAATTGTTTACTGTCATATCCTCAACCAGGAATCTTAAGCTTTTATAATCCCCAAATTGAGCGCATAGGAGAAACCCAAGAGATTCACTGCCAGATTCAAACGGGCCTCCAAATCTGGGGCTCAAGACCCAGAACTTCTCCCTGTCGTGTGAGGCTGATCAGAGGACAGTTCCTGTCTTCTCATCTTCAGACCTTCCAGGCATATATATCTCTCCCTTCTCTTTATAAAAGCTACATTGTAGTCTGTTGGAGGCATTTGCATCTGCTTTACTCACATTGCTCAACCCACACTTGGAGAGAAATGTGTTGCATAAATACTAGCAGATGAATTTTTTAAATATCACTTTTTCTCTCCTGGCACGCCGTGAGAGAAATGAGCAAATATAAACAGAAGCGTATCACACTCAAAACATAGCAGATGGGTTCCTGCTGGGGATCTGGACTTCCCTGGAGTTTACACATTTGGGAGATGTAGGATTATGACAAAATCCCCTTGTAATGCTCTTGCTTTTTGTTTCTTGGGTACAATATTAATTGCTTAATGACTGGGCTTAATGTATACTTTCAGCCCCAATTTTCCTGTTGGGGAACAAGCGGGATGCTGTAAGCACCCTCTGCAGGAGGCATTCTCTTCCTAAGCCCAGCTTAAATCGGGTTTGATAAGGAATCAAGGAGGAGAGAAAAAGAGAAAGTTTATCTTCACTCCATGCTGCAAGGGCAGGGGAAAAAAGGAAGCTCTTCACTTCCTATATCAGATGGCTTCATGCTTATGACCAAGAGTTTATTATGGATATTAAAAAACGGAAACTGATTGCACATGCTCTCTGACTAATCCTGATTTGAGCCATCTCCATTCAGACTACACATCCTGAGAAACATACCTATACCTGGGGAGTTGATCGTGAGCAATCCTTAACTCCAGCCCACACCTTTAGCCCAGACTTAGTAAGTTTAATAAATAAGTTTCATTTACTCATTCAAAAAATTTTATTGAGCATGTACTATGGACTAAGCACTGTATTAGGAGTGGGAATATAGCCATGAAGAAAACAGGTATGGTCCCTGACTTCACAAAACTCAAGTCTAGTGGGAAACAGACACTTATGTTATAATCTAATCATTCTATCTTACAGGTATTAAAAAGCACAGTAAGCCAATAGTTTCCATTTCCATCAACCATAATATGGCCCAAGGACTAGGCTTGGGGAAAATGGGAGGTAGGAGCTCCCTGTGGCCTCCTGTTGTCAGAGCTTCTGTGGGGTCTTTAAGACTGCCCCACGGAAGAGCTCCGTACCCACAGTCGACGTGGCTGGCCGCTAGTCTTCATCGGTTGTCCTTAGGGCCTCTCAAGAGAATGCTATGGATGATCCTGCCTGCCCATAATGGTGACTTCTGGATCTCAGAGAAAGCCCCACCTTTAATCATTACTTATTAACCCATTTTTTATTACAAGCATGTTTATCTGTTAGATTTAACAATGGAAGCAGCATGATGTAATGCAAAGACCACAGGCTTTGAAGTGAGCCCTATATTCTAATCTTGGCTCAAACATTATCAGCCATGTCCGCTTGGGTGAGTTATTTTACTTTTCTGTACTGTAATTGCCTGATATGCAAAATGGAGAAAAGAGCACTTAACTCTGAATTGTTGAGATTCTTAAATGAAATAATCTCTAAGAAGAGCTTAGCATGGAGCACGTTCTCCTCCATTATGCTCAGGAACTGTATTCTATATGACATAGGACTTGCCTTTGAAAGAAAACGGTATTTGCATGAAATATTTAATGCCATCATACAACTAGGAGCTATTTGGTAAATGATAAATTATCCCCGTGGCTAACACTGCTCATCCTGACAGGTGCCAACTCTTTCTGCTTCTGCTGCCCTACCTCTGCAGCTCAAAACCTACCTCTCTAGCAAGTGACCCAACCAGGGAAACTCCAAAGAAATCAGACTGCTCCAATAAGACATCAGAATAAGAGATGGCAAGACACTTTATAAACGTTTTAAAATGAGATCCTTAGCTTTGTCACACTAAGTGTAGCCAATGTCTTTTATTTTACTGTTCTTTTCACTCATTGAAAATATTATCTGTTATCTCCAGGATGCTTGAAAATGTTGGGCTGGACACGGAACTTGTGGGCCACATTTGGCAGGCAAATATACTGGTGACATTGCCTTAAGCAATTTCTATGTCCTTCAAGACTCCTGTGCCAGAAATCTGTCAGTCTTTTGGCTCAAGAGGGACGAGATTCCCCAAGGAATCCGACTGGCAGCTCCCTCTGATTGTCCTACAGCTTCGTCCTGAAGCTCTCAGTTTATTGATCCAGATGTTAGTAGGATTTACCACATGGCTAGCTGATGGGGTTGATGCAAAAGCCTCCAAATTTTATACACTAATTAAATAAAATCTTATAGTTTTAAAAACTGGAAACAAATGTAATGTCCAAAACATAGAGGATGATTAAGTTAACTCCATGGATTATTAGTCAACCATTAATAATCCTGATTACATAATTTTCCATATGATGACAGGGAAAAACAATACTATATATTTAGCAAAAAGCGGTGTGCAAAATTCTATGTACGGAACGAGAACAACTGTGTTCAAAGAATAAATCTATGCCTATAAAATGACTGCAAGGAAACATTCTAAAATAACGTTTTGAGTGTTGGAATTATGGCTAATTTTGTATTTCTACTTTTATTTTTCTAATAAGCGTATATTGTTTATATCATCTTAAAAAGCATTTTGAAATGAAGACTTCTGGGGCCTAGAGTATGGACTTCCCTGAGATGATTTTTGTGAATTGTTTTCCAAGAGGATTTTCAGTAATTTTACCAGTTGGCTCAGCTGAGTGTAACTCGAAGCGAGCAGAAGCAGCACTTTTTTTTTTTTTTTTTTGGTGAGAAAGATTGGCCCTGAGCTAACAACTGTTGCCAATCTTCCTCTTTTTGCTTGAAGAAGATTGTTGCTGAGCTAACATCTGTGGCAATCTTTCTCCAGTTTTTTGTGTGTGGGACACTGCTACAGCATGGCTTGATGAGCAGTGCATATGTCCGCACCCGGGATCCAAACCCCTGAACCTGAGGCCAGGGAAGTGGAGCACGTGAACTTAACCACTATGCCACCAGGCCAACCCCAAGCAGCACTTTTAAGGAACTTAATGGAGACCAGAAAGTTTACCTTGATCAAGTCTTGGGTTCTGGTCTTTCTTTATAGTGTCTGTTGTTTTATTTCTAGCTGCCAAGCCTTGTTAGATTTAAGTCTCCCCACTTCCTCTTGAGATCAAGCTTGGCTCTTTCAAAGTCATGGCATCTGGTTGTGCTCTAATGCGGGATAGGGGTGGGAGGGCTGTGGGGGTGAAACTGAAGGCGGAGTCCAGCCCCCACTGCAAGGTCAAGTGAAGCGGAACCTGGCTGCAGGCTTGAAAACCCAAATCAACTTATTTTCTTTCCCTCTGTTTTTAAGCTAGTCCCCAAACTTCCTCGTTTTGACCTAAAACGAGAACCAGACAGCTTGTGAGTAAATCCTGTCATCCTCATGATCTGAGACAACCTTTCTCGGGGACATTTTATATATTTTTTTTCCAAAAGATTCTTCTGGCAGCCATACAAGATTAATATTCCTGGATGCATCTTAGCCCTTGTTCCTTGCACACAGGGTTTTCCTTTCTGGCTTCTTGCGACATTTTAAAAGTCTTCAAGAAGGACTGTGGGCTGGCCAGGCTGACCCCCATGAAATCAGACCATTAGGCATGTTCCAAGGACACAGCATACCTTACTCCTTCTTCACTTAGAAAAGTGTAAAAAGTAGGAGTTATGTCCTAAGTTACCAGGACACATGCCCAGTGGCTTCTAAGCCAAGCTGATCCCGATGAGGCTGCATCCCCGATCTCTCCGGAAAGCCATCGCCCAAGTTGCCCATCGTGTTCGCCCCATGTTCTAGCCATAGCCTTGAGCTGGCCATCTAGCTCCACTATTATGCTTCAAGATAAGGTTTTGGGAAAAGGATGCATTCTAAAAAATCCCAACAGAGAAGTACAAAGAAGTAACTTAAATCGTGCTCTGATTCTTGTCACCCGGATATCATGTGACCAGAAAAGGAATGACCCTGGAGCAGTATCATTTTTCATCCCTGATTAGCAGCCTTGTAGCAACCTGAACAAAGAATTCCAAGCCCTAGGACTCAGAACTTGTAAAGAGAAGAGGACAGCAGTCAGGTGACTTGTCCAGCTGAGTTTTACTAGACAGCCCAGTGTTCACAGTTCCTGAGGAGCCCCAGCTTAGCCTGAGTCAGCCAGGGCGGGCCAAGCAGCAGCGCTGATCTCACCTTTGCAAGCCAACCAAGTTCCCCGCCCCCTCCGCCCACTCAGCTCTTGTCAGCCACCTCTGCCAACTCCTTCATTTTGTTTCTATTTTTCTCCCTCTCTCTCTTTCTGGGCAGCCACCTCCTCTGCTGTTTACCCCCCAACACACCCGCTGATTGCAGAGCTCTGCTGTTGAAGGGTGCTGACTCATTTGTTACTTGGGTATTTTGGGTTCATTGCTCTTCAGCCACTTTACCGAGAAGAACCACACAGAGCCAAAACAGAGAAGAGAGGAAATGGGGGCATGCAGATGGAAGGGGGTGGGGCAGAAATCCAGGAGCTGCTATGGAAAAATTCAGTGGAGGTGCTGTTGTCAAAGCTTGGGCTCAGAGAACAAGGCCACTCCAAAAGCAACAATGGGAAGGAAACAGGGCTTTGATTAAAACTTCATTGAGAGGCCTGGACACACACCCCAGCGTTCTTCCACAACGGAGATGGTGTGTTCAGGAATTCACAAGGATGGTCATTGCTCTTTGGGAATATTTATGAGCAACCACACCCAAGCTGTGTCGACTCGGCCAAAGCAAGGTGGAAGGATGCAGTTCTGGGACAGCCAAGCACTGCCTACAAAATACAATCCAAGTCATTTGCCCTAACCTTCAGTCTCCCACTCCCACTCCACGTGCCTTTGGCTCTACTATCTAGATTTGCTCTGTGGACAATAATCCACTGTGGAGTTGCTGCTGTCCTGAGCAGAAAGACACCACTTATGTTGTGAACAAGGGAAAAATCATGTGTGACAGGTCAGCCGGAAGGTCAGCCAGAAGATTCATAAATATATATGTTAGAGAGGCTTCCAGAAAGTTATTGTTTAGAAATTAATTTTCCTTAAATTGTTTCCCCCTAAGACTACGCAGTGCATGAGGCTTCTGCTTGCATTGTAAGCCTGCCTTGTTCTAGTTCCAATCTCTTTAGTAAGAGTATTGAGTTACTGTTTGTGACATTTGCCATCCGTTTCTAGTTTGGGGCTTGCAAGATTAGCATGCTGGGAGTATTCCTTCCTTTCTAATTATGCATTCTTGAATTCAACAAATATTCCTCAAATGCTTAATGTTGGAGCTAGCACTTCAGGTCCAGAGCTCAGGCATGTGATAAAGCTGAGGCTTCTGATGGGCATTTCTAGAACAGGAGTCTGACCTCTATATAAGAGAAAGAAACTGGTAAGAATAGAGGGAGGACTGATTCATGGTAAATCTTGTGATTTTTGAGTTTGGGCTCTTAATTCATTCTTATGCAGCATGGTATGCTAAAATAGTAGATTGTACCTAACAGCGATTATATGCAAACCATTTTGCTGGAAATAGTGAGAAATGCAAAAAAGGTATATGATGGAAGCCATGTATTAGGATGATGCAACAGAAAGACAGAAGGATCCAGGTAGCATTATTCCACCATCTCAGCCCAAACAACAACAAATCAGTATCATATAGATCACATCCTCTGATCTATTAAAAAATAGTTTACTCTAGTTTCCATACATTAGTAAATTTAAAAATACTTCTAAGTAACATTAGGAATAAATCATAATTGATGGGTCAAAGGAAAAAATCATAACTAAAATTAGCTAATATAGAGAGCTAAGTAATAAAATATATTGTAGAACTTGTGGGATGCAGGAAAAGCTGCAGAAAAATTTGCAGAGAGAAATTTACAAAAGCTTTAAAATGCTTATTTAGAAAAAAAGAAGACTAGAAATTAATGAATCATGTGTCCAACTCAGGACACTAGATAAAGGAACAACAGCATACACACAAAAAAAGTAAAAGAAAAATAATACAGAGGAGAAATTAAATAGAAAACAAAGTTACAATAGAAATGATCAAGGAAACAAAAAGCTGGTGCTTTCAGAAGGCTAATAAAACTGACAGATTAAAATCACTACATATATAACAGAATCGTTTAAAAATAAGACAATGCTAGAAACTTCACGCAACTAAATTTGAAAACTTATATGAAATGACCAGTTCCCTAGAAAAATGAAACTTACTAAAACTGACTCAAGAAGAAATAGAAAATCTAATTAGAGAGATATAGCTATTTTTTGAATTGGTAGTTTAAAATCTACCTACAATAACAAAACAAAACACGTGAGAGTTAGAGGGGTTTAAAAGCAAATTCTAACCAACACTTAAGAAAAAGATAATCATAATCTTGTAAAATCTATTTCAGAGAACAGAAAAAGAAAAAAATGACTACAACTTATTTTATGATGCTGGTGAATTTTGATATCAAATCCAGACAAGGATAAATAGGAAAGGAAAATTGTAGACCAATCTCTCTTAAATGCAAATGTAAAAATCCTAAACAAAATAGTAGAAAATTAAATCCAGCAATGCATTATTATTAATAAATATTATTAATATTTATGATCTGTTTGGGTTTATCCCAGAATACAATACTAAAACATTAGAAAATTTATTAATATAACTCACTACATTTATATATTAAGGGAGAAAAAAACCAAATCATCTTCTCAATGGATGCAGAGAAAACATTTGATAAAATTTAATTCATGGTAAAAATTCTAGCAAATTCATTACAGAATGAACTTCCGTAACTTGTTAAGGGATATCCATCCAAAATTTACAGCAAATAATATACTTAATATATTTAATGGTTAATGTTTGTTAAAAGCATTCCCTTTATTTATTTATTTATTTTTTTGAGGAAGATTAGCCCTGAGCTAACTGCTGCCAATCCTCCTCTTTTTGCTGAGGAAGCCTGGCCCTGAGCTAACATCCGTGCCCATCTTCCTCTGCTTTATACGTGGGATGCCTGCCACAGCATGGTGTGCCAAGTGCCATGTCTGCACCCGGGATCCGAACTGGCGAACCCCGGGCCCCCAAAGCAGAATGTGCATACTTAACCCCTGCACCACCCGGCTGGCCCCAAAGCATTCCTTTTAAAGTCAGGAACAAGACAAGGATGTCTGCCATCACTACTTCTATTAAATCGAGTGCTGGAGGGCCTAGCAAGCAACCATAGGATACAAAGAAATTAGATGTGTCAGGATCTGAAAGTAAGAAACAGACTGTTGTTATTCACAATCAAGGTGATTATCTACACAGAAAATTCAAGACAATCTACAACTATTAAAGTAAAAGAGTTTAGCAAAATCCATACAAACAAACCAAAATGCAAAAATTGGCTGTGTTCCTGTATAGGAGAAACAAGTAATTAGAAACTGTAATAAAAAATAATATTTCCTATGCAGCAAAAAATTTAAAAAAAATAGGAATGACTCTAACCAAGGATGTGTACAACAGTTGTGGAAATAAAACCATATTGGAAGACATAGAATACCTCAACAGCTACTGAGAAACACTCTGTTTTGTGCAAGGAAGACTCAATATAGATGCCAGTTCTTCAGAAGGTAATTTATAAGTTCAGTGCAATTCCAGTCAAAATCCCCAAGTGTTGTTTTGCTTTGGCTTTTTGAGTGGCACTTGATAAGCTCAATGTAAATTCAGAAGGTGGAGCATTCAGAGGCCATAAATAGGCCACCCAATTTCGAAGACAAGCAAGGTTGGGAGAACTTGTGTTACTACATGTCAAGTTAGTGCAAATCAATAGCAATTAAGACAGTGTGAGGTTGACCAAGGGCTATGCAAATAGCCCAGTGAAACAGAACGGAGAGCCCAGAAACTGTCCCAAACTTATACGGAAATGCACCTATGACAAGTGGGTGGTGTTACCAAGCAGTCAAGGTATGGTACCGAGACAATTGGTTTCCACACAGAAAACAAAATAAAACTACATAGTTACCTCATATCATTTACAAGAATTAATTCTAGGTGGATTAGACTCCTAAATGTGAAAGACAAACTTTAAAATTTGAAGGGGCTGGCGCCGTGGCTGAGTGGTTGGGTTCGTGCGCTCCGCTGCAGGGAGCCCATTGTGTCATTGGTTCGAATCCTGGGCATGGACATGGCACTGCTCATCAAACCATGCTGAGGCGGCGTCCCACATGCCACAACTGGAAGGACCCACAACGAAGAATGTACAACTATGTACCAGGGGGCTTTGGGGAGAAAAAGGAAAAAAATAGAACCTTAAAAAAATGTGTTTAAAATTTGAAGAAGAAAATATGGGAGGATATTTTTATGACTTTGGGAAAGGAAATGACTTCTAAAATAAGATACAAAAAGCACAAATCATAAAAGCCCGGATCGACACATTTCATTGTATTTATTTATTTATTTTATTTATTTATTTTTTAAGATTTTATTTTTTTCCTTTTTCTCCCCAAAGCCCCCAGGTACATAGTTGTGTATTCTTAGTTGTGGGTCCTTCTAGTTGTGGTATGTGGGATGCTGCCTCAGCGTGGCTCCATGAGCAGTGCCATGTCTGCGCCCAGGATTCGAACCGACAAAACCCTGGGTGGCCTGCAGCGGAGTGCGCGAATTTAACCACTCAGCCACGGGGCTGACCCCTCATTATATTTAAATTAAAACTTCTTTACAACAAAAAGACTCAGAGCGAGAAGTCAAACCAGCAGCTAGCAGTGTATACATACAATGTATAGAACCAAAAAAGATTGCATTATGAATAAATATATCGCATACATTATTGAGAACAAGACAACTCAACGGGGAAAAATGAGCAAAAGACATGAACAGATCCTTCACAAAAAGGAATCCTAAAACTGGTGAACAAACATAAGAAAAAATGGTTGAGTGTGTTACTAATCAGAGATACGCAAATTAAAGCAAGCAGGTATCCTTTTACACCTATCAGATTCGTAAAATGAAGACAAAATGTCTGAGGGTTGGTGAGGACATGGGAGCTTATAAGCATACAGCTTGCTATGGTTTCCCTCCTCCCAGTAGAATGTAAGTTCCACGAGAGCAGGGACTTCCTGTTGTTCACAGGCATAATCTCCAGAGCCTAGAATAGCGCCTGGCACTGCAGGGAGCTGAGGGCAAGAACCAGGAAAGCTGAAGATGTGTATAAGGCAATACTCCATTCGTAAGAATGTAATTCATAGGAAGATATCCTAGAGAAGCTTTTTCACAAGAGATCATCTCCAAGTATGTTTATTATTGCAAAATAGCAACAAATTGGAAGTAGGAGAGTAGATAAGTAGGTTGTGGAATACTTATACAATGGAGTAATACATGCTGGTTAACATGCATGATTTAGAACTATCATGTACCAGTGTGGATAGAGTATTGTATTATTCTCTTTACTTAAAATATATTTGCTTGAAATATGTCATTAAAAGTTATATACAGTCTTTAAGAGGTTGAAAAAATGTTAAACAAAACTTCAATATAAAATCAAATATGATAATTTATCATAATTTTTGCTACACAAAAGTTAAAAAAATAAAACTGAATATAATAAGAGGTACAAAATGATATGAGAGTCCTGAAAGAGGAGAAATTAATCCCTCCAAAAGGGATCTGAGAAGTGTTCATGCGTGAAGTTGCACTTAATATTTAAATAGTTGGAAATGGAGCAAAGAGATTCCTGGTGGAGAGAATGAAGGCCCAGGTAGAGGAAATAAAGCATTTGGGAAATGTGGACCATTTTCAGGGAACGTTTAGAAGTTCAGTTTGACTGGGATATCGATTGAGTACAGGAGAATGGTGAAAGACAGTCTGGGATAAAACCTTGGAGAAATTTAAATACCAAGTTAAAATTTTGGGTGAGAAAAATCAAAACTGTGCAAGATGTACTGTGCTGCCTGGATTTGTGTTCCAAGTAATTAGGCTCTACTTGAACTTATTTCCTTGGGAGTGCCGCTTAAGATATTTTCTTAATGAATTAGGTTTTTTCACTTAAAAATTAATTCAATTTTTATCAGTAAGACACCAAAACATTAATAATAACATACTTATTCAAGGAAATGATACAATTTAGAGAAAGATATGAGCAAATGCAGATATCTGCTTCACTTAAGTGCTTTTCTTCATGCTTCTTTCACTATTATCATTACTTAGTTTATCCACAATTTTCCTCTGTCTGGAGTATAAAACAACTTTTTCTTCACTTGACCTTATTTTTAGACTTAAAAGCTCAGTGATTCATTTGTTCATTCACTTCATTCTACTAATATTTATGATAGCCTAAGCCAGGTAATACGTGGTCCTTGCTTTCATGGAGCATATATTCTAGAATAAGACATATAAATAAACCAGCAATGACAATAGAGGTAAGAGAGGGATGCAGAGGATGTTCTTGGGAAACAGAGGGGCAGCACCTAACCAGGGAGTTAAGGAAGGCTTCCTAGAGGCAGAGATGTCTGAGAAGGATGTGCAGCATCCTTAGTTAGCCAGACCAAAGAGGAGAGGGTAGGAGAGCATCCCAAGAGGAAGTTCAGGGGCGTGAAACATCCTGTGCATATAGTCAAGTATGATCAGAGAAAAGAAAGTGTTAGAGTGTTCTACAGGGCCAAAGATGTAGGCAGGGGCATATCATAAAGAGCCTTGTGTGTTAATTTTATCCTGAAAACTATTGGGGAGCCATTGAAGTATTTTAAGCAGGGAAATAACATGATCTGATTTGCATTTTAGACAGATTATTCTGGCAGTAGTGTGGCAGGTAGGTTGAAGAAGCAGCAATGAGCAGACAACTATGATCCAAGTGACAGATGTCAAAGGCCTCGCTAAAGTAGAAACGGTGGAGATGAATTCAAGAGATGGTGGGAGACAGACTCTAGAAGCCTAAATAACTGATCAGGTGTGTGGATGAGGGAGGGATGAGTCCAAGGGGATGGCCACGTTTCCAGCTTAACAACTGTGTGGATGGTCATTGAGGCAGGAAGAGAAGCAGGTTTATGGAGGAAGATGCGTTTAATGCAGACCTGTTATCATCGATGTGGAGAGAAGTTTGAGTTGGATACATTTGGGACAGATCTGGGGCTGAGGGTCATGTATGGAAGCTGAAGCAGTATGTTTGATTAAAGACCACAAAAGAGAGTTCACAAGTAGGCTGGGGGACCAAAGGCTGAAGACAGAGCCGCCTTCTGTCTGATCAAAAAATAACATAAAAACATATGAAAAAGGAGGAGACACTGATATCACAAAAATCAAAGGGGAAGAAATGTCAAGGAGGGAGTATTCCACAGTACTAAGTTCCATAGAGTGGTAAGGTGAGATATGAATAGGCCACATGGAGGTAACTGGTAACCTTAGAGAACAACTTTATTGGCATGGTGAGGACGTTTGCCGGGTTGCAGTAGACTTTCAAGTGAATGGGAGGTGAAAGTGGAAACAACAATAATAGGTGGACTTTAAAAACTTGGCTTTGAAGGAGAAAGAAAGGGCTAGAACCAGGAGAGGAGTGTGGAAGGGGGAAGTTGTTTTTAAAGAGAGTAGAGATGACCTATTTGTGTGCTACCAGGAAAGATCAAGTAAGGAGGAAGTTTGGACTAACAGAGAGAGAGGGGATGATTAATAGCGTGAGAGTTTCCTGAGGGGGAAGCAGAGACGAGGTGGAGGGATTAGCCTTGAACCAGAGAAAAAGTTACCCTGCATCAGGAGGGAAGGAGAGAATTAGAGTTTTTAGTTTTTAGCTACTGAGGAAGGAGCCCAGGGAGTTCCAAGCTGATAGGTTTAATTTTCTCATGCAGCAGAAAGTAAGATGATTTGCTGAGAGTGAAGATGTTGAGGGTTTGAGGAAAAAATGGAAAGGGTGGAAGAGCTATTGGGAAGAAAAGATAGATGGAGCAGATTAGCGGCAGCTTGAGAGCTCCCTGAAGCTGAAGCAAGGGAATTGGCGTGATGGCTTGTAGCTGCCTGGGTGCAGAAGTGCAGAAGGCAGGGAGTCAATAATCAAGGGTGGAATGTTATAAAATGGTTGAAATACAAGGACAAGGAGGAAGAAGGCTGGGAGTAGGTGGCTGGAGAGGATAAGAGGATAGGCCACTGGGGTTGAGGAGCCAAGGAAATATAAGATCATGTGACATGAGTCTTCCGTACAGACATGGGAGTTTCACAGTTTGATAGAGGCGTAAGAGCTGGGGGCAGAGAGAACAGGGAAGGACTGTGAGCTCGATGCCAAGTCCTAGGTGAAGATTGGGAGACACATAATTCCAGCCAGCTCTGATGATTCAAGACTGCAGGGTAGTTTGCCACCAAACAAGAAACAATCTGAAAGAAGGCAGTGAGGTGTCCTTTCAGCATTCCCAATTAGCTACTCATTTGTTCTTGTTCGTTCATCCACCCTTTCATGCCAATCCTTCAATAACCTAAAAATATTTATTGAACATTCACTGTATGCCAGAAGGCCATCACTGGAGGTAAATAAGACATATCTCAATTCATCAGTTCTAAGACGCACATTACCTGCTCCCCCTCCAATTTTTTTTAAGATCTCTGAAATCAATTGGGATGCGTCTTACACTGATGTCAGCCAGGCCGCAGTCATGATGTAGTTGTCATGGTCTGCCTAGACTCAGACTTAGTCATAGCTGTTCATGTTGTCATTACTTTAATTGAGTTAAGTACACTGTTGGTAATAACATGTTGACCTTAGTTGCTGTTGAAATTACAAAAAATTACACTATGATTTAGCATTGAAATGAAAAGTAATTGTACTTGCAGAAGGCATGGAAATAGTGGGACATGAATCTCATATTAGTGAGTGCCAGAAGCAGGCATTTATCACTGGAGAAATTACCACAATTCCATATCTTATTGCAAAAATCAAGAACCAAGTGTTTTATGGGACCTGTGAAAGAAAAAATATCCACAAGCAAATTAAATTGGGTTATGTTTTGTTACTGATATATACACGAAAGAACTGCCTAACATAAGCCAAATGAAGGCAGGGAGAATTGTCCCATATTTCAAAGCTGTGAGAGGCTGGTATGAGTGATTCCTGGGTCACACGGTTATGCTTAAGGCATTGGGTCATAGTTTAGTTGGCAGGATTTTTTTCTTTCTTAGTAATACATAAAATTATGGTGTGTCTTACAATTAAATGTGTCTTAGAATGATGATATATGATAGCTCATGTCCTAGAACTATCAAAACATTTTCCTTCAGAGAAACAGAGAATGTCAGAATCACAAGAACCAACACCCTCCTTTCCAAATGAGGAAACTGAGTCGCAAGAGGTAGGTGTCTGGCCCAGGATTACGCCCACAGCTTTTCAGAGGCAGAGGAAATGTATTTACTAAAGAGGGTGTTATCATGCCATGTGGCAAAAGGAGCAAGAAAAGATAAAAATTACACAATGGCTTAATGGCCAGACCTCCATTAAAAACTCTATGATTGCTTTTTTTCCTATTGGAAAGACAATAAACGGGTTTAATAATTACTAATCTTTGACAATATGCTTCTGATTTATGCCCACCATCTTATCTATTTAATCTCCTTAATGACTGGCCTTGCTGGTGATTAAATAGTTAATATTATAGCTTAAATATTTCATAGAGCAGACACTCTGTGTCCCTTTTTATTTTTCCCAAGAAATTTTCAAGATACATAAGTCGGTTTTAAAATAGATATCGATAGCAATCTATTATTTGATATAGTTTTTTTCAATACCTAAAAAACTAAGTTGCTTCACTGTTAGTCCTTCCCTGGAGCTGGGATAGTTAAGGAAAGCAGGTGTCCAAACTTGAAAGGGAGGATTAAACCAAGAAGCGCAGTGGTATCCATCCCGTCCAACTGATGAAACAGCCATGGAGTAACCAGAGCGTTATCTCTTCCAGCCCCATTCCTTCCAGTCCACACCATCTTAGAAGCAATCTCTTTGTTTACTGTACACAGCTCCTAATATTAGTAAGAAAATATAGTAGAGGGTGTGCAAATAAAGATGAAAGATAATTTTCTAGTTTTGCAGTGGAAAGCTGCAGACTCTTGTGGTGAGAATTTTATTGCTAGCGTTTGGAGGTCATCTTCCTAGGTTGAGCATCTTAACTGAATAAGACTCAAATTTGTTTTTTGTTTGTTTGTTTTGGTTATAATAGCTGCTACTATTTCCACTCTTACTAAGTAATGGCATTCTGATCACCAGCCACACCAGTCAGTTATAAATTACCTCCTATTTATAAGTGTATTTCTCTGAAGGATGTACCAGACACTATGAGGGATGCTATTCCTCCTCTCTCCGTTTTAGGCTCCTTTTCTCGTTCAGCATTTCCAATATAGGAGAGGTTTCCTGTTTTCTGATAGTAAAATTGACCCATAGTATATCTTCTTATGTATCCTTCTGATCCTTTTTCTATGCATGCTTTTCAAAGTTAAAATATCAGTTGTATATACAGTTGTGTATCTTGTTTTGCTTACTCAACATTGTTATGTAGGCATTTTCTTATGTTACTAACACTCTTAAGGATAACTATTAATAGTTGCATAATATCTCACTGTGAATGTGTCATACTTTTTTTTAACCCGTTCTCTTGTGATTGTGGCTTTAGGGTGTTTTCAGGTTTTTGCTATTATAAATACTGCTGTGATGAACATCTTTGTGCATTAATTTTTTTTTCTGTGTGAAATGAGATTCAACTCTTTTAGGCTGGCTGGGTATTTTTATTTTTTATTGATTTATTGATTTTTGTGAGGAAGATTTACCCTGAGCTAACATCCATTGCCAATCCTCTTCTTCTACTTTTTTGCTTGAGGAAGATTAGCCCTGAGTTAACATCTGCACCAATCTTCTTCTATTTTGTATGTGGGATGCCTCCACAGCATGGCTGAAGAGTAGAGTAGGTCCACACCTGGGATCCAAATCCGTGAAGCTGAGCCACCGAAGTGGAGGGCGTGGAACTTTAACCACTTGGCCACCAGGCCAGCCCTGGCTGTGTATTTTCAAATATACAGAAATGAGAATTAGTGAATTAGTGGCCTAAAAGTGGTAAATTTGTTTAAACTGACTGTATTTAAAAAGAGGGATTTTTTTTTTGTAAGCATATACATTTACCTTTCACCATCAGGGGTGGACTCCTTGTTCCAGAGAATAATTGGGCCTATGTCCAGCAGCCTAGGATGTATCCTGCTCTTTCACACTTTTCCAGAACAGGGAAAGACATTGGGGGTGGGTGAGCGTGGGAGAGTTAGAAGAAACAGAGGTGATCTGTGCCTGGCAACTTCTGCTCTGTGACCAGAAAAGATGGGAATTTCTGTAAAATGCTTTGTGAAAATCATTCTTTCCTGCCTTTCCAGTTAAATGATACATTCCGTGAAGACAGAGTGGACTCCAGGCCTCCATGCACTGTTCATCCTCTTGCAGTCATTACAAGACTGTATGGTTAGAGGAGCCAGGAACCCAGGACATCCAGGATCGGGGCCAGGAGACCAGGCTCTGGCCTGGGTGGGAGAAATCCCCTAGCTTAGCACCTAGTAGCTTCAAAGGACAGTTTGATCTGAAAGCCCTTAGGTCATGCTTTCTAACACAGCTGTTAGAACACATACCCTGTAAACAGGAAATGCCTTAGGAAGTACAACTGAGTACTTTATTTTTATTTTTTAAGAAACTATTAAAAAGCCTGAGCAGAGGATGACATTTATCTGGTACTGCAGTTAACAAGCTGAAGCTGCTCCCTGACTGCCCTGGTTTTAGGTTCTGGGCAGCTGTGGGCCCACTGCTGTCTAACAGGTGTTTAAATATTCCCAAATTACTCTCTAACTCCTTTTGCCTTGTAAAATGAGTGTCTCAGTCAGGGGAGTTGTGGGTTACATAGTCGTCCTCTTTTGCTTTCCTAAACCCTAAACCAATATTTAGATACATCTGTGCATGGAATATGGAAAATTTAGCACTGGGCAAAAGGAAAACCATGTAAAACCAAGGACTGCGAGGCTCTGGTTGGTTGAATAGCTTTAGGAAAGGCTAAAATTAAGAATTGCTAACTTCTAGAAAAGACTTATGTGTATCGCAGACACAATACTCATCTGCCGCTTGCACCAGGTTCCACTCCCACCCCCTGCCCTAGCCATGTACTATTTGTTTCAGTCACACAGCCTCACTAGCTACGCTGTTTCACACCACAGGGCCTTTACACATGCTCCACAACACCTGGAACGCCCCTATTTCTCTCTTCTTGCCTGTTTATTGGTAAATTCCTGCTCATCCTTCACAGCTGAGCTGTCACTTGACTTGATTATAGCATGAAGACAGCACAGTATAGTGGAGAGAACTTGGACTTTAGAGTGAGGCATAACTGGGTTCAAATCTTGGTTCCATTTTTTACTTGATGGGTGACCTTGGACAAGTTGACTTGACTTCTGTGAGGCTATTTTCTCCTCAGTTAATGGAGCTAATACCTTGCTCACTGGAGTGCAGTGAATATTAAGTCACAGTACTATATTAAGTACTTGGCATACAGTAGACACTCAATAAATGTCAGTTTACCTTCTGCCAGGCCCATCTTCCAAGCCCTCCTTAATTTTCTAGACAGCATCATTTCATTCAAAACTTAGAGTAGGATCCTGTGTCTTATCTCTGAGACTGAATATCTACATAGCATTCAAATTCTTCATGCCATGCCCAAGCTATAGGGTTTCCAGAGGGAATTTTTAATTCACTTATTTATGAAACAAATATGTATTGAATGACATCAGATGGCAGCTAATCCTAGCACTTGTGTTCTCAATATGTTTTTCCTTTCTTTAGAATAAGGTTGCTCAACTTTGACACTTTGGACAGTTGGGCCAGCTAGTTCTTTGTTTCAGGGGTTGTCCTGTGCATTTTGGGATGTTGAGCAGCATCCCTGACCTCTACGCAGTAGATGCTGCTAACAACCCCCCCAACTCAGAGGTGACAACCCGAAGTATCTCCAGACACTGACTGCACCTTGGATGAGAAAAATTGCTTGAGCACTGTGCTCCCTTTGTTATTCCTCTCTCTAGGCTCCATGTTCAGCCTTACTGGCACCTTTCATAAAAATATGATATTTTCTCAAGTCTTTCAAAGCAAAATCAATCAAACACAAAACTCTCTTCCCTCACAGCAAAGCTCTCCAAAAGGTGAGGCTGCATTCTTGTCCCTGTCCATTCATTTTTCCACCTGCTGCGTCAGGCTCCCCTCACCCCCTTCAGGAAGCGCTCTGGCAAAGTTCTTACTGATAAATGGCTAAACCCTGTATCTTCTTTCCACTGCGTACTCTGCTTGGCCTCTGTGACGTTTGACACTTGATAAATTCCAGGGTGTCTTTCTTTCCTGGGTCTTCTTTGACCCTCTTTTACAAACCCTACTGGCATCTCCTTTGCTCTGAGTCTGAAATTCTGTCATTTCCCAGAGCTCTGTTCTTGGTCTTCTCTCTTCTCTTTCCCTGGCACACATTCACCTTTTCTCAAGGCTTTAGTAGAATATAAGCACCAACTCCAAAACCTTGAGTTCCAGCCCAGATTTCCCTCTTGAGTACCAAACCCATATATCTGCTTGGGTGTTTCACAAACATCTCAGAGAGAACTTACTGTCCTCATCTCCTCTTCCCAAAGCTGCTTCTCCTCCCACCTTCCTGTGCCCCATCTCATCTGCCCAGTGGAGCACAGTGTGAGCATTAGGGTCTGGTGATAAGATATTAGGTGCTTCAGGAAAGATGTTCATCTTAGGTCACCCAGTCACGCAAGGCTAAGTCAGTTCCTCCCTGTCTAGCCCCTCTTCACAGCCCACTGGCTGTAGTCCACATAGAACAGCGAACCTTAGTGTTAAGTTAAATGGGATAACCTCCGTAAAGCACCTGGCACGTAGTAGGTACTCCATAAGTGTTAGCACCCTTTCCCTGTTATTTTCTTCTGGAAGACACACTCCAGAACATTATGAGTTGTGTATGGGCAATGAGATTATTATAAGTGATTTTTTTCTTGTGTTCTCTAAATTTTTTCCCATTGAAATCATTTTTGCAACTAAAGAAAAAGGTTTTGCTAAAATACTCTTACCTGCGCATCTGATCATGCCACTCCTCTCTGTTGGCTGTTCATTGCCCTCATGGTCAAGCCCAAACCTCTAAGAATGGCTTGATCCTCTGTGATTTGGCCTTATCTAGTTGTGTAACCTTATTTCTTGCTCTACCTCCTCCCCCACATTACACACTCTGGCGACACAAAACCTCTTCCAGATCCCTGAAGAGGCCAGGCTGTTGCCTGTTTCTGCTAGAATTGTTCCTCTGTTTGGGGACTGACCCATTCCTTCCACCCCTCCCCTTCCATCCTGTGCCCACACACAAGTCCACACTTAGACACACACTCTGGGACATCTGGCTAATTCTCGGTTCTCAGTTCAAACACATCCTCTCTGAACCTTTTTCTGTTTCTTTTCTTTTCTTTTCTTTTCTTTTTTAGCATGCATCCTTCTCAGCTTTATTTTTCCTGTGTGCTGGAGTCCTTTCACCTGCTAGACAGAATTGTTTCCATTTCTTAATTTTCAATAGTGGTTCAGTGCCTTCTTGCCTTTGATGGTAGTTCACGTTAATGCTTGTTGACTTATACTCGGTCAGTCTAGGAGTTCTGATGTGGCTGGTTGGACACTCCAATACCTTCCTTTATTGTTGTTAAAGAGAGGAGATGGGACTTCAGACCCTCCTGTCCCCAGGGCTGCAGCAGATACTGGTGTACAAGCTTGTCCTGACCAGTTTGATTTTCTCTCTTGATTGGTGCAGGTTGCTGATAAAAAGTATAATGGGTCCATGATCATAGTTGTTGTACTTTGTGCAGTGAGCATAAATTCTTAGTTTGTTCCAGATCACTCGGCCTGGCCATGGCTTCCCCTGGAGCCCAGCCACGTGCACAGCGAAAACTTTGGGGCTGATCAGGCGCTTGTAAAGGAGAGAGAGCCGGTAGTCTAGATTGCTAGTTTATTAACAGCCAGATGGAAGAAATGCACAGGGCAAGGAACAAGGAAAGGGTGCAGAGCTTCCGTATGCCACTCTCTCCACATCTCCTCATGTTCACCAACCGGGAAGCTCTTAAACCCTTTTCTATCTCTTAGTCTCCAAACTAAAAGTCAACATGCTCTGCTTTGTTGCTTTTTGCCCATTTAGATCTTTGTTAGAGCATCTAGGATGCTTGATTACATTTATTTGTTGACTCATCTGTCTCCCTCTAAGAGACTGTGTTACTCCTTTAGGGCAAGGACTATGTCTTTTGTTTGGCATGTAGGAGAGGCTCATTTAAGTTTTATCTAACTGAGAAGCACTGTGGTAGACTCTAGGATGGGAGCAAGGAAGTGAAGTAAGCAGAGTGCCTACTGCCTTTCTGGGGCTTGCGATCCCATCATGGAGATGAATGTGATTAAATGGAATGAAGAAAGAAGAAATTGGAATAAAGGCTAAACACTTTATATGCTTTCTCTCTCATTTAATCCATGATATACTTGGAAATAAGTGCTATTATTTTGTAAATATGGAAAATTGAGACTTTAATGAGGTTAAGCGACTTGACCAGGCAGCTAGTAAGCTTCCAGAATTGAAGCTGCTGGTCTAAACACAATAATGTCTTTGACCCTGCAGTTGGAATGAAGTCCTCAAAAATCTATTCAGAGAGAAATTACCATCAGGGGTCACCTTGACCACTTACCTTACAAGAAACTTGGATTCCTGCAAAAGAATACCCAGATGTCAGTTGATTAATCCAAGTTTTCAGGGGCTGAGATCTCTGCTACTCCTTCTCAATCCATCCTCTCACCTCCAACTGTAGAAAAACACTAAAAACAGAAACCTCCCTTAGTTGCTGGATCCACATCTGCTCGCCCTAGGGAACTTCCTGGGTCTCAGAGACGAGGAAAATCTGACCTGTGTGTGCTCAGGTACCTGGAAGGGAGTACTTCCTGGAACACAGTGAGAGCAGGAGGCCCTGATGATGCAGATTTGGGGCTCTATTAAAAGATGTTCCTCTTAGGTTACCTAGTAACCGGAGGCCAAGTCTGTTCTTCTTCCTTAGGCCCTCTTCCTGAAGCTCTGGCTGCGGGCCCACACGGAGGCCTGCCTCCTGGTAGCTCTGTTAATAACTTTAGAGTCAGATTGAGATCAGGCGGCCTCCATGCTGGCACCAGCCATTACCCTCTCCTAAGATAAGGAGACCAAACATTAGCTAGCTGGTAGCAAACAGTGCCGGAAACACACCCACGCCTTCCTCCCCTCACCCCTTCAAATGAGCAGCAAAATGCCACTCCTGTCCTTATTTGGATAGGGAAATAAAGAACTGAATACCACCTCGACTGTTTAAAGTTGCTTTGGCCCAGAGAGGTTCTCCCACAGAGAAATCGTTCTTCATTTCCCGATGCTGAATCAAATGCCTTCTTTCCTTCCTCCAGGAATTCTCCAAGTAGCTTCACCTGCCTGAGCACCTTAACTCTGTGACCTGAGATTATATACATACTTAACCCATACTGCCGACCCTAATCATTATATGTAGATACAGGATGCAGTTTAGCAAGTATTTTCTAGCCACTTGATGTAATTTGTTTTGTATCGTGTGTATCCGAATAGTTATAGTTCCCCTTGGGACTAAGCAACCTATTTCTTCAGTGTTGCCTGGTGTGGTCCTCTGACCGGCAGCGTGAGAACCAACTCTGGAGCTCGTTAGAAGTGCAGATTTGCAGGCTTCACCCCAGACCCATGGAATCAGAATCTGCATTTTAAGAAGATGCTCAGGTGATTTATATGCTTCTTAAAGTTTGCAAAGCTCTGGGCTGAAGTATTGTTTGCAGACACACAGACCCTTCTGTGATGCCAGTGTGGTGGTCCGTATGCAGGGCAGGCTCACTTTTCTCTGTCTCCCAAGATCCTCCAGTGTAGGCAATAATTCTACTGATCCTTTTTGTATGCTTTTGTACATACTATGTATTTTTTCAGTGCCCTTCACAGATAGCTTTATTGGTAGTAAATACTAATAAGGACAAGAAATATTTACTGAGCATTCATGTGCTGGGTGATCTACACGTGTTATTTCTTTTAATCAATATTGTATTAGTTTGTTCATGCTGCCATGACAAAGTACCACAGACCTGGTGGCTTAAACAACAGAAATTTATTTTCCCACAGTTCTGGAGGCTAAAAGTCCAAGATCAAGGGGTCAGCAGGTCTGGTTTCTTCTGAGACCTCTCTCCTTGGCCTGCAGAGCTCTCTCCTCTCTTCTTGCTGTGTCTTCACGTGGTCTTTCCTCTGTGTGTGCGTGTGTCTGGTGTCTCTCTCCCTGTGTCCAAACTTCTTCTTCTAAAACAGATTGGATTAGGGGCCTCCTAATGGCTTCATTTTAACTCAATTACGTCTTTAAAGACCTTATCTCCAAATGTGTCACATTCTGAGGTTCACTAAAAACAGAAACCTCCCTTAGTAGGACTTCACATCTAAATTTTGGAGGGATGCAATTCAGCTTATAACATCCATAAAGTGGCTAATTATTATCATCCCATTTTATGGATGAAGAAACACAGGTTTTAAAAAGTTCATCAACTTGATTAACGTCGCACAGCTAGTAATGACGGAGCCAGAGCTGGAATTTTTTGTTTCCTCGTGAGTTTGCTTACTCATTTATTTAGCAAACACTTCTTGGATATCTGCTGTGTGCTTTGCATTGCAGTGTGTGATAGGGATACAGAAATCATGCTTCCTGCTTTCGTAAAACTTCCATTTTTGTGGATTATTTTTTATTCTTGAATCTTTTTGCTTACCCTCTCTACTGTTACAGATATTCATTTTTGTCTAGCCTCACACCATTATTTATTGCCAAATTCAAGAGAACAGTATAATGACTTTCCAAACAAAACCAGGCTCTGAAGCCATCCAGCCTCACAGACACCTAGGTGGGACTATAGTGTCTTCAGGTCAGTCCTGGCCATTTCCCAGGGTGACCAACTCACCCCGATTTCCCTGGGACTTGGGCTTTCCTGGTTTTAGCACTCAGGAACCTCCTCAGCGCCAGGCAGACCATCACAGTTGGTCCCCCTCTTATTTCCTGCCTTGTGCCTTGCTGAGACAGAGGATGAGGAAGGAGCAGACGTCATACAAACAGAGCCCAGCTTCAGAATCAAGATGGATTGATGGGGCAGTGAGGCTTCAGCTTTACCCAGGCCTCTCTCTACTGCTGCTGTGGAAATGGTCCAGGTCAGGTCAGCCTATTGTCTCCACAGACGGGAACTGAATCAGGAGATAAATGGAACATCTCAAGCCTCAGCTGTTCTCCACATAAGCATGACGCTATGAATGAACAAGATAATCTCTCAAGCCTCCTCAGCGCAGGACGCAGGAATTCCTGAGTCCCAAATATCCAACTGTCCTTCCTTGGAGAGTAATCTCACTTTCAGTTAACAACATGTGAGAGCTCTACCAGCCGGGAGCCAGGATGGCCCAGGAAGTCCTCTGTGGGTCGGCCATGTTGGGAGAACAGAGAGTGCCTACTCCAACGCCAGAGCCCTTGGAATATGCTGAAAGGAGCTTCTGAAAGGCAGCCAAATCCTGTTGCATAATTGATAACTGCAGCACAGCCCTGCAGACCTGCTCGGGGACTTCCCTGGTGCTGATGCATCTTCTGCTGCCCACTGTCTCTTTGGGACTCGCTTAGATGAGGCTTCTGGCAAGCTCCCGCATATGGAAATGGCAGGCTCCTCAGCTGGAGAGGTGCCAGGCGCACTGTCCTCCAGCTCTGCCTTTTGTCATTCTGTTAGCCCTCGAGGCTTCGATGAAGGGGTGAGGGAATAAGGAGTAGTCAGGGAGCCTCATAATTAGTTAAATCTATGGAAACTCCTAAATAAGCAATTTAGCTTTTTAACAAAAAAATAGCCAAAATGTATGCATTTTATCAATTTTCTCACCAAAGCCAAGGTTGTCTATGGAATTGGGACCATACGTTCTCCTGGCAGAATGGCCTGTCACAAAATCAAGGGTCTCCCGTAATCTTTCTGATTTCGAGGAAAGGGGATTCCTTAGATATATTTAGTCCCTAATTATGCTTCCTGCATTCCAAGTTAGTCAAGGAATTAACTGACACATGTTTAGGAACCTACTGTGTGCAACTGTGGGATCATCAAAAATATATTTAGTCTTTGTCTCAGGTTCCTGGCAGAGTTCCTAAAACTCTTGGAAGTTCTGAGCGATAGGAGTGTCTTTTGCTATTCATAGAGAGCTCCTTGGGACCACACCTGAGTTTTTGCTAATGAGATGACTCAGCGTGGGACCCCTAGATGGCTTTAGGAAGGAGGTTGGTCACTAGAAAGACCAAACGTTCAGCCCTACTTGCTGACCTCCAGGGAGGAGAGGGAGCCAGAGATGGGTTATAAAAACTCTTGAACAGTGGAACGCAGGGGGCTTCCAGATTGGTGAACACTCTGCTGTGCTGGGAGGGTGGTGTACTCGGAGAGGACATGGGAGCTCCACACACCCCCGTCCCCGGCACTGCATACCTGCCCTTATGCGGCTCTTCCAGGTGACAGCTTCCTGAGTTGTATCCTTCATAATAAACTGGTAAATGTAAGCAGAGTGCTTTCTTGAATTCTGTGAGTCGTACTAGGCAATTATGAATCCTGAGAGGGGGCGATTGTGGGAACCCTCAAATTTGTAGTTAGCCAAGCACAAGTGTGGGTAGCCTAGGCTGACGTCTGTAGTGAAGGCAGACTTGTGGGCCTGTACCCTCAACCTGTGGGGTCTCACGCTAACTTAGCGTCAGCATTGAATTGAATTGTTGGACACCCAGTTGGTGCAGGAGAATTAGAACATTGGTGTGCAAAACTCTCACACATTTGGTGTCAGAAAACATCACTCAGCAATGAACATATGAAGCACTGAGTAGGAGAGACAAAAATAATAGATGGTTATCAGGGTTTACAATCCAATTGCACATGAAAAAATCGCACAATTCACAGCCATTTTGGTAAGTGCTCAGCAAGTGAACTGCTACATCTCCTTAGACCTTGATTTGACCTTGAAGTCTCTCTCAACTTCAATATAGTTTCAATTTATGTATACTCTAAGGTGCACAGACTGTAGGGCTGTCAGAGAAGAGCAAGAGGCACGAGATGGCTCCTACCTCCACATGGCCTCAGAGGCCCTTGGTTTCGGAGCCTGCTTTCCGAAGGGTCTGCCACTCTGACCAGCTGCAGTGCTGGCACGGCCGCGAGAGCTGGGTGATAGCCATTGTTTGCTCGCAGAGCACTTGAGGCCCCATGCCAAAATGAAGGTTAGGTTGGCAAACGTTTGCATGCCCTCTGGGAAATTAAGAAACTTCCCCATGCCACTCAGCAGTTTCCTCCTGACATTTTATGCTTTGTTTTAATTTTTTTCCAAAAAAGAACACCACCGAGCCTCCTTCTCTAACTGGGAAAAGACTTTTTGATATTTCTTGTTAATCAGAAACTTCCAGGGAGACCTCTGAATTCCCATCTCCCAGAAAAACATTTGTGGCTTCAAAAGTGCTAAAAAGCAGGGGACTCTGAGACTTCTGAGTAGGTGGAGAAGTCACCTATGCACCCAAGGGTGGTTTGAAGACGGCTGGGAAGGCCTCCTGGCCAGAAGTACCTCCCAGTCTTAGAGAATGATTCCCTCGTGTGGGATCTGGAGACATATCAGGCCTCAGAGGCCCTTGAACGTGAACCCTTAGAGACAATAGCTTAGGATCCTGGAATCACTGAGGTAGAAGGGAGCTGAGGGATAATTTCGCCCAGTCCCCTCCTTTCACAGTTCAGAGACAGGGCTTGATTGTCCTGGGGCCTTGTATGGAGGACAGTGGCCAAGCTGGGCTATTTCTAAGCATTACCAGCACTTGTTCAGCCATACTAAGCTGCTTCCTTAATCTGTGAGGAGAGAATCTTTTGCTAGCTGTGAACGTGACCCTTGGGGGACGACTGAGGAAGAGCAGCCTAGAGGGGCTAAGGTTTCAGGAGGAAGGAATAGGGCCCAAGACAGTGAGGGGTCACCAACCACAGTTCTTGCATTTCCCCTGGAAATATGGAGGGAGGCATAGCAAGGCCCCACTGCTCCTGGCTCTTCTGCCCAGAGGCCAGGCTTAGTGAGAACTTGCTCTAGAGGTCGGTCTGCTCAGGCTGCCATAACAAAGGACTGCAGACTGGATTAACCAACAGAAACTGATTTTGGTTTCTGGTGAGGCCTCTCTTCCGGGCTTGCCGGAGACAGAGGGAGGGAAAGAGAGAGAGAGATCTATCTATAAGGATCTATCTATCTGTCTTATAAGGATACCAGTCCTCTGGGATCAGGGCCCCACCCTTTCGACCTCACTTAACCTTAATTAGCTCCTTAAAGGCCCTTTCTCCAGACACAGTCAGGATGGGGAGGTAGGGCTTCAACACACGAGTTTTGAGATGACACAGTTCAGCCCACTGTGGGGCTGTCATTTTACTTGGTGGAGGATCTCAAGTTATTGGTAAGCCACTCATCCTGGCAGTGACGAGATTTTAGCAAGAACTGGGTTTGCCATTCAAGGCCCTTCTATTTTTAGTTGACAAATATTGCAGTTTCACAGGACACAAAATAGTACCCACATCCCTCAGAAGGACACCCAAAGCACCCCTCCCTCGGGTGAGTTGGGTGCCCCTCTTCTCTGCACCCACAATACCCTATGGACGGAGCTCTTACCCTTGCATTCCTGATATAGTTCTGTGATGACCTGTTTATCTATCTCCTCCAATAAGTGGTGGATTTCTTGCCAACAAGGCTTACATCTCCTCTCATTCGTGTTTATATGCCCAGCACCCTGCTCAGTGCCCATAACCCATTAGATGGATGAAAAAAATGGCCTCCTAAAGCTGTTGAGACTGAGTCAGATAAACCATGAAGCTAATGAAGCTTAAGCATCAGGGCCCCTTATTTGCATGTGGACATACCCAGCAATTTTGAAGTCACAATTTAATATTCGTTTCCTTAAAGAGATCCCCCTCCCGCCACTCCCCGCCCCACGACCAAAAAAGCTATAATTTGGGCTCCATAAAACCTAGGCATGCCCCTGGGCTGCTGAGATGGGGTGTGGCTCTCTGCTGTATTTAACACTGCTTCCCCTCTCTGTTTGCCACTGGAAGCACCTCAAATACATTTCTCTTTCCCTGACACTTTTTGAGAGATATAATCTAGTCACTCAGCCATATTTTGATCAAAGGAAATGGAAATACTGGAGCTGTGTGCCTGGCAGCATGGAATAAACTGACTTTCAAAAATCGTATTAATTAAAGAAAAAAATAAGATGCCCCAAGTGTGATTCTAGGACAGTTTTCTTCCCTCCAACTGTTATGGTCTTCACAGAGAGGCGCAGCACAGTCCCGTGGGTCAGCCTTTGCACCCTATGTGCCTTTAGGGCCTCAGTCACTTGCTGGACACTCAGCTTTGGGGGGCAGTGGTCATTTGCTCCTCACACCTGCTCAATCGAAAGTCTAGCCAACCCGACGTCTCATTAATGTCTCGCAGTAGCCCACTTCTCGCTTCGCCTCTACCATCGCTGCCTTGGTCTCCTGCCTAATTATTGCAACCAGCACCAACTGGTCTTCCTCCTTCTGTTCTTGCTGCTTTCAATCCATCCTTCACGCGATAGCCAGAGTGACCTTTGCTACAATTCCAAGCTGATCACGCAGCTCCCATGCTTGCCTCCCTTGCTAGCTCCCCATTACACTCCAGATAAAGCTCAGATTCTGTGGTACTACGTGCAAAGTCCTCAGGACCTGGCTGCTGACTGCCTTTCCTTCCTGTCTCCCCAACTCCTCACTGGCATTTCAGGGCTCGTCGTATTGAGTTACTGGTCATTCCTCGAAGGTGCCCAGCTCTCTCTACCATCTGGGCTTTGGCACACGTAGCCCCCTCTGTCTAGAAGCTTCTCCTTCGACTTTGCCCGGACTCTCTTTCACTTTCAGTTTAGGTTAGTGCTCTCCTATAGAAATATTACATGAGCCACACATTTATTTAATTATAAATTTTCTGGTAGCCACATGTTAAAAAGTAAAAAGTACGTGAGCACTATCGCACAACAGTAATATCTTACATGATACAACAGCAAAAGTGGAATGCAGTCCTGCTAAAACAATGAAGCTGTGTTTAATGGAAAAACATTTCACACTGCCTCAGTTTTTAACTTTAAATTCATTAAAATTAAATAAAATTAAACATTCATTTCCTCAGTCATACTAGTCACATTTCAAGTGCTCAATAACCCCATGTGACTAGTGGGGTTATTGTGGCTATTGGACAGCAAAGGTTTCCGTGTCACTTTCTCTGACATCCCCAGTCTGCCTGGGGTGCCCTCCCAGAGGTTACTATAGTATTTTGTGCTCATCGCGATCACAGTACTTATTGCGCTGTGATGTAATTGCCTACTTACTTGTCTCTGCTTTTCATTAGACTCTAAGCTTCTTGGCAGTTAGGACTTTCTCTTATTCCTCTTTGTATTTACAGCACCCAGCAATCCTGGCCTAAAATAGCTGCTCCGCTGGTTTGTTTGAACGAGATTGAATGCCTGAACAGTGAGGATTTTCTCCCGGCCTTTCAAAGCACAGTAAAATCGGATCCCTGACTTGTTCTAGGACCTCCTCTCCTGCCACCTTCCCCTTGCTCTCTCTGGGGCAGCCACCCTGGCTTCTTGCCATTCCTTGAATGCCCTACGTATGTGCTAACCTCAGGCCCTCAGCACTATGTTCCCTGTGCCTGGAAAGCCTTTCCCCTGGAGAGCCAGTCGGCTTTGCTTGCTTCCTCATTGCATTTAGTTATCTCACTAAAGTGCCTTCCCTGGCCCGCTTTTTGAAAATAGGCCTCAATCTGCCAGTCATTTTCGAACCCCTTAACTTTATTTTTCATCACGGTGCCCATCACTACCTGGCATGCTATTTACTTCATGAATCTGACTCTCCCTACTAGAATACAAGTTTCATGAGAGTAGGTACTTTCTTGTGTTGTTCAGTGCTGTATTTCCAGAAACTAGAAGAGTCTCTGGCACCTAATCAGAGCTCAATAAGTATTTGTTGAGGGGCCAGCCCCATGGTCTAGTGGTTAAGTTTGGCTTGCTCTGCTTCGGCAGCCCAGGTTTGGATCCTGGGCGCAGACCTACACCACTTATCAGGCATGCTGCAGCAGTGACCCACATACAAAATAGAGGAAGATTGGCACAGATGTTAGCTCAGGGCTAATCTTCCTCAGCAAAAAAAAAAAAAAAAAAAAAAAAAATATTGAGTGCAAGAATTTTAGCCTAGCTATCATAGGGGAACTTAGGGAAAGGAAAAAGATAATAAGGCACTCAGAAGCAGAGTTCCAGAAATTTCAACAGTTCTCCCACTTCAAATTTCAAAATGTTCACTGGAAAGTTACCCAATGATCAGCTTTTCCTTGATTTATAGCACAAAAGTTGCTGCAGAAGAAGAAGTATAATCATGAGTGTTAAGAGATCAAGGCTTCATGCCACCAGAACGAGGGAACCCTTGATTCTCTAAAGGCAGAAGGGTTGGATGCGTGGAATGTGGGTACTGGAAGCTTCCATGGCAGTTGGTAAAGGAGACTGCCAGTTGGACTGATGGAAGGGACTCCAGCAGGACACGTGAAACAGAAAGGGGCAGGTAGGAAAGCTCCTAAGAAAAGCAGTCAGACTGGATGCTGGGCTGCCCCAGGTCTGAGGGGCTGTGAGGCCTCGCAGGGCGTGTAAGAGCGGGAGGCAAAGATCTAGGTCTGAGTCCGCTTACTGACCGCTTTGGAACGTGACTCTGTGACATGGGCAAACCACTCAGTCATCACTTTGTTCTTACTTGTAAAATAGTGACAATTTGTATTTCACAGGGTTGTTGTGAAGATGACATGGCAAGATATATGTGAGAGTGCTCTGTAAACTGTACGGTATTTGTGATACAAGTTACTAGAGCTGTGGTCGTTTTGCCGTGAGTTCTCCTGTCTGCCCACCCTACACATTCAATCATTGAATTTATTGGTTGTATACAACTCAGGGCTCTTGTAAACTTTTATTTTGTCATAAAACTCAGGCTCTTTCTTCTTGAAGGTCCCCAAGGATTCAGAAAAACGACTCAATCTGGCCTTGGAGAACCATCATAATTTGTGATTTAAGAAGCTACATTTGGCATTTCAACGAATACTGTTTTCCAGTGATTTCGTATGCGAATTTCTTCTCTCCCCAGATAGACTGTAAGCTGCTTGTTGTTAAGAGCACAGATTTCAAAGTCATTTGGTCCTGGGTTTAAATCCTAGCTTTGCTACTTACTTGCTGTGTAGGACTTTGGGTAGGTTACTTAATCTCTTTAAGTATTAGTCTTCTCATTCACAATATTGACATCACAATGATATCGTTTGTAAAGTGTTGTTGTGAGAATTAAAAGAGACAATGCATCTAAAGTTCTTAACCCGGTACCTAGTACACACTGAGAGCCTAACCAATTGTCCCTTTGGAACAATCGCTGCCAGCACACCACTAGGCACATGCTAGTATTGGATTTTCCCAAAATACTTGATTGAGAATTGGAAGTAAAGCAAAGAAAGCAAAGAGTAATTCAAGGCCAGTTTTGGCTTTAATTTCCCAGTTTATCAATAGCAAGTGAAAGAGTTATGGCTTCCTGACCCAGGCACAGACTTCAACAGTAATAAAAAAGGAATTCATTTTCTTCGGTTGACAACTGATAAATCTCCCTTGAATGGCAGTGGGTTCGGGTAGAGGAAGGGGATATTGGAAATTAGTCCTGAGACGTTGATGGGATGGTTGTGGGATATAGGTATGAGCCATCATATTTTTGAGAGTATTTTCCAATTTCAAATCATCTGCCCCATTTTTAGACCATGTATCTTGATTTTTGTTCAGAAAATTTGATGGGTACAGTTATAGATGTGTTATTGCACATCACCAAAAATGATTAGCCTTATGTTTTATTTATTTGGTTATTTGTTTAATTTATCCATACAATCAGCAGTTTTGAAACTACTGAGTTATGTGGTAGTTTTTAGGGATCAAAGATAAGGCATAGTTTTGTTTTCTTTTTCCCTTGAGGAAGATTGTCCCTGAATTAACATCTGTGTCAATCTTCCTCTATTTTTTTGGTATGTGGGACACTGTCACAGCAGGGCTTGACAAGTGGTGTGGGGGTCTGCGCCAGGGATCTGAACCCGCAAACCCTGGGCCACCAAAGTGGAGTGTGAGAAGTTAACCACTAAGCCACTGGGCTGGCCCCAAGCCACAGTTCTTGACCTCATGTTTTTCAGCAGGAGACAGACACATAACCAACTATAGTGAAACGCTGAATGTGCTATTTTAACAGTTATGTACAAAATGACATGAGGTATATTTTCCCCTTATGTGTGTAAGATTTTTAAAAATAAGATATACAGGGGCTGGCCCTGTGACTGAGTGGTTAAGTCTGTGCCCTCTGCTTTGGCGGCCCAGGGTTTCACTGGTTTGGATCCTGGGTGCGGACATGGCACCACTCATCAGGCCATGCTGAGGCGGCGTCCCACATAACACAGCCAGAAGGACCTACAACGAGAATATACAACTATGTGCTGGGGGGCTTTGGGGAGAACAACAACAACAACAACTAAAAAGATTGGCAGCAGATGTTAGTCCAGGTGCCAATCCTTGGGAAAAAAAATAAGATATACATTTTTAGGTAGAATTACTTTTCATCTGAGCCAGCCCTTGCTGTCCAGTGGTTAAGATTCACTGCTCTCTCCACCACTGCCCGGCTTCATTTCCTGGTCCGGGAACCACACCAGCTGTCTGTCAGTTGTCATACTGTGGCAGCCATGTGTTGCTGAAAGCTATGCCACCGCTATTTCAAATACCAACAGGGTCACCCATGGTGGACAGGTTTCAACGGAGCTTCCAGACTAAGAAAGACTGAGAAGGACCTGCCACTCACTTCCAAAAAGACTGGCTGTGAAAACCCTGTGAATAGCAGTGGAGCATTGTCTGATACAGCACCGGAAGGAGAGAGGATAGCGCAAAAAGACTGGACAGGGTTCTACTCCGCTGTACACAGGGTCACCAGGAGTCGGAATCAACCCCGTGCGCTAGCGACAATAATTTTTCATCTCAGTCTTTTGTAGACATTATTCTTCTCTATTCTGGCTTCCATTGTGGTGCTGAGAAATCTGTAGTCAGTCGAAATATCATTTCTCTGTGGATGATACCTTTTGCTTTGACTTGTTTTAACGTTTTCTCTTGTGAATCTGTGGTTTTACTCCAGAGTGTCTAGAAATCTGGTTCTTTTTCTTACCAGGGATTCATTGTGATTGCTTAAGTTGAACATTTGTGTCTTTTGTCAGTTCTGGAAAATTACTAGCCATTATCATTTTGTCAAGTTTTCAAAAAATCGTGGTAAAATATACATAACAAAATTTACCATTTTAACCATTTTTAAGTGTACAATTCAGCAGCATTAAATATGTTCACATTGTTGTGCCACCATCACCGCTATCCACCTCCAGAACATTTTTCATCTTCCAAAACTGAAATTCTGTCCCCATTAAACATAGCTCCCCCTTCCCTCGACCCCTGGCAATCACCATTTCAGTTCCCACCTCTGTGAATTTGACTACTCTAGGTACCGCGTATAGGTGGAATTATACAGCATGTATTCTGTCATGACTGTCTTATTTCACTTAGCATAATTTTTTTTTCAAGGTTGATTCATATTATAGCATGTGTCAGAATTTCCTTCCTTTTTAAGGCTGGATAATATAATATCCCATTGTATGTATATACCACATTTTGTTTTTCCTTTCCATCCATTGACAGACACTTGGGTTGTATTTCCACCTTTGGGCTATTGTGAATAATGCTGCTATGAACATGGGGTATAATATCTGTTTGAGTCCTTACTTTCAATTCTTTTGCTATATACCCAGAAATGGAATTGCTGGATCATATGATAATTCTGTTTTTAAGTTTTTGAGGAACCACCCATACTGTTTGCCATGGTGGCTGCACCATATTCCATTCCTACCAGCAGTGCATAAAGGTTCCAAAATTTCTCCACATCTTCACCAACACTTGTTATTTTCCGTTTGGTTTGGTTTGGTTTTGGTTTTCTTTCTTTTTTTTTTTTTTCTTCTTCTTCCCAAAGCCCCCCAGTACATAGTTGTATATTCTAGTTGTAGGTCCTTCTGACTCTGCCATGTGGGACGCTGCCTCAGCATGGCTTGATGAGTGGTGCTGAGTCCGTACCTAGGATCTGAACCAGCAAAACCCTGGGCTGCTGAAGCAAAGCGTGCAAACTTAACCACTCAGCCACAGGGCCAGCCTTTTTTGATAACAGCCATCCTAACGGCTGGGAAGTGGTATCTCGTTGTGGTTTTGATCGGCATTTCTCTAATGACTAATGATATTGAGCATCTTCTCATATGCTTATTGGCCATTTGTATATCTTCTCCAGAGAAATGTCTATCCAAGTCCTTTGCCCATTTTTCAATAGTGGGTTGTTTTGTTGTTGAGTTGTAGGAGTTCCTTATCTATTCTAGATATTAGTTCCTAATTAGATATATGATCTGCAAATAGTTTCTCCTATTCCATGGGTTGCCTTTTTACTCTGTTGATAGTACCCTTTGATGCACAAAAGTTTAACATTTTGATAAAGTCCAATGTATTTGTTGTTTCTTTTGTTACCCATCATGTTCCAAGAAATCATTGCCAAATCCAATGACATGAAGGTTTCTCCCTATGTTTTCTTCTAAGAGGTTTATACTTTCAGCTCTTCTGTTTAGGACTTTGATTCACTTTGGTTAATTTTTGTATATGGTAAAAGGTAAGGGTCATTTTTTGCATGTGACTATCCACTTTTTCTAACACCATTTGTCGAAAAGACCATTATCTCTTTAAATCTTGCCTCTCCTCCTTCCTTTGTAGACTCTCTTTTGGAAAGCTAAGTAGACACAGATTTAGCTTTCTCACTTCATCCTCCATATTGCTTATTCCATTATCTTTGTAATATTAATTCTGTATAATTTTTTCAGCTTTTTTTTAATTTTAATTTTTATTGTTTATTTTTTCCTGTTTCTCCCCAAAGCCCCCTGGAACACAGTTGTATATTCTTCATTGTGGGTCCTTCTACTTGTGGTGTGTGGGACGCTGCCTCAGCGTGGTTCGATGAGCAGTGCCATGTCTGTGCCCAGGATTCGAACCAACGAAACACTGGGCCGCCTACAGCGGAGCAGGCAAACTTAACCACTCGGCCACAGGGCCAGCCCCTTCAGCTTTTTTTTACTTTACCAATTTTTCTTCTGAGTCAGTCTACTGTTTAACCTGTCCACCAAATTTTTTTTTTTTTGAGGAAGACTAGCCCTGAGCTAACTACTGCCAGTCCTCCTCTTTTTTTGCTGAGGAAGCCTGGCCCTGAGCTAACCTCTGTGCCCATCTTCCTCTACTTTCTATGTGGGACGCCTACCACAGCATGGCATGCCAAGCAGTGCCATGTCCGCACCTGGGATCTGAACTGGCAAACCCCGGGGCACTGAGAAGCAGAACGTGAGAACTTAACTGCTGTGCCACCGGGCCGGCTCCTGTCCACCAAATTTTAAATGCAATTTTTACATTTGTTTCATTTCTAGAAGACCTATTTAGTTGTTTTCCAAATATGTCGGTCTTTTTGTGTGTGTGTGAGGAGGATTGGCCCTGAGCTAACATCTCTTACCCATCTTCCTCTTTTTGCTTGAGAAAGATCATCGCTGAGCTAACATCGTGCCAATCTCCCTCTGTTTTAAGTGGGGTGCCACCACAGCATGCCTTGATGAGCAGTGATAGGTCTGTGCCCAGGATCCAAACCCATAAACCCTGGGCCACTGAAGTGGAGCATGCAAACTTAACTACTATGCCACTGGGCCAGCCCCCTGGTCATTTTTTATATCTCTTATTCTTTACTTATACTTTAAATTAATTACCTTACTTTTAAAACGTATTATACATACTTTTTTGATATTCTGTAACCATTGATACCTATATTTAAAGTCTTGGCAGGTGATTTTTTTCCCCTTCATGTTGTTTCTGCTGTCTCTCACTCAGGAAATTTTGTGTCCTCATGTATTTTGAGATTTTTGATGGTGAGCTAACATTCTTTGGAACTTTATAGGAATTCTTAGAGAATTTGTGTTTGCTTTTGCCAGAGGCTTGGGTGCTACCAATCTGGGACTACTTTGACTAAATTTTTGATTCGGGTTTTTTTGGAACAAGAAGAAAATCTGGATTCAGCCCCCAAACTTATTTGAGGTCTCGCATGTGGTTAAAAATTCACAAAGGAGACTTTTGGACCTTGTATCAAATGCCATGACTGATACATTAATTGTTTTCCACTACATTCTTTTGAGAGGTATACGTGGGTCTCTTTTAACTGTTCATTCTGTGTTTAATCCTTTGCAACTCCTGGATAAACGTTTGGGTCTCTGATCTTACTCTTGAACTTAGGTGGACTTGAGACTTATTGTGCTGCCTCCAAGTGGCCATTAAAACAAGTGCTGTAGATGACTGTGAATTAGCGAATGCAATAGAACACTGTGGGTCAGCAAATGCTCTAGAACAGCCCCCAGCTTTAGCCTGCGCCCTCCTCATCAGGTTCGTGCTGCAGTTTCATCTTTGACCTTTATTTTCTTGTCAAACAGGAGATGTTAGTTAAATTTAACCTGGTGGTTTTGAGAGGTTTACAGCAGAAAGGTTTTTCAGATGTGAAATTCTCTGTAATACCACATGCCTCCATGAATTATCACAGCTCTAAATGCTGTGATGTGTCTAACTTGATTTCTGGTGTACGCTTTATGTGTATTATTGTAACCCTCACAGCAAGTCTGTGAGATATGTATTATCATTATTTCCATTTTAAAGATGAAGAAACTGAGGCATAGAAAAGTTAAGTAATATGCCCAAGGTCATATAGCCAATAAGTAGTAGGTATTTGAATCTGGGAACTCTGCCTTCAGTGCACATGCACTTAAGGACTTCCATCAATCATATTCAGTTTCTGTTCTGTGCCCAGCACTCTTCTTTCCTGCTTACAATCAGAATGAGGAAGCAACGCAGACTCATATGGAACCATTAGAAACCAATGCAATATGTACACTAATTCTTTGTTATGTGTACTGATTCTTAAGTATTAAAGATGTTTACAGAAAGGGTGATCAATGGGGAAGTTTCCTGCCAGTTTTGTACTTGAAATAGTTCTTGAGAAATGGATTGAATTGACTAAGCAGAAGAACATGGAACAGGGAAGAAATCCAAAGGGGAGGAGATATAAGCCCAATGTCAGAAGTAGAAATGAGCATGATAATATACGTTTGAAAATCCTGGCTCATGAAGCAGAAAGTCTTCTTCAGGAAGAAATGGCTAAGGTGTGGAGGAGCCTTAAAGCCAGATAAAGAAATTTACTTACAATAGGTAGAAATCAGGTTTAAGGAAGATATCTTTGTAACAGAATACTGGATAGAAGTTATCAAAAACTGTAAAGGGGCTGACATTTTACCCCACCTGCAAGCAAAAAAGTTAGTGTGTTGCATGACGATGCAAGAAGACACAAGACTCCCGAGTCAGAGACAAAGGACTTGATTATTAATGGCACAGCAAATGGCATGTGTTTCAGTTTCACATCCATTCTCCTTGCTCCTCAAGTCCCCCAGAGGTGATGCAGAGGGAATGCTATATACACCGTAGGTTTGTGTCACAGCTGAGGAACCTCAAGCTTAAGAAACTCAAATCTCAGGGCTGGCCCGATGGTGCAGCAGTTGAGTGCACACATTCCTTTTTGTCAGCCCAGAGTTCGCTGGTTCGGATCCTGGGTGTGGACATGGCACTGCTTGGCATGCCATGCTGTGGTAGGCATCCCACGTATAAAGTAGAGGAAGATAGGCATGGATGTTAGCTCAGGGCCAGTCTTCCTCAGTGAAAAGAGGAGGATTGGCAGCAGTTAGCTCAGGGCTAATCTTCCTCAAAAAAAAAAGAAAGAAAGAAACTCAAATCTCTTATATGGGCTACAAAAATATCTGCCTGAGTTTGCCTGGGAGGAGATATTATCTTCATTGTACTAGACAATACACAGAGCTGTTCTCTGCTCTAGAGGGAGACAGTGCGAAAATAAGGCCATCTGTGCCTCTGCTTGCAAGATGGAGACCAACATGAGAAAGCCGTGAAAAATTGTTTCCCAACGGAAGTAATCTGAAAAACAGCCATGTGAGTATGAAGTGTTTAGGACATTTCATGTTAGCTCCATGAGAGCAAGGATCTTACCTGTTGAAAGCTAATCCCCAGTGTGATGGTATTTGGAGGTGGGGCCTATGGGAAGTGATCAGGTGATGAGGGTAGAGCCCTTATGAATGAAATTAGTGCCCTTATAAGAAGAAACACCAGAAAAATGATCTCTGTCTGCCATGTGAGGATACAGCAAGAAGGATACCATCTCCAAATCAGGAAGAGGGCCCTCAACAGACATCGAATCTGCTGGCACCTTGATCTTGGACTGCCCAGCCTCCAGAACTGTGAGAAAGAAATGTTTGTTGTTTAAGCCACCCAGTCTATGAGAATTTATTGTAGCAACTGAAGCTGACAGAACACCTGTTGTCAGTCTTGTTCACTGTAATAGTCCAAAAGGTTAGTGTAAAATAAGCCTTCAATAAATAATTGCTAGATGAGTTTAGTGCCTAACAATTTTTTAGTGTTTATTATGTGCCAGGACTAGTACTAGTCACTTGGGAAGTGTTAACTCATTTAATCCTCATAACAATAGGTACTTTTATTACCCCATTTTACAGATGGTAAACCTGAGGCATAGAAAGTTTTAATTAATTACTCCAGATTACGCATCCAGGAAGTGGCGGAGCTGGGATTCAAACACCAATATATGATTTCAGAATCTGTGCTTTTAACTAGTATGATGACCTGCCTCTCAATGCCTGCCTGGTGGTGGTGGTTATTGAAAAGACAGATAAAAGGGGCTTTTAAAGGAATGGTTGGATGGCTTTGGTGATTTCCTGGATATAGGGGATAAAAAAAGGGGAGTTTTGATCTTAATGAAAATGGTGGAACAATGTACTTTAGAAGCCCGCCTCTCCATAAAAGCAACTCAAAATTTGGCAAAAACTGTCAGAATCAACTTTTTCAGAATGCTGGAAACTAACTATATGCTTGCAGCAATTCTGGAAGAACATATTCTAGTAAAACAGCTGAATCTTGGTAAGAATAGCATGTTTTATGGTGTTTTAACTTGACTTAGTCCCATCTCCAGCTCCCCAGCGCAGTGGTAGCCTTGAAAATCAAAGCCTGCATTCTATACTAGTACCAGAGGGAGCAGAATGAACGCCACTTGCAACTATTTATCCTTGGTTGATCTGCCTGTGACTCCCTGGAGTCATTCAAAAGGAATGTTTTATCTCACTTAACTTGGAACTTGCCTAGCCCTAGAGCCGCTACCCAGGGTCATCTGTTGAAAACACTTACAGGCAAATGTTTTAGCCTTTGCTTCTAAGGCAATTGACACCAGTTAGGGCAAACAATAGATTAATCAAATACCTTTGGAGAAAAGGCTGGGGAATAAGATGCTTTTAGGGAATCAGGGTTTTGGAAAGTTCTGACATATTTCTGGCAATCTAGAAGGCCCAGGGCTGTTCACATGCTCAAGGAAGACCAGAGAAAAGTCCTAAGCTTTGACCTCTAGTTGACCTGCACAAGCTAGAAGCAAGGGCCAAGGCAGAGTTCTAAATTTCCTGGCTGAGTGTTGAAGGCATGCCCCAGTAAACACATAGAATCCCTCTGTAGGGCCGGCCCAGTGGCGCAGCAGTTAAGTGCGCACGTTCTGCCTCGGCTTGGATCCCAGGTTTGCCATGTTTGGATCCCAGGTGTGGACATGGCACCACTTGGCAAGCCGTGGTAGGCGTCCCACATAGAAAGTAGAGGAAGATGGGCATGGATGTTAGCTCAGGGCCAGTCTTCCTCACCAAAAAGAGGAGGATTGGAGGCCGATGTTAGCTCAGGGCTAATCTTCCTCAAAAAAAAAAAAAAAAAAAGAATCCGTCTGCAAAGACTGGAAGATTCTTTTGTTCCAGGTGTTTTAAGAAAATCTCTGTACATTCATTAGCTGACCACTAAGTTAACAGAACAGAGGTTTCAGTAGCCACACATGACAAAAAATACAGTCTTTACAAAATTAGTTCATTTAACAAACAACACTACAGTAAGCAGCAACAACAAAGAGTGCGGAAGGAGTAGAATCTGGTTTCAGAGTTTTCAAACGATAATAAACAAAATGTCCAATTTTCAATAAAAAATTATAAGGCATGCTCAGGAATAAGAAAGTATGGCCCATTCACAGAAAAAAAAAATCAATCAACAGTAAATGTTCCTGAGGAAGCCCAGATATTAGACTTCCTAACCAAAGATTTTAAATGAACTATTTTAATATGCTCAAAAACCTAAAGGAAATCATAACTAAAGAACTAAAGAAAAGCATGAAAATGATTCCTCATCAAATAGAGAATATCAATAAGGAGGTAGAAATTGTAAAAATAAATGAAATGTAAATTCTAGAGTTGAAAAGTACAATAGCTTACATGAAAAATTTACTAGAGAGGCTCAGCAGCAGGTCTGAGGAAGCCAAAGAAAGAATGAGCTACTGAAGATAGGTTGATTGAGATTCTCCAGCCTGAGGAACAGAAAGAAAAAAGAATGAAGAATGAGACAGCCTAAGAGACTTGTGTGACACCATTAAGGGAACTAACATACGCATAGTGAGAGTTCCAGAAGGAAAGGAGAGAGAGAGAGAAAGGGGCAGAAAGAATGGTTGAGGAAATAACGTCCAAAAACTTCCCAAATTTCATGAAAAATATTTATCTACACTCCAAAGAGCTCAGTGAACTCCAAGAAGGACACACAAAGACACATCATAAACTGTTGAAAGCTCCAGGCCAAGAGACACCCTTGAGAGCAATGAGAAGCAATTCATCACATACAGCTGACTCCTCATCAGAAACCACAGAGGCCAGAAGGCAGCAGGAAAATGTATTTAAGTGCTGAAAGAAAAAAACCTGCCAACCAAAAATTCTATATTCATCAAAAATATCCTTCAGAAATGAAGGAGAAATTAAGATATTCTCCGATAAACAGAAACTGAGTGGGTTTTCTATTAGCAAACCTGCCCTATAAGCAATGCTACCGTCCATTAGGCTGAAATGAGAGGACACTAGACAGTAACTCAAATCCACGAGAAGAAATAAAGAACACTGGTAATGATAACTCCATAGATAAATATAACAGACAGCATTAATGTACTTTTGTTTGTAACTCCTGTTTTTTCCTGTCTGATTTAAAAGACAACTAAAGCAATAATTATGAATCTATGTTGATGGGTAAACAATGTATAAAAGTGTAATTTGTGACAATAACAACATAAAGGGAGGGAGAAACTGAGGGATGCAGGAGCAAAATTTCGTATACTATTGAAATTAAGTTGGTATTCATTTGAAATAGATTATTATAAACTAAGACGTTAATTGTAATTCCCAGGGAAACCACTAAGAAAATAACTCAAAATATATAGCAAACAAATAACAGGGAATTAAAACGGTACCCTAGAAGGTGTCTATTTAATACAAAAGAAAGTAGTGATGGTAGAATTGAGGAACAAAAAACATAAGACATATAGATAATAAATAACAAAATAACAGAAGTAAGTCCTTCCCCATCAGTAGTTACATTAAATCTAATCAATTACTTAACGGATTAAACTCTCAATTAAAAGGAAAGATTGTCTAAATGGATTTTTGAAAAAACATGATCCAACTACATGTTGTTTACAGAGGACTCACTTTAGATTTAAAACCATAATTAAGTTAAAAGTAAAAGAATGGAAAAAGATATTGTACACAACAGTAATGAAAAGAAAGCTGGAGTAGATAGCCTAATATCAGACTTTAAAACAAAAATTGTCATAAGAGACAAAAAAGGGCATTTTATGATAAAGGAGTCAACTCATCAATAAGATACAACAATTATAAACATGTATGCATCTAACAATAGAACTGACCAAAAACTGACAGAATCAAAGGGAGAAGGAGCCTGTTTTCTAGTACATATATACAGCTGTATATAGTAAATACATACAGTTGTAAACTTCAATACCCCACTTTCAATAAAGTATAAAACAAATAGACTGAAGACCATCAAGGATGTAGAAAACTTCACAGCACTACAAACCAGCTAGACCTAATAGACGTTACAGAACATTTCACCTAATGACAGCTATTCTTCTTAAGTGCACATGGAACATTCTTTAGGTTATACTATTTGATAAGCTGCAAAACAAATCCCAATAAATTTTAAAAAACTGAGATCATACAAAGTATGTTCTCTTACCACATATAATGAAATTGGAAATCAATAACAGAAGTAAATCTGGAAAATTCACAAATATTTGTAAGTCAAACAACACACTCTTAAACAAACAATGGGTGAAAGAAGAAATCACAAGGGAAATTAAAAAATACTTTGAGATAAATGAAAATGAAGACACACTATTGTAAAACTTATGGGATACAGAGAATATTGGAGGAATGCTCAGAGGAAAATTTACAGTTTAGACACTTTGTTAAGAAAGATCTCAAGTCAATAATATAACATTTCATCTTAAGAACCTTGAAAAAGAAGAGCACATTAAGCCCAAATCAAGCAGAAGGAAGGAAATAATAAATATTAGAGTGGAAATAAATGAAATAGAGAATTAAAAAATAGATAAATTCAATGAAAACAAAATTTGATTCTTTAAAAGATTAACAAAATTGCCAAACATTTATCTAGACTGAACAGAAGAATAGGAGAAGGCTCAAATTACTAAAATCAAGAATGAAAACAGACACCTTACTACTGACCTTACAGAAATGAAAAGAGTTGTAAGAGAATGCTATCAACAATTTTATGCCAACAAATTAGATAACCCAGATGAAACGGACAAATTTCTAGAAACATGCAAACTGCCAAAACTGACTCAAGAAGAAATAGAAAATCTGAATAGACCTATAAAAAGTAAAGAGATACAGCAGTAATCAAAACCTCCCAAGAAAGAAAAACCTGGGACCAGATAGCTTCACTGGTGAATTCTACCAAATGCTCAAAGAACCAACACCAATCTGACATGGACACTTCCAAAGAATAAAAAGCAGTGAATACTTCCTAACTCCTTCTATGAGGACAGTATTACCCTGATATCAAAACCAGACAAAGACATCAGAAGAAAAGAAGACCCAAGATTAATATCCTTTATGAATATAGATGTAAAAATCCTCAATAAAATGCTAGTGAACCCAGCAGCATGTAGAAAACATTATAAATCATGACCAAGTGGAATTTATCCCAGAAATGAAAGATTGATTCAATATACAAAAATCAGTCAATGTAATATATTTACAGAATGAAGAGGAAAAACAGGATCATCTTAATCGACACAGAAAAAGCATTTGATGAAATTCAACACTCTTTCATGATAGAAACACTCAACTAAACCAGAAATGGAAGAGAAATTCCTCAATCTGTTCAAGTGAATCTAAGAAAAACCCACAGCTAACAGGCTACTTAATGGTGAAAGACTGAAACCTTTTCTCCTAAAATCAGGAACAAGACAAAAACGACCGCTCTTACCATGTCTACCCAACACTCTGTTGGAAGTTCTCACTAGGGCAATTTGGCAAGAAAAGAAATAAAAGACTCCTAATTTAAGAAAATCTATCTTTATTCACAGATGATATGATCTCTATACAATTTAAATATAGAAAACCCCAAAGAATACACACACACACACACACACACACACACTGTTAGAGCTAGTAAATGAGTTCAGCAAAGTTGAAGGATACAAGATAAATATACAAAAATCAGTTGATTTCTATGCATTAGCAACGAACAATCCAAAAATGAAATTAAGAATTATAAATTAATTTATATGGGGCCAGCCTAGTGGCGCAGCGGTTAAGTTCATACGTTCCGCTTCTCAGCGGCCTGGGGTTTGCTGGTTCGGATCCCAGGGTGTGGACATGGCACTGCTTGGCACGCCATGCTGTGGTAGGCGTCCCATGTATAAAGTAGAGGAAGATGGGCACGGATGTTAGCTCAGGGCCAGGCTTTCTCAGCAAAAAGAGGAGGAATGGCAGTAGTTAGCTCAGGGCTAATCTTCCTCAAAAAAAAAAAGAGAATTATAAATTAATTTATAATAACCCTCAAAAAGAATAAAATATGAATAAATTCCTGTTAAGATGGCGTTATTCCACTTTAAACCCATCAGTATAGCTATTATCAAAAAAGAAAAACAAAACAAAAAAGACAGAAAATAACAAGTGTTGGTGAGGATATGGAGAAATTGGATCCTTTGAGTACTGCTGGTGGGAGTGTAAAATGGTGCAGCAGCTATGAAAAATGGTATGGTGGTTTCTTAAAAAAATTAAAAATAGAATTATCACGTGATCCAGCAATTCCACTTCTGGGTAGGTACTCAAAAGAATCAAAAGTAGTAACTTAAACAGATATTTAGAGATCCACGTTCATAGCAGCATTATTTGAAACAGCCCAGAGATGGAAATACAACCCAAGTGTCGTGAATAGATGAATGGATAAAGAAAATGTGGTATATGCATACAACAGAATATTATTCAGCTTTCAAAGGCAGGAAATCCTGATACATGTTACAACATGAATGAACCCTGAAAACATAAGCTAAGTAAAAAATTTCATACCCAAAAGGCCACATATTCTATTTTTCCATTTACAGAAATGTCCAGAATAGTCAAATCCATAGATGCAGAATGTAGATTAGCCATTGCCAGGGGGTCCGGGGAAGAGGGAATTGAGAAGTGTGGGGTTTCTTTGTAGGAGATGGAAATGTTCTGGAATTAGATAGTGGTCATGGTTGTCCAACATTGTGAATATGCTGGAAATTACTGAATTATACACTTAAAAATTGATAAAATGCTGAATTTTATGTGGATTTGATCTCAATTTAAAAAAAAAAGGAAGGAATCAAAGATGAGTGAATCCCCTTTGGGTTTCAAGTCTGAGTAATTAAGAGAATCATTTCATTGACAGAGATGAATAAGTTAGAAAGAAGACCCTGATATTTGAGGACAAATAGCCAATTTGACTTTAAACATGTTAACTTCAAATTGAAGACTGCATTTGGTTGGACATTATGACCTCTGATAGGTGTCTAGTGAGAGTTCAGGGGCAGAAATAAGATTTGGGAACCTTCCGTGTAGAGTATAGTAGAGACTGGGAGAATGAAGCCCTCGCTGGGAAGAGGGCCTCTTCTTGGCAGATCACAGCCTGTTCTCACCCTCTGTCTCTGAGAAGGCCCCAGGCTTTGAAGTAAGTAAAACCCCACCAACTTCAAAAATGGCCCACTCTGGGTTGGCAAGATGGATGATGATGTAGGAAAAGGGGTAATTCTATTTTTATTTGAAGCTTTGCCCCATCTGCACTGGGGCTTCTTGCCTCCTCCTCCTCAAGGCAGGGCCCAGTCTTTCAGGGAGGAAAATCCACTTTTCATTTCCTCCAAGCATTGGACACCAAGAAATGATCATGTTAACATTTTGGTGAACACTGTCCACTGGGAGTTTTAGGCCAAAGAGTGATTTATTAAATTACGTTTCTGAGAGATGACTCTGGTTGCTGAGTGGAGAACCCATGGGAGAAGGTATTCAGGGAAACCAGACAGTATGGTTTTTCCCTTTTGGCAGTGAATCTCTTAGAAATGAAATTCTTCAGTTTTTCTTTCAAAATCAAGTTCTTCTCTGATTTTAAGTTTAAATATATATATACACCTGCGTTCACACAGAATCACTTTAGTTCGACATTTTTTGGTTCATTGGTAAGAATACTCATAAAAACTGCATTTCACAGTTGAGTTACCAAAGAACTCTTACTTCTGTTGTGTGTGTGTGTGTGTTTAGCAAAAGAAACTTCTTTAGAAATGTTTGATATTATAAACCAGTAAGGGAAATCTGCAAATAAATTTTTGATTTCGGTTTCCCATCGCATTCTAAATTATGTGTTTATGTTTTCTTCTATCAGGAGGAAACTGAGTTTGTCAAGGAGCAGACATTCGCAGCTACGCAGTTACTCACTTGGCAACTCAAGAGGGCTGATTGCACTTCTTCTAGAACAAATCCCAGGAAGTTTCACAGTGAAATAAACAGAAATCTGCAGGTAACACTTTGGTAAGATATTGTGGGAGTCTATACCGTTGTCTCTATGCAGGTCTGCTTAGCTCTTCTATATGAGTGTTCAGAGAATTTCCTTAGAGATTTAGGAATTCAAAAGGATGCTCTCAGAGCTGCTAGAAAGGAGAAACATTTTTATTTGTTCTTTCGCTATTCATGGTTACTGAAAGAAATATACATGACAAATGTTGAATCTAGGAACCGGTCTGGATGTGGACAAACATGTCCGGTATTGTAAGTTTGCGCCTAAGAGAAATGCTCCCTTCACATTCTGTGTCGCAGACGAAAAGGCATTCATATGGCTGTGCTGCATGAAGTCTGTATTGCTTTAAATAAAATTTTCCGACCCTCAGGTGACTGTTCCAAAACTTCACTTCTCTTCAAGCTCTCTACACCGCCCTCGGCTTCCTCTCTCCACGACTGTGCCCAGGACTTCATCAAACAAATGGAGGCCGTCAGGCAACTTCCTGCTGCTTCCCGCTCTCATCCGGCACAGTCCTTTCACCCCTTTGGAAAGGAGCCACACAGCCACTTCTCTATCTAAACTCTGTGCATCGTCCCCAAGTTCAACGGCTATATAAAGAAGGGAATGCTAGTTGAATGACTGCGCTCCTGGTGACACAGACCTCATGAAAATTCACATCTTGCTTTTTCTCTCCAGTTGTTTCTTTTGAAGGCATTTTCCCGTCTCTTTCAGTTTTGACTTAACACTTTTCTGAACCTCAGCCAGGCCCAGTTTTATTGCAGTCACTCACTACTGCTTGAAACTCTCCGTTTCCTTGGCCTCTGTGAGGCTGCTCTCTTGGGGTCTTAGACTTCTAAGGCTCTTTTATGGGTCCCTCTTCCCCTGCGCATCCACTGAATGTTGGGTTCCCCAGGTTTTGCCTTAGCCCACTGCTCTTCTCCCTCCTTCTCCTTTCCCTGGTTATCTCATTTATTCTCATGACTGTAACGATGACGTACATGTGTATGCCTGCTAAGCACCTCCACTTGAATATTTCACAGGCACCTCAAACTTGGCATGTCCCACATTGTTTCCTCTGCAAATTTATTCCTCCTTTTAAAGTTTGCCTGCAAATTATCTACTGATTTCAGTTCTCTCATCACTGTATCAGTTAGGATTCTTGTAGGGGGCTCATAGAAGATTTCAGAGCCCCTGTATGGACCTTGAGCTAAGACTGTAGAACCCTGAGCTCATCGTTTTCTTTCTCTAAGTTCTCCAGCACACTTGGAAGTGGTTCTCCAGCCAATCTTATTATGGCTTGTATTGTCTCTTAAGTATCCTATGGCAGCAAATATTTGTTCATCCAAAGCTTTACCTTGTATGGCAAAAGTTGGCAACTATGCCTCCGGGCCAAATCTGACTTGCTGTCTGTTTTTATAAATAAAGTTTTGTTAGAACACAGACACACCCATTCATATACTTATTGTCTGGCTGGCTGCTTTTGAGCTACAACCACAGAGTTGAGTAGTCGTGTCTCTCAAGCCTGAAATATTATAATCTGTTCCTTTTGAGAAAAAGTTTGCCAACCCCTGTTCTGTAGGTATTTGATTAAAAATGTCAATGTATGGTAATCTGTGTAATTGTTTCGCCTCTGATTGCCGTATAATGCTAGTGTCCCCTTTACCACTGGAAACAGGGCTATTAATACCTTGAAATGTAATAAAACCACAGCATGAATTCCAGACAATCCAGAAGCTATTCAGAGAACATATCCAACGGAACTAGACCCCTGGAATCATGTGCAGCATCAAATTCTCTATCAGGCAGAGTTCGATCAAAGAAACAAAACCGCTAGAGTTTTGACCTTACACAATTGTGAGATGTGGTTAAACGGTCTCTGTGAGGCTGTGGCCTTTGTGCCTGATGCTTGAGCATGAAGTTTGCAGGGCAGGTAGTCAGGAAGGGAAGATGGATGTAAAGTAGAGAAGAGAAGTAGGAATGAGTTGGAACCTGGAGACTCCAGCTGGAACCCACGAAGATGGACTAGAAACTGTGTCAGTTTCTCATCACCTCTACGGGAGGAGCTGACACTTTGTCATGAAGCTAAGTTCTCACCTGGAACAGGAGTCAGAAAAGCTCGAGGACGATCCAAGAGGAGATGCAGCAGCTGGAGGACTGCTGCTGCCCTGTGACAAGGAGATGAGCCAGCAGATAAGTGACAACATGTGTGAGCTCCACCAATGCCTTCTGCTCCTGCCCCAACCTTTCGTGCATCAAAACGTTATGGCTGCTGCTCCCCTTCCACCTTCCAAAGTTCATGTAAATGTCTCTTATGGTCCACCCTGATCAGAAACATACAGGGAAGAGAATTCTTGGAAAGAGAATTTTAACCAAGTTAACAAATTACAGATTTGTTAGGATTTAAAATTAATTAGAATTTAAAATTCTAATCATATTTTCTGTTTTTCTGTATATCTAGTCTCACGTAATGGTGCACTATTCACTAAATTTCTAAAGCTGGGTACCTGGATTCATTCCTCTCCATCGTCATCATTAGTGGCTCACCAAATCTTGCTTATTTTAGGTCCTAAATATATTTCCAATATGTCTGTTCTTCTTTAGCAGTGAACCAGCACTTCCTTAATCCAGGCTTTCCTTAAATTTCGCCTTCTTACTGTCACTACCTAGCAAGTTTCCCTGCCTTTTATCTTGTCCTACTTAAATCCATCCTCCTTTCTACAGCTGGAGTAAACTACCTCAAACACAAATTGAATTACATCCTCTTCCCCCATTTACTACTCCAGAGTGTTATGATTGGGAATAGGGGGATATTGTGAAAGGTTATGAGCTTTCTTGCTTTTCTGTGTTCCTCGGGGGGTTTTTTTTGTGGAAAAATTTAAATAACATAAAATTTACCGTTTTAGTCATTTTAAGTGTACAGTTCAGTAGCATTCGGTACATTTACATGGTTGTGAAACTTACCACTATCCATTTCCAGAATTTTTTTTCATCTTCCCGAACTGAAACTCTGTACCCATTAAACACTAACTCCCCTTTCCCCCTTCCCCTCAGCCCTGGCAACCACCATTCGACTTTCTTTTTATGAGTTTGACTATTAACTACTTTAGGTTACTTTGTATAAGTGGGATAATACAGTATTTGTTTTCTTGTGACTGGTTTATTTCACTTGGCGTAATATCCTCAAGGGTCACCCATGTTGTAGCATGTATCAGAATTTCCTTTCTTTTTAAGGCTGAATAATATTCCATCGTATGCATATATCACATTTTGCTTACCCATTTTTCTGCCGATGGACATTTGCGCTGCTTCCATCTTCTGGCTGTTGTGAGTAACACTGCTATGAACATGGATGTACAAAATCTGTTCAAGTCTCTGCTTTCAATTCTTTTGGGTATACCCAAAAGTAGAATTGCTGGATCTATTTTGCTGATAATTCTATTTTTAATTTTTGAGGAGCTGCCATACTGTTTTCCACATTCCCACCAGCAGTGTACAAGGGTTCTAATCTCACCCATGCTTTTTATTTTTTGGATTCTTCATTTGTGTGTTTTGCTTTGTTTTAGTAATAGCCATCCTAATTGATGTGAAGTGGTATCTAATTGTGGTTTCGATGTGCATTTCCCTAATGATTAGTGACTTTGAGCATCTTTTCATATGCTTATTGGCTGCTTGTGTATCTTCTTTGGGGAAATGTCTAGTCAACTCAGTTTACCCATTTTTTAATTTGGTGGGTTTTTTTCGTTGTTGTTGAAATGGGAAACTTCTTTATATGTATATATATATATATATAGGCTATATATTAACCTCTTATCAGATATATGATTTATAAATATTTTCTCTAGTTCCGTAGGTTGCCTTTTTAATCTGCTGATAATGTCCTTTGATGCACAAAAGTTTTAAATTTTGATGTAGTCCAATTTAGCTATTTTTTATTTTGTTGCTTCTGCTTTTGTGTCATATCCAAGAAATCATTGCCAAATCCAATGTCATGAAGGTTTGCCTTACGTTTTCTTCTAAGAGTTTTATAGTTTTAGCTTCTATGTTTAGATCTTTCATCTATTTTGAGTTAGTGTTTGTATACAGTATAAGGTAAGGGTCCAACTTTATTCTTTTATATGTGAATATCCAGTTTTCCCAACAGCATTTGTTGAGAAGACTGTTCTTTCCTCATTGAATGGTCTTCACCCCCTTGTCGAAAATCGTTTGACCATATAGCTGAAGATTTGTTTCTGGGCTCTCTATTCTATATATATCTGTCTTTATACCAATACCATACTATTTTGATCACTGTAGCTATGTAGTAAGTTTTGAAATCAGGAAATGTGAAACTCCCAACGTTTTTCTTCTTTTTTTTTCTTTATCCCCAAAGCCCCAGTAATAGTTGTGTATCCCAGTTGTAAGTCGTTCTAGTTCCTCTATGTGGGATGCCATCACAGCATGGCTTGATGAGCATTGTGTAGGTCTGTGCTCAGGATCTGAACCGGCGAACCCCGGGCCGCTGAAGCTGAGCGTACAAGCTTAACCACTCAGCCATGGGGCTGGGCCCCATTTTTCCGTTTTTTCAAAATTGTTTTGCCTATTTGTATTTATAGTTCCTAGGGTTTAAAAAAATGAATATTAATTTCAAAGATAATAAAACATTAAAAGGCAAATTTAATAAAATACTATCCACTCAAACAACTCCCTACATAAACAATGCAAAACTCATCAATGGGTCCCCATTGGGTACTGAATAGAGTCCAAACTCTTTAGCAGGTTATCATAGTGCTCCATGTCCCATCTTCTATAGATTTACTCTGCCTTGTTCATCTCTGTCCCCATCTTGCACCTTGTACTTCTTTTATAACTTCTTACCTAATGCCTAACTGCTTGTACTTCTTATCACAGGTCATTCTCTTATGCTGCTGTACCTTTGCTTATACTGTTCCCTCTGCCAAGAACACCTTTCCCACTTTTTTGGGAGTGACTCCTCCTAATTTTTCCTTTAGGAATTAGGTTATTTGTCATCTTCTCCAAGAAGCTTTTCCCAAACCCCCACATTGGGTGACAAGTCTCTCTTCTGAGTTCCAATGGTCCCCCGTCTATGCTGTTTGATTAAGACATTATATTATAGAGTAATTGTCTATAAGCTCTTCAAGATCAGGGACCAGATCTTCTTCTTCTTTTGTTTAACTTCCAGTGGCTAAATACAATTTTTGGCACATGGATAACATCTGTTAAAATTAGTTTAATAGAAGTGAAAGGAATTTCATGTCTCCAAGGCAAGGACCTGCTGCTCAGGGTGGGATATCACTGCCATTGGCAAAGGGAAAGCTCAAGTGGGAGAAATCTTCTAGTATTGGCCCTGAAGATTGAGCTCACTGGGGTGGAAAATATATGAAATCTTGCAGAGGAATATAAATGTCAGATGACTTCCATAGTGTGGACTGGGAAAATTCTCCTGCTGCCAGGTCACTATGCAGGGCATCTATTTGAAAAAGTATATAAAGTTCAGGTCATTCCAAAGGCCACTGGGCAAAAATCCAATTCCTCTGTGGTGTAGTAGTCCTTTCCTGGAGGAATGGCTGAGGTCCTGGGAACCCTTTTATTGTTCAGTGCATTTAGATGGAAACATGTTTTATGCAACTTTAGTTCTTTAATTCTTGAGAATGTTTCTCCAAATGCATTCCAAAGACTGCAGATGTTGCAATTATTTTATAGACAACATGGATCTAAGCCCAAAGGAGACCCAGTGCACTTGGTTCCTGGGACATCAAAGATGAACACACACATTAGAGCGAAACGAGTAGTAGCAGGTGCCCATGATGCAGAGTGAGATGCTGGGAGCAGACCTATTCTGCAGCCACAGCAAAAGAGAGGCACTCTCATCAGAAACCTCCTCCTTATGCTCTGCTTGGAGCCGTTAGTCACACACAGACATTCAGCCTGTCTAAATAATGAACTTGATAACAGAAAGACCTCACAATTTCTGTAGACATGTGAAAGGTGGGAGTGATGAACTTCTCAACTCAAATCTGCCTTCTGTATTTGGTAAACTTGAGAGCAAGGAGTTGCTCAGTACAACTAGGTTTTCTGCACAGTATCTTGTCCATAAGATGTTCTTGATAAATGTTTGATATGAGATCTAATTCTAGAACAAATCGTGCTTTTTAGTGACATTGCTGTGGTTTTCTGCATATCACAGGTAGTGTACCTTTAATGGCTAGTATCACCCATGATATCATCCTGATATGCTCAACCTTCTTTTAAAAATTGTGAAAATGCCATATGAGCTGATAAATAGCAAACAGGTGGTTGTTAATCTTAACTACTTAGGTATTTAAGGAAAATATTTAAAGCAAATAGTAAGAGGGCCACTTTGGTAGTAAAGGCATAGGAAAGAAAAAAATCTGCTTGAATAACGAATAGTAATTAAAGTGGTCCAGCGAAAACCCTGGTTATCATGGCCCCCATATGTCTCATGTTGCTAATTATATTGTTTTAATTTTCCTTAAGATTTACTAATTCCAGATTACGTATGTCCTCCTTAGGCTTGGTAAAGTATGATTCTTTTCCCCCCAGACACAGAATATTTTTATTCCTTAGCATTTACAGGTGAGTTCAGACTACATTCTTTCTAATTCTTTGAAATCACGCAACAAAAGGGAAGGTTCCCTTTAAAGGAGAACCCTCTGGTGTCCTGGACAGTTTGTCCCAGGGACAACATTCAAAGTGCTGCTTGGACTTTGAGCCTCATTGGCCTCATTACCCAGAAAGGGAAGTTTCCCCTTTAAACAACAATGCTCTTATGAACAGATTTTGTGTGTCACAATTGCTGTTTGCATCCCTGCCTGCATCACTGGATGATGAGCTCTGATGTCAGGTTACCTTCAGGTGCTCAGCAGGTCTTCACTGAGCACCTGCACGGGACCCAGCACTAGGCGCTACTCATTCCTTCCATGCAGGACCTTTGTTGAGCACCTACACTCTGCTGGGCAATGGAATACAAAATAAAAAGGATGGTCCCTGGCTTCAAGGAGCTCAGAGTTCAGGTGGAGATGACCGACGAGCAAATAACACAGCAATCTGAGCAGTCTTGTACTAGAAGCGAGTGCCCAGGGAGATCTACGAAGGAGTCATTACTCTGATGCTGGGGAAGAGGAATGTCTTAGAGTAGATAACACTTGATCCCAGGCCTTGAAAGATGAGTGAAATTCCACGAGTTAAAGAGAAGAAGAGTTAGGTGAGAATAGTGGGGAAATACGTTTGGGTAGATGAGGTGGTTGCAGGAAAACTTGAAAACCAGGGGGAAGAATTTAGATCTGAATTGGTGGATAATAGGAAGGAATCAACCCTAAGCTAAGGAGCAGAAGGATGGCATGACTACTAAATTGTTCAAGGAAAATCCATCAGACATGACACGCTGGAGACAGAGAGGTCAGCCTGCAGGCAGCCAGAGAGTTCTTGCAAATACCAGTCAACTGGAAGATGGTAAAGCCTGGGATTGGGGTGATAATGGAAGGAATGGAGAGGAAAGGAAGGTACCCAGCAGAAAGGGATAGTGCTTGGCAGATGGAAGGAGATGAATAAATGTCTGTTGAGAAAGTGATGGAATGTTTAAGTGGATTATTAACAGCACTTTATGTATTGAAAAGGAGTGAACATAAAACATGGCTATGACTCTAAGGATTTGAACCAAAGTGACAAAAAGAATGGTTTATATTTCATTGACAAGGATGAAGAATATGAGAGAGGAGTGAATTAAAAGAAAAGCAATTAACGAGTCACTATAAATTCCCACGGGGTAGAGTTTTGCTTCCTTCTCCTGAGTACAGGACTTGGTATATGGCAATATACTAATAAGTGTTAATAGGAAGTAATAGTGCAAGTAAACAGGAGAAACAAGGGCATAGCTTTCAGCCTCCCTGGGATTCTAAGATGGCTTGGCCTGGGGATATTTCTCAAAGTGCTGCTTGGGCTGTTAGCCTCTTGGGCCTCAGTTTCCTCATCTGGAAAATGGGGGAGTTGATTGGTGGCTAGCAAACATCCTTCCAGTGTTAATAATCAGTGACTCTGTTATTTTCGCTAATATTGGTCTTCTTTCTCCTTAAAAAACAACTTAAAAAATGAACCCCAACTCTTCAGGTCTATCCTTTCCCTCTGAAGGGAGCAAAGGAAACTAACGCATGAGGTACAGAGAGAATCTAAAGGAGTCATGAGCTGAAGGGCTATTTCTCACTGTTTGAAGGATCCCATTGCCAAAAATGGAAATGGTGTTTGGAGTGTTGTTTTTGCCATGTCCCCTGGACTTAAATGGAACTAAATTCTCTTGCGAAGATGGAGAGGGGAGGCGAGGAGAGGAGGGGGTGCCTCGCCTGGGAGCTGGCTGCTAATCTATGCACTGGAGGTCCAAGTTCAAATGTGCTCGCAGGAAAGCTTCAGTTCAATTTTTTCTCCATACACAATGAAGCTGTTGTGAGTCCAGAAGCTGGGGGAAGGCAGCTGGATTTCTAGAGCTTAATGGCCAGCATCTTTTTTTATTCCTTTTTGATTCTCCTCTTTCAGAGACACAGTTCACAGGACACACAGGTCTGGAGAATAAAATACTAGTTAGTCATCGTTGTAAAGTCTAGAAAACAAGAAGCACATCCCGAACAGGAGTTACCAGGCCTCATTAGCAAGCGGCCTCAGTGAATCACTTAGCAATATGTAAATAATGACTTTCAGTAAAAGAAGGGGCGTTAAACACTTTCCCCTCAACTTAACATTGGCCCTGCCTATGATGACCATTTTAGGTGGGTAAGTTTCCGGATTGCTGGGTCCTTTTGCTGTGTTAGTTTAATTTTGTAAACTACCCCGTAAAGGAATGTGTTGAATAAATGCCCATCTGATATCAAAGGTCCAGAGGGATTTCTGTGCCTACTGCTTACAGGATCTAATCAGATGGTCCCTGAAATGGCTCTGATCCTCTCTTTGGGAAAAATTTCCTAAAGTGATAAATTATTTTTCCTGCTAAATCTGTGTGATAGTTTTTTTGTGACTTTTCTTTAAACAGATGAAGTTTAAGGAGTTGCTACAGAAGGATGCTTGGCTTTAGAGGTGGGGTGGGTGGGTGCTTTTAGATAGAGTAATGACAAGGGCTGACATTTATTCCGGGCTTACTCTGTGCCAGCACTGATAGAGGTACTTTGTGAGTTAAATTCATTTAATCCTCCAAGTGACTCCATAAAACATATATTATGATCTGTATCACCTTAAAGATGAGGAAAGTGAGGCTTAAAGAGAGCTTAAACCATGAGGCTCATAGGTGGTTGAGCGAGGCTCCCAAATGTGCTTAGAGTTGACACTATGCTAATCTCCCGTGAGCAGGGCGTCCCCCTGACTTTCATGCCTCTTGGTTTCCTGACAGCTACGTTGTGTTTTAGCTCTGGATCCAGTTCTTGACTATTCATTGTCTTTGTCCTCTGGTTCCCAGACATGAAATGAGCAGAAGGTAACGGGAAGGTAAATAGGAGTGGAGAGTAAAGGAAGAAGTCATGCACTGAGCCCATGCACACACATACATGCACACGCATATACACACCCATGCACACATGCACGCATACAAACCAGCCCACTTATTTATTTTATACTCACATCACTCATGTGCTCTCAGAGGCTCCTTTCCTGCCAGGTTATACATAGTCCTTCCCTGAGGGATCAGCCCTTTCCACTCCAGGTCATGGGAAGGGGCAGGAAGGAGATGACTTCCTTTCCAAGGGCTTGCCGGAAAACCATGTTTGGAGAGGGACACTTAAAGGAATTGATCAATAAGAATAGCAAATGTAGGGGCTGCCCGGTGGCGCAGCGGTTAAGTGCGCACGTTCTGCTTCGGCGGCCCGGGTTCGACAGTTCAGATCCTGGGTGCAGACATGGCACCGCTTGGCAAGCCATGCTGTGGTAGGTGTCCCACATATAAAGTAAAGGAAGATGGGCACAGATGTTAGCTCAGGGCCAGTCTTCCTCAGCAAAAAGAGGAGGATTGGCAGCAGATGTTAGCTCAGGGCTAATCTTCCTCAAAAAAAAAAAAAAAAGAATAACAACTGTAAAGGCCAAAACTGTGACTGAGACAGTGCAATCACCAGCTCTCAGAACACAGAAGGACATCAGTCCTGACCTTCAGGAGCTCGGCATGGACAAGAGCAAACACCAGCTCTAATGTATCATCCCCCATACGTGCCCGCAACCCAGGACCCCAGGATTGTCATCTTGGGACATATTCTGTGATATACTGTCATGTACTCTATAGCTTCTTGTATCCTGGAATTAAAAACAACTCGAGCTCTTAACAACCAACCTACCATCGAATGCTGTGTTGTTATAATGAGTGAATTAATATTGAAAGATACCCATAGTATGTTTAGTAGGCGTAATAAGCTTGCAGAACAGTATGCATGGTTTAATCCCATTTGTGTAACAAAGATAAAAATACATGCAAAATAACAACAATAAAAATGCACAATAATAATATCCGTGTAGTGCTTATTATACACCAGGCATTATCCTAAGTACTTTACATTTATTAACTTACTAATCCTCATAACAATCCTATGAAATAGACACTAATATTACCTCAATTTTATATGAAGAAACCAAAGTGTGGAGAAGTTAAGTAACTTGTTCAGGGTCACCCGACTAAGTGGTAAAGTCAGAATTCAAACCCAGGCATCCTGGCTCCAGAGTGTCTATTATCAAGCAGTTTGCTGTACTATAAATGCCATGTCAGCACAGAACAATTCTACACAAACACACAGCAAACTGTTAACAATGGTTAGCTGAGGGGTGTGGAAATGGCAGGTGGGGCGAAGGACAGGAGAGGAAATTTTACTTTTATAGTACATACTTTTGTATTTTCTGGCATTATTGTTAAAGTATCTTATTATTTGTTTACAGTTTTAAAAATCCTTTAAGGGCTGCAGAGAACCCTTGACTCTGTGGTGACCTAGTCAAGGGAAGAGATTACACAGCTTCTATTTCTAGGAGGCGAGAATGAGAACCGGGTTGGGTTTATAAGTAGGAAGGAAAGAGTAGGATACGGTTTAAAGAGAAGAGGGAGCTATGAGGTGCTTGTAGTGGTCAAAATCACAGAGACAGAAAGTGTGACGGCCCTTGCCAGGGCCTGGGGAGAGGGCGGAATGGGGAGTTGTTTAACAGGTGCAGAATCTCAGTTTTACAAGATGAAAAGAGTCATGGAGATGCACGCTGGTGATGGTTGCACAACAACGTGAAAGTATTTAATCCCCCTGGACGGTGGGCTTAAAAACGGCTGACGGTAAATTTTATGCCAAGTGTATTTTCCTACGATAAAAGAAATTGAAGAGAAAAAGGAGAGAAGAGGGAGGAAGAGGACTGAGGAGTCCATAGAGGTAACAAAGAAGAGAAAGGAGTTGAAATCAATGCAGCACAGTGGGGCGAGGAGCTCCGATATCTAACGCCGGCAGCTCTAATGACCCACGCTTAAATATAAAGTCTCAGTGGAGGGGAACCTAGGTTCTCCATGCGCAGAGATGAAGTATTTTGCATACTTTATAAGGTAACCAGTAATTGTCCTTTTAGGTAAGAGGGTCCCGGGGAGAATTCCAATTATAACACACTTGTCTCCTTCCTGAGACCAAATATTCTGGTTTGGAGGAAAGGTTGCTATTTTAAAGCAGGAATTGGCTCTGCAAAATGCAAATGCAGATTGATCCTCCTCTCTACAGAGCGCTGTAGATAAACAGGTCCGCCCAAAACCACACTAGCCTGCAGGGGCAGGGATCAGATTTCAGCTGCTGGGACAGCCTGCTGGCTTGGTGACAGGCCTCTGTGAGGTGGCCATTGCAGCAGACTGCAATAGCTCCTTGGCCAGGTCTGCTGTCAGCTCACCCACCCTTACCCTTGAACTGGAGCCAAGGTCTCTGGAGGAGGGAGTGCGCCATTGCGTTTCATACCTTTCATTGCCTTCCTGGGACACGCAGGTGCTCAGCCCTGAGTGGCTTCCAGGTCTCATGTTGGGGCACTGTCATAATAGGCTGAGTCTTTGAAAAAGGTAACTTCTAAAGGACTGTCAGTCAAGGCCAAGAACAGCCATCCTCACTTAGGATATTTCCAACAAAATTGATTTTTTGGAGTATAAATGAGATTTTCTTAGTCTTTCCTAGGCTTGGCTGGACTTCATTTTAGAGCACAGCATGTTTTCATTTTGGCCAGTCTGAAGAAGTGCCACCTTCCTGTCTCCTTCTTGTGGTCACTGTTTTATCCCCAGATAGCTACCATAAAAGTAATTAGAGCTAGATTTACTGAGTGAATATTATGTGCCAGGAATCATACTTGAACACTTCTCACGACAAAATGTGCAATTGGGAATATCATCACCATTTTATAAGTGAATGACACTGATAATCAGAGAAGTTAAAGAGTTTTATCCAGGGCCACTCATTTGTGGTGGAGGTGGAATTTGAACCCAGGTATGTTCTACTTCAAAGCTGGTAAATTTATACATTAAATTAGTACATTACACATTATGCTAGATTGCCCTTTCAAATGCAAATAGGAACTATTTTCTAATCAAGTAGCTTCCTCATCAATAGGCAGCCAGGGCTGCGGCATAAACACAGAGCTGTTCCCTGCCCAACCGAGGGTCTCAGATCCTCTTCTACCTTACCAGGTGTGAATGGCATGTGCATATTGAATCTTCGGAAGCTCCATTTACTCAGCTGTTAAATACTATGAGGTCCTAAAGGTTAGTGTAACCCCAAAGTGCCTCATTTGTGCCGAGGATGTAACTCTAGCACTAAGAAGGATTTGCTCTGCTTGTGTTCAGAGGCCTGTAGAACAAGCCAATCCACCCCTCTCCCATTCCAAGGCCAACGGCTGGCCCTCTGAGCTGGTTCCTGCCCACAGGGGAGGCAGGACACTACTGTCTAGTGCTTTCGGCTAGGTCTCAAGGAAGAATCATTGGTCACCAGTCAGGGCTGATGGGTATCTGAGTTTGTTTGTTTGCACTTTGTTAGGGCTGGTCTCAATTTCCCATTGTCTCTAGTACATGGTCTTAATCATTATTTATGCTACTGTAATTCAAGTTCTCAATCTCTATATAAGTTACTGAGTCCCTTAAAAAAGACAAGTTAGGAGGGTTCTATTAAAGAAATGATTTTCTAAAGTTGGTTTACCCTTGCATGGCTATACTCTGCAGTGGATGGAATTTTTATTACTCATACAAATGTATCTTTAAAGAGTGTATTTTATACTTTTTTTCCCCACAACCCGCATAAAAAAATAGATTTTAGACTTTTACTTCCAGCCAAGATGGAATAAGAGGAACCAGATTTGCTTTCCTGGCTGAAACAAGTAATAACCTGGACAAAATATATGAAACAACAATGTTTGGACATGGACTATCAGGTAGTGCAGACCATGAGCCCTGGGAGGGAAAGCAAATGAAGTTAGCCCCCCAGTACCCCAGCTGACTTCTGGGAGAGGGTCTGGATTGCAAAGCAGGGAGGAGAAAGCCAGGCAGTGCCTGTGATTGAAGAGATGGAGGTGGGAGTCTGGGGAGGCCAAGGTGCCGAGGATCTGCAGAGGGGAGTACCGAGCAGGAGAGAGCTGCACAGGGAGAAAGTGCTCGAGGTCTGCAGAGGGTCTCCCTCTGGTCCTCAGCTGAGTGCTGGTCAGCATACGCACGTGAGGAAATGACCTGAAGCTGGAGAGAACCACCCAAAAGGAGCAGAGGACAGAATACTTCATGTTCCTCCCAGCCAGAGTGGAAAATCTCATAATTAATGGGGTTTGGGGTCAAGTTCTCATAAAGATACTGCCTCGGTTGAAGGACAAAATTAGTCCTAGACTAAACGCAGCTCTGGTTTCACTGAACAGAATTTAAAAGCAAGCCTGGAAAGGGTAAAACTGTTTCCTAGTAACTTAACTGTGCTCCAGAACAAAGCTCAAGGATGTGTACAGGAATACAGAAGGCCTGGCATACAGTCAAGAAATTACCTGGCAAGAAGCAGGAATACAATCGATGATAAGACGTAAAATCAAAAGAAACAGACCCAGAAATGACACATTTGATAGAATTAGTAAACAAAGTTTAAAATAGTAGTTATAGTCAATATATTTAAGAAGGCAAAGATTGAGCACATTAAGTAGAGATGTGGAAAATATAAAAAAGGCCTCAAATAGAATTCTAGAGATGAAAATGATGATATCTGAGATGAAAAATGCGCTGAATGAGACTAACATATTAGACACTACAGTATAAAACAGTAGTAAACTTGAAGGCACAGCGTTAAAAAATGATGCCAAATGAAACATAAAGAGAGAAAAGAATTTTAAAAAAATGAAGAGAGCATCAGTAAGCTTTGGCAAAACCCCAAGCAGCCTAATATACATGTTAATAGAGTCCCTGAAGGAGGGAAGAAAGAGGGATGGACAGTGAAAATGTTTGAAGAAATAATGGTTAAAAATTTCCAAATTTGATGAATACTGTAAAAGCCACAGATCCAAGAAGATTAATGAACTCCAAGCAAAAAAACCATGAATAATTACACCAAGAAACAATCAAATTGCCCAAAACCAGACATAAAGATAAAACATTAAAAGCTACCAGAGGAGGGTAAAAAAAGACAGATTACATACCGAGGAACAAAGAATGACAAAAGACTTTGTCAGGAACAATGTGAGACAAGACCATGGAGCAACATCTTTAAAGTACTGAAAGAAGAAGAATGTGTCAAAACCCAGCAAAAATGTTTTTCAAAAATAACTTTTTCAGATATTTCAAAAAGAGCTCTACCAGGCATTCAAAAACGGAAGGAATTCATCACCAGCAGACCTGGACAACAAGAAATACTAAAGGAATTTCTATAGGCGGAAAGAGAATGATACCAGATGGAAATCTGGATTTATACCAAAGAATAAAGAGCACAGGAAATGTTAAATATGTAGATACATATAAAAGACTTTTTTATTATTAAGCTCTTTAAAATAATTGACTGTGGAAAGCAATAATAATAACAATGTATTAAAAGGTTTATAACATACATGGAAGTAAGATGTATGGCAGTAGCACAAAGGCCAGGAAGTGGAAAATGGATGTTTAAAGGTTCTTACACTATGTGTGAAATGGTATAATATTATTTGAAGGTAGATTGTATACCACAAACCTTTTGTTATAAAATAATAAAGAGTTATAGCAAATGAGCCAACACATGAGATAAAATGGAATCATTAAATATATGACTAAGGAACAGGGCAAGGATGCCTCTCACTATTCCTTTTCAACCCTGTGCTGGAAGTCCTAGCTAATGCAATAAGACAAAAGGAAGTCAAACTTCCTTCCCATTCTGAAGGAAGAAATAAAACCATCAATTTTTGAAGATGACATGATTGTCTATGTAGAAAATTCCAAAGAATCAACAAAAAGCTCAGGGAATTAATACACGATTATAGCACAGTTGCAGGATACAAGGTCAATATACAACAGTCAATTGCTTTCCAAAATACTGACAATAAACAATTGTAATTTGAAATTAAAAACAACACCATTGACTTTAGCACCCCGCCAAAATATTACTTAGGGGGCTGGCCCCGTGGCCGAGCGGTTAAGTTCGCGCGCTCCGCTGCAGGCGGCCCAGTGTTTCGTTGGTTCGAATCCTGGGCGCGGACATGGCACTGCTCATCAAACCACGCTGAGGCAGCGTCCCACATGCCACAACTAGAAGGACCCACAACAAAGAATATACAACTATGTACTGGGGGGCTTTGGGGAGAAAAAGGAAAAAATAAAATCTTAAAAAAAAAATTAAATACTTAGGTATAACTCTACAAAATATGCATGAGATTTACGTGAGGAAAACTACAAAACTCTGATGAAAGAAATCAAAGAACTAAATAAACGGAGAGAGATTTCATGTTCATGGGTAGGAAGACTTGCTATTGTCAAGGTATCTGTTCTTCTGATCTAGAGCTGTAAATTCAACATAATGGCAATCAAAATCCTAGCAAGTTATTTTGTGGATATCAACAAACTAATTTTAAGGTTTATATGGAGAGGGAAAAAACCCAGAATATACAATATTGAAGGAAAGGAACACTACCCAACTCACCATGAAGCTACAGCAATCAAGATAGTGTGGTATTGGCAAAAGAAGAGACAAATAGATCAATGAAACAGAATAGAGAGCCCAGAAATAGACCCACATAAATACAGTCAACTGATAGTTGACAAAGGAGCAAAGACAATACAATGGAGAATGATGCTGGAGTAATTGAACATCTACATGCAAAAAGTAAAGCTAGACACAAACCGTATATCCTTCACAAAAACGCATCATAGACCTAAACATAAAATGCAAAATTGCAAAATTCTTAGAAGATCACATAGGAGGAAATCTAGATGCTCTTGGGTATGGCAATGGCTTTATAGATACAACGCCAAAGACACAATCCATGAAAGAAATAATTTATAAGCCGGACCTCAGTAAATTGAGACATTTTTGCTCTGCAAAAGACACTGTCAAGAGAATGAGCAGATAAGCCACAGAACTGAAGGAAATATATGCAAAAGACATATCTGATAAAGGAATATTATTCAAAATACAGTAATGCCCCTTATCCGTGGGGGATATGTTCCAAGACCCCCAGAAGACGCCTCAAATCTTGGATAGTACTGAATCCAGTATATATACTAGGTTTTTGCATATACATGTATATTTGAGGTACGACAGCAAAACCAGCACAAATGTCTTTTTCCTCTTCACAATTTCATGGATAGAAGATTTGTTCTTACAGTAGTCTTAGCAACCTCAGTATACAATCTTTTTTCTTTTCTTAGTAAGTTGAGAACTTTTACCTTTTCACTTAAAGGAAGTACTTTATGGCTTCTCTTTGGCATATCTGAATTGCCAGCATCACTAGTCTTGCACTTTGAGGCCATTATTAAGTAAAATAAGCATTACTTGAACACAAGAATGGTGATACCACAACGGTTGATCTGATAACTGAGACAGCTTCTAAGAGAATAATGTGTGGGTAGCGCATACAGCGTGAAAATTCTGGACAAAGCTATGAGTCACATGCCAGGCCGAATGGAGCAGGCCTGTGTGAAGCTTCATCACGTTGCTCAGAACCGCGCGGTTTAAAACATGAATTGTTTATTTGAGGAATTTTTCACTTAACATTTTCAGACAACAGTGAACTAAAACCATGGAAAGGGAAACCTCAGATAAAGGGGGACTGCTTTACACAAAGAACTCATAAAACTTAACAATAAGAAAGTGGAAAACTAGATTAAAAAATGGGCAAAAGACCTGCACAGACATCTCACCAAAAAAATGCAGGTTTTCAAATAAGCATATGAAAAGATGTTGTATCTCATATGTCATTAGGGAAATGCAAATTAAAACGAGATACCAGTACACAGCTAGTAGAATGTCCAAAATTCAAAACACTGACAACATCAGATGTTGGCCAGGATGTAATGCAACAGGAACTCTCACTGTTGCTGGTGGGAATGCAAAATGGTATACCTACTTTGGAAGACAGTTTGGCAGTTTCTTAGAAAACTAAACATAGTCTTACCATATGATCTAGCTTTTGTGCTCCTTAGTATTTACCCAAATGAGTTGAAAAACTTATATCTACACAAAAATCTGCACATGGATTTTTATAACAGCTTTATTCGTAATTGCCAAAACTTGGAAGCAACCAAGATGACTTTCAGTAAATGAGTGGATAAATAATCTACCATACATCCAGACAGTGGAATATTATTCAGCACTAAAAGGAAATGAGCTATCAAGCCATGAAAAGATATGGAGGAACATAAAATGCATATTACTAAGTGAAAGAAGCCAATCAGAAAAGGCAACATACTGTATGATTTCAAATACATGACATTCTGGAAAAAGCAAAACTATGGAGACAGCGAAAAGATCAGTTGTTGCCAGGGGTTAAGGGGGAAGGAGGGATTAATAAGTGGAGCACAGAGGATTTTTAGGGCTGTCAAACTATTTGTATGATACTATAATGGTGTACACATGTCATTATACGTTTGTCAAAACCCACTGAATGTACAACACCAAGAGTGAATCCTCATGTAAAGTATGGACTTTGGGTGATAGTGACGTATCAATGTATGTTCTTCAATTGTCACAAACATACCACTCGGATGTGGGTTGTTGACAGCTGTGGATGCTGTGTATATGTGGGAGGGGGTACATGGGAACCCTCTGTACTTCCTGCTCAATGTTGCTGACAACTTAAAACTGCTCTAAAAAAAGGTCAATTTTTAAAAAATTCTAAAAAAATACTCAATCTAAAAGAAGGCATAAAAAGAGGAAAAAGGGAACCAAGGACAGAACAAATAGAAAACAAAAAGCAAGATGGTAGATTTAAATCCAACTATATCAATAACTACATTAAATGTTAATTAACAGGCAAAGATTGTAAAATTATATAAAAAAACAAGGATCAACTGTATGTTGTCTCCAAAGACAATATAAAGACAAAAATATAAAGACGCAAATAGGATAAAAGTAACAGGATGAAAAATAATACACCATAGTAACACTAATCAAAAGGAAACTGGGGAGGCTCTATTTATACCAAACAAAGTAGATTTCAGAGCAAAGAATATTATTAGGGATAAAGAGGATTGTTTCATAGTGATAAAGAGGTGAATTCATCAAGAGGGCACAGGAATCCTAAACATTAATGCATCTAATAATAGAGCTTCAAAATACATGGAACAAAAACCGATGGAACAGCAAGAGGAAACAGACAAATCCACAATTATAGTTGGAATTTTAACACCCCTCACTCAATAATTACTAGAACAAGTAGACAGAAAGTCAGCAAGTTTATAGAAAAACTGAATAACAACCATCAATTAACTGGGTCTAATTGGCATTTATGGAACTGTCCATGCAACAACAGTGGAATGCATATTTTTTTCAACTGCACATAGAACATTTACGAAGAAAACGTAAAACAAGCCTCAATAACTCAAAAGGATTTAAACCGTACAAACTGTTCTCTGACTACGTGGAATTAAGTTAGAAATAAATAGTAGAAAGATATGAGGAAAATCTCCAAGTCTTTAGGAACTACCACACTTCTAAATAATCCATAAGTCATGGGAGAAATCAAAAGGTAAATCAGAAAGTATTTTGGAATAAATAAGAGTAAAAATATAACATCCAAACTTGTGGACACAGATGAAGCAGTGCTTCGAGAGAAATTTATAGCACTAAACACCTCTATTAGAAAAGAAGAAAGGTCTCAAATCAACAACCTCAGCTTCCACCTTAGGAATCTAGAAAAAGAAGAGTAAGTTAAACCCAAAGCAAGCAGAAGAAAGAAAATAATAAAAATAACAGCAAAAAATCAATGAAATAAAAAACAGAAAATTAATAGAGAAAATCAATGCAACAAAAGCTGGTTCTTTGAAAATATCAACAAAATTGACAAACCTCTAGTTTGACCGATTAAGAAAAAATGAGAAGAGAAAACTACTACAGGTGGGGATATTGCTATAGCTCCCATACACATTAAAGGAATAATAAGTGAATATTATTTATAACTTTGCTGATAAATTCAACAATTTAGATGAAATAGGAAAAAATTTTTTGAAGGACATGAATTATCAAAGCTAAATAAATTGAATTTCTGGTTAAAAAATTTTCCCATAAAGAAAACTCTAGGACCAGATGACTTCACAAGTAAATTTTGTCAAACATTTAAAGATGAAATATCATCAATTCCACCCAAACTCTTCCGGCAAATTGAAGAAATACTTCCCAACTCAGTTTGTGAAATCAGTAGCTGCTTTGATACTGAACTAAGACAGACGCTACAGGAAAAGAAAACTGTAGACCAACAACCTTCATGAAATAAATGTGAAAGAAAATCCTTAAAAATTTTTTAAATTGAATCTAATAATACACAAAAAAGATAACACATAAAATATATGTCCAAGTGGGATGCATTCCAGAAATTAGAAGTTAGTTTACCAGTGAAAACCCAATCCATAATTCGTATATTAACAGACTAACAAAATGAAAACTATATCATTGCATCAATAGATGCATAAAAATCATTTGACAAATCCAATATCCCTGATATAAATTCTTAGTAAACTAGGAGTAGAAAGGCACTTCCTCAACTTAATATGAGGCATTTACAAAAAACCTACAACAAACATCATACTGAGAGACTGGAAGTTTTCCCTTAAGATCAGAAATAAGGCAAGGATGGCCACTCTCACTATTTCTACTCAACATCCTACTGGAGGTTCTAGCCAGTGGACTAAGGCAAGAAAAAGAAATAAAAGAAGTTCTGATTGGTAAAGAAGAAGTAAAATTATCTTTATTTGCAGTTGACATGATTGTCTATGTATGAAGTCTTATGTAAGTTCAATATATAAAAATTAATTGTATTTGTTTATTCTGGTAATGAAGACAATCAGAAATTGGAATTTAAAAACAATACCATTTGCAATAGCAAGAGTAACAAACAACACTTAGGGATAGATTTAACAAAAGATATGTAAAATCTGAACTTTGAAAACTACAAAACATTACTGAAAGAAATTAAAGAAGGCCTAATAAAATAGAGAGATGTATTATGTTCATAGAGTGTAAGATTCTGTGTTGAGATGGCAATTCTCTCCCAAATCGACCTATCAATTTAACACAATCCCAATAAAATTCCCAGAAGCCCTTTTTGAAGAAATTGAAAAGCTGATTTTTAAATGCCTATGAAAATCCAAAAGACCTACAATAGCCAAAGCAATTTTGAAAAAGAAGAACAAAGTTGGAGTACTAACACTACTGGATTTCAAGACTGACCATAAAACCACAGCAATCGAGATAGTGCTGTATTGGTGTAAAGATAGACAAATAGACTGATAGATCAGAATGCAGAGTCTGGAAATAGACCCACACATACATGATCAATTGACTTTCAAGAAAGATGCCAAGGCAACTGAATGGGGAAAGAGACACTTTTCAACAAATGATGCTGGGACAATTGGGTAGTCACATGCAATAAAATAAACCTCAACCCTTACCTCACACCATGTACAGAAATTAACTTGAAACATGATCCAGCTATTCCACTTCTGGGAATTTATCCAAAGAATACAAAATCACTAATTCCAAAGCTTATATGCACTCTTTTGTTCTTTGCAGCATTGTTTACAATAGCCAAGATATGGAAACAACCTAAGTGCCCACTGACGGATGAATGGATAAAGAAGATGTGGAATACAATGGAATACAATGCAGCCTTAAAAAAGATGAAATCTTGCCATTTGTGACAACATGGATGGAACTGTAAGGGTATTATGCTAAATGAAATAAGTCAGACGGAGAAAGAAAAATACTATAAGACTTCCCTCATGTGTAGAATATAAAAGAAACAAATGAACAAACGAAACCAAACCAAACAAAAAGAAACACGTGGATACAGAGAACAGATTGATGGTTATCAGAGGGGAAGGAAAGTGGGGTGGGCAAAATGGGTAAAAAGGGTCAATTTTAGGGTGACAGATGGAAATTAGATTTTGGTGGTGAGCATGCTACAGTGCACACAGAAGTTAAATTATAATCTTGTACACATAAATTTATATAAGGTTATAAACCAATGTTATTGCAATAAAAAAATAAAATAACTTGAAATGGACCATAGACTTGAATACAAGGCTAAAACTGTAAAATTTCTAGGAGAAAATAAGAGAAAGTCCTAGCGGCCTTGAGCTTGGCAAAGATTTCTTAAATATGACCCAAAAAGAACAAAATACACAAACAAAAACAAGTAAACTAGATATACAAGCAAAAATAAATAAATGATCAAAATTAAATCTTTTTTTCCTTCAAAAGCCTCTCTTAAGAAAATGAAAAAGTTAGTCACAGACTTGGAGAAAATGTTTGCAGAACATATGTCTTTTTTTTTTTTTAAGTGCAGAGTCAATGTATATTGAAAAAAAAAATTTTATTTTTGAGGAAGGTTAGCCGTGAGCTAACATCTGCTGCCAATCCTCCTCTTTTTGCTGAGGAAGACTGGCCCTGAGCTAACATCCATGCCCATCTTCCTCTACTTTATGTGTGGGACGCCTGCCACAGCATGGCTTGCCAAGTGGTGCCATGTCTACCCCTGGATCCGAACCAGCGAACCCTGGGCCGCTGAGAAGCAGAACGTGCGAACTTAACCGCTGCGCCACTGGGCTGGCCCCTGCAGAACATATATTTGACAAAAGACCTGTGACTAAAATATATAAAGAACTCTAACAACTCCATAAGAAGATGAGTAATACAGTTAAAAAATGGGCAAAAAATTTAACAGTAACTTCACCAAAGAAGATACACAAATGTCAAATAAGCATGTGAAAAGATGCTCAATTTCATTGATTATTAAGGATATGCAAATTAAAACAATGAGATACCACTACATAACCACTAGAATGGCTAAAATTAAAGCAACCGACCTTTCCAAGCATTGGCAGGGATCCATGTCGAGGAACTGGAACTCCCATTCATTACTGGTGAGAAGGTAAAATGGTACGATCATTTTACAGTATGGTCTGGAAGTTTCTGAAGAAGCTACATATACATCTACCGTATGGCTCAGTCATTCTATAACCAGGTATTCACCCAAGAAAACAAATGTCCACGTAAAGACTTGTACATGAATGTTTAAGGTAGTTTTATTTGTAATAGCCCCAAACTGGAAACAATCCAGATGTTCATCAACTGGGGAATGCACAAACAAATTGTGATAGATCCATACAATGGAATCCCACTCAGCAATAACAATGAGTGAACTATGATGCACACCACAAGATGGATGAATCTCAAAATAATTATGCTGATTGAAAGAAGCCAGACAAAAAAGAATGCATACTTACTGTATGACCTCATTTATATAATTTTCTAGAAAGTACAAAGTAATCTACAGGGACAGAGAGCAGATCAGTTGTTGGTGGGTGGGAATGAGGAGGGGGAGGAAGGAGAGATGACGAAGGAGCACGAGAAAACTTTGGGAAGCAATGGATATGTTATCTGGATTGTGGTGATGGTTTCACAGGGATATACCTATGTCAAAAGTTATCAAGTTGTGCACTTCAAGTATGTGGGTTTGTTGCATGTTAATTATACTTTCATAAGAGTGTAAAACAAAAGGAATTCATTTTAGATTGCTACCCACCATACGCTCAAACATAACTGAAACAAAATTACGCAATGTCGTGTAGTCTGATATATCCATTTCATTCTATTCTATCCCATTTAATTGAAAATATACTCTGATCATGATCTACTAATTGACTTCACAGCTCTCTAATGGGTTGATGCCTGTAGTTTGAAAAACACGGCTTTAAGACATGTTTGAGAAATGAATGGCCAGAGTCCAAAACGGTCTCTTAGTTACATAGACGAGACCCTCTGGGCCTGTTTCTATGTCTTTACCACTAACTTTCTTCTCCCCTTCTGTTAACGTGGTTGAGAAATTATAGAGCCTTAAAGTAGGTGTCCTACTCTTTCCTAATCTTTCGAATTCTTGCACTGGAGACTGAGATTTACTCTCACCCTTTTGCCACCATCTTCCTGCTGACGTGTTTGGGAGATAGTTGATATTATGATCTCAAAAAATTCTTCTGTGGTGACTCTAGTCAGGAGGAACACTATGGGGGGCTTTTGGGAGACAGCGAGATGGCAGCTACTAACCACGCACTTACTACCATTGCCAAAGCTTTTGGACTTTACTCACGTGGGTAGCAGGTGCTATTAGTTATCATCTCCCTCATACAGGAGAGCAAGCAGGCTCTGGCAGTAAACCTACTCTGCATGATGACATTCAGTTTTACTTTAGTAAAAGTAAACGAATTTACTTTTAGTGGTTGTTTTTGCCTGAGCATGAAGAAGGCCATACAGAAAGTGGTTCCTGTTTCTTAACGTATGGTACATTCACAGTGGTAAGTGACTGTGTGCACAACAGCGTCTAGAAAGAAGAGAAAAAGCTGGTGGAGGGAAGCAGAGAGTAGAAATGATGAAAGAAGTCTAGGCCTCGGGCAGTTTCAATTCTGCCATGAATTAGTGTTCCTGTGTGCAACTTTATACTTAGGTGCCTGGCAGTCTGTCTTCAATTACACATTTTTCTGTGTCATGGGAAGTGGTGTAATTTGCAAATTCAGTCCATTTCAGGTCCATAAAGATTTTAACAAATTAATTTTAAACAAGAAGGAGATGAAACTCAGGCAGAAGTTTGAGTTGTGATTCTGGTCTCAGCATTTTTCTAGACGGTGGCTGAAGACAAACAGCTGGAAGAGCTGCCATTTTTTCTCAAGACCTCAGCCTTCCTGTGGTTCCAGAAGAACTAGTGGAATGGATGCCCAAACCAAGGCCCACAGCACACCCAGGGGACATTGGATTGTAAAGGAGAGCTTAAATTCCTAGGCTTGGCAGAGTGGCCTAGGTCTCAGCTAATTTAGCTCCAAAAGTCTAAAAAATAGATTCTGCTCAGATAAGTAGCAGCCAGAGTTTGTAAGTTCAGAATTTGAACAGTCTTGTGGGCTGGGAGTGAGAATATATCAATGCTATTGCTTCTGGGCAAATGGATTTCAGTATGGAGTTCACGCCTTCTTTAATTAGAACTAGGAGAGAGCATGCTATAGTGACAAATACTTGGTCTTGCTGTCAGGCAAACCTTGGTTCAGATTCTGTCTCTGCTACCCGCCATCCTTGTGACCTTAGGAAAATTGCTTAATCTCTCTGAACTTCAGACTTCTTGTCTAGAGCAACAGTTCTCAACCAGAGTGATTTTGCCCCCCAGGGAGCATTTGGTAATGTCTGGAGACATTTCTGATGGTCACAACTTAGGGGTGTGGGGGCGCTACTGGCATTTAGTGGGTAGAGGCCATAGATGCTGCTAAACATGCTACGATGTGCAGACAGCCCCTGGTCCAAAATAGCAATAGAACTGAGGTTGAGAAATCCTGGTTTACAGATAACATAAACAAAGTGTCTGGCATAAAATGGGTAGGTGCTGAATCGATGGTAGCTATCACTACCAAATGATCAATTCAGTGTGGCCAGTTGAAGACCAGACTCTGGGGAAGCAAGGATCATGCAAGTCTGGCTTTGGTTCAGGAAAAGTCCCCAGCAGCGTCCTTGCAGTCCACTGGATGGTTAGTGCGGGTGCCACAGACAGGCTCACTGCAGTGGCTCTGCCTGCCCCGGGCCCGATCCCGGCTCTGCCATTTACTACAAGTGTATTCTTGGGCAAGCCGCTTAACCTCAGTCTACTTATCTACACAGTGGAGACAATAATGATACCTGCCTCAGAGATGTGTTAGGATGGGCAAAGGACAGGTCTGAACAGCATAGTAACCACTCAACTAAGATTTGCTGTTATTACAAGGGGGGTAGTGCCAAGAGGACACTGATTTTAGTAAGAAGCTCTGAACTTCTTGATATGAGATATGAAGGGGAACACAAACCGGACAGAAATGGATAATTCAAATGGCACCAGAAAGTCCATCAGCAACTCTAAGTTGTTGGGCACGGTGCCAGGTATTTATAACCATCATCTCATCAAAGCCCTTTGACCACTCTCTGAAGTGGCTTTTATTGACCTATTTCGGTCTTATTCCACAAGCAGGGAAACAGGCTCCCAACAATTAAAGTAACTTGCCCAAACTCACACGGCCCTAAGGGGTAGAACTAGGGTTTTGAATCCAGGTGTGACCCCATCCTGTTTTTGTGCCTGAGATTCAGAAGTGCTCAACTCAGGGCAAATTCCCAGATATGAAACATTCAATGAGTTGGAGGTTTTTACATCTAAGGAAAAGAAAACAAATTTAAAGCCAAGCCTCTATCTCTAGTACTGGCTGGGACATGATGGCCTGGGGCACGTGGGCATGAAAGGGGAGCAGGACACTGGTGACAGGAGCAGTCCTTGCTTTGTTCCAGTGACAACTGCTGAGGCCAGGAAAGCCACCTTGCATTGCCATGGCAGCATAACGCCACTCATGGGGAGCATTTCTTGGTAATGGCTGAGGCCTGTCAGCCTACGGAGGGAGTGTGGCCTGTGAGGTCACTCAGTGTTGGCACTTTCAGCCCCAACGAGATCTTTTCTAGAGCATTCCTGAGCGGCCCCTTCTCTCACTAAAGGTTTCGTGAGGCTAATGTTGCGTGTGTGTGTGTGTGTGTGTGTGTAGTGGGATGAGACCACAACACGCTGGGACTGAGGAGTCATCAGAACCGGGAAAAGGTGCCTGGTAGAAGCTGTGGCCTTCCTCTAAACAAACAGCTCTGTTCACATAAGGGGGGATGTGGTACCCCAAAACAGCCAAGAGGCCTGAATCTATCCCAAGATGAGCGGTGCGAAGGGGTCACACACAGTGATGCTCACGCCTGGGGCTGTGAAATGGGTGTTGTTTCACAGATCTCTGGCTTTCCTGGGGTCCCCTTCGCCCCATCTGGTGTGGGAAGGCAGCACACACGGCTTGCACCCAGAAAAGCATCTGGGCAGACCTCCCCGCTGCCTGTCTCCAGGCACAGGCGCTGGGTTTTGAGGCCTTCTCAGGAACTTGGGGCCCAGTCGCCCAGCAGAAGCTCAGGAGGAGCAAAGCACAGGCCACAAGTCCTCTGTGCCACCCTATGCCCTCTGTGTTCCCTGGGAGGCTGTGTTCTTCCCGGGCAGAAATGCTCTCCCAAGTTCACTAAACTGGTTGTTTAAATATAGGAGAGGAAACAGATGCTGGCTGGCGGAAGTCTGAGAGGACGGGGTGTTGGCGGCAGCTCGCAGAGGCTGATAAGGATGTGGGGTGTGCTCCCAGTAGGGCCTCTGCCAATTTGCTTTCGGGCCTTTCTAACATTGCCCTGAGCCACCACCATCAGAACTTGGCTCCTCCACAATCTCTTCCTCATGACTGACATGGAAAAGAGGTTATTTTTAAGCTGATCTCTGTTGACTTCCTCTTGGCCCTCACCCTTGCTCTCCTCTCTCAGAGGCCCTGAGAGCAGCTTCCTGCTTAGGCCAATTCAGCTGAGTGATACATGCAGGGTCCTGGGAGGTGAGAGCTGGCTGGGCACGGACAGGGACATGGACGAGATGGGTGCCCGGGGCAGTGTGCTGCAGGCAGAGTCCAAACCTGACTGATCTCATGACAGTATCGTCAGGGGACTCCAGCTTCAGGCTCAGGTTCTGGGGGCAGGGGGAGAGACACGTAGATCAGTCACCCACAGGAATCACGTGGAACCTGCAGTTCCAGGTCTCTCTGGGGCCATGTAAATGGGTACGGATGCTGCGCATGGGCATCACTGAGCTGATCCTGACCAGGGGCTGCCCCTGTCTGGGCCAGGCTGTGCTGACAGGACCAGCTCATCTCTGTGGTCTGCGGGGAACACCCTCTGGCGTCCCTTGGCTCACAGAGTTCCAGAGGAGTATGTCCGGCCGGGTGTACCACCAGCATCCTCAAATTGTGTCAAGGGTGAATCATACCGACAGTCCCACCCACTCCAACCCCGAGTTGGAGCAGGGGAGCTGAGCTGGCAGCCTTGTGACTTCTGGGGGATGCCCGGGAGATAAATTCCTGCGCAAAGACCTCGAGAGCTCTGCCTCTGCTGCCTGTAGCTTCCTCCAGTTCTGAGAGCCACAGCCTCAAGTGCAGCCGCGGAGCCTGACAGCTGCCTGTGACCAATGGAGCCCATGCCTCTGGCACAAGGGGCAGTTAGTTCCTCGCAGGGACCTCCTTCCCTGTCATCTGCTGGGAGGAGACTGACAGCATCCCCAGCTCTGGTGAGGGAGCGCTAGCCCCTGTCCCCTCCCCTCTCTTAGATTGACCCTACAGCCAGGGCCTGAAAACCCCACTCAGCTGGTGATTCTTTTCTCAAATAAGCAGGGCTGAGGACCGGCATGTGACAGTTTAGGAAACTGGTGCTTCCCCTCCAAGGCACACGGTAGCGGTGGCTCCGTGCTTACCAGGTGGGAGTCCTGGTTCTGCAGCCCTTTGTGAAACCAGGCCATCCCACAGGCCAGCACCAGTCCATGCAACTCTCAGAAAGGCCTTTTTGCAGGTTAGCATCTGGGGCAAGAATGAGGCCTTGACTCTAGAGAGCTCCTCTTAGAGGAAGAGTGGCCCCTGGGGCCGTCTTTCTGTTGAATTCAGGATTCTAGACTCTCAACCTCTGTCACTTACCTGTAGCTACTGGCAAAACCCACCTCTCAAGGTCACAGTGAGGTTAAACGAGCTGCTCTGGGCCAGGTGGCACGGTGGTTGGGTGAGTGGCTGCTGAGGTGGGGCTGGCTCTACCATCTACAAGTAGCGCAACCGTGGGCAAGTTATCAACCTTTCCAAATGTCACCTTCCTTACCCGCAAAAAGCAGATGTGATGAAAATGATCAGCTCTACGATAGGGCCGCACAAGGGATCAAGGGAGAGCCTGCGACAGAGCAGTGAGCGTTGTGTGGGGCCCAGAGGAAGCCCGCAGGAGGGCAGTTGCTATTACTGTGTTCCCGTCCGGGAAAGTCCTGAGCGTTCCTGACACACCCAGGCTATTGATACTTACTTTTTCCCTTCCTTTGTCATCAACCTGACATGAAGGGAGGAGGTGTGACATAGCGTCTGCATGTGTGTGTGTGTGTGCCCACGCAAACACACACTCATAGCGGGTGGGTGCTGGTACTAGTTTTAACTTTGCTTCTAACTTACCACATCTATTCCCCCTTTGGGCCTTTGTTGTCATCTGTGAAGTGGAGAGTTGGACCTATTGTTTTCTAAGATCCATTTCAGCTTTAACATAAGAGTTCCACATTTCAAACAACATTTGTCAAAGGATAAGCATAAGCTCCCCTCATCTGGTGAAGACACAGCAGCGTTAATCTTCGGCAAGTCAAGGCTGGAGGAGTTGTGAGGCCTGTAGCAGTCTTGGGGCCTCGCACCAGCCCCGGCTGCCTATTTGCCTGTTTGTGGTTCCTCTGGAGCTTGTGCCCCTTGCCCTCCTCTCCGAGGTTCTCGCATCTTCCTCTCACGGCCCCTCCCACTGCCTCCCCTCCAACCCCACCCCAACGAGGGCCCCTGGCCTCCCCGTAGACATTTCCAGTTGGTAGATGGCATGGAGTTCACATTGGTCACTTGTTCCGTTTGCTCAGAAACAACAGCCAGCATTATTGGCAGGAAATGGAGAGGGTGCCAGCTCCGGGATAATACAAAAAACCCTAGTCATGGGCATTGGGCGGGGGTGGGGCGGGGGAGGGAAGGAGCGCGGCTGGGTCGTCTTGCTGTGACCTAGAGTTCTGTTGCTCCAGCTGAAGTCAGGTCTAGCTGTCCTCTGGGAAAGGCCAGAGGAGGCCGGTTGACTCATCTTAGAGGGACAAGGACAGAGTGGGATGCTATCTTGGAAGCTGGGAGTGATGGGAGCCTAGCTCCACAGCCCAGCCCTGAGGCTGGACCCTGGACCTGGAACAAATTCTATTTCTTTGTTCCTTTGAAATCAGGAAATCATCCAGGGTTACTGAAAGTTTAGATGATGTTTGGTGTTTAGGGTCAAGAGCAACTACAAATAAATGGTATGCAAATTAAATTACGGGCCTCGTGTGCCCTTGTGTTTGCCACGCAGCTGTTTTGGCAGAGTCGGCGGTAACATTCAGCAACCCTCAAGCCCTGCACGGGGGACCTGCATAGTGGTGAATAGTGCCGAGTGATCTGCCAGGCCCTCGAAAGTGAATGACACATGAGAAATGGAAACTATGATTATTGCTTGGGGTAATCTGGCTCTTGAGGCCAGTACTGGGAGAGCTTCACCTGCTCTCTGGCAAGATGGGGGCCCAAGTGGCTCTGAGGGGACAGTGACCTGGCAGGCTGCAAGGCTGGAACTGAGGCTGCCTTTCCCCAGGCTCACCAAGGAGTCATGGGTGGGACTGTTGGGGATCCCGCCCAGCTGGCCAGCCTGTGCTTCCCCGGGGGGCGGGTGCCATCCCCAGTGCCGACAGACCACTCTGTATGGGGTAAGCAAGGCGCTTCGTCGCAAGTGTAGAGAAGGGAGAGGAAGACGTTACTGCCTCCCTAGCATCTCCTTTGGACACTTCCCATTTCTGAAGCCAGGAGCACTGATGGGGGTTGGGGGGAGATTTGGAACAGGAATAGTACCCCTCCAGGCAGAGAATGAGAGAGTCAGTGCTGAAGAAATATAGGGTCTGGGCAGCGCGTCTTTGTGGATTCCCAACAAGCCTGTATCTCATAGGCATGGAATGACTTTCCTTTAACTCAGTATTATCAAGCACCTCATAAGTGGAGCGCTGGGCCGGGCACTGGAGTGGCTGTATGGGTGAAACATTGAAACATGGACCCTCCCCAGGGGGCTTACCTACACTGGTGCCGGGGGGTGAGTGAGCACCATGGACCAGGTTCTGTGCCAGCTGCCTCACCTGTGTCACTTCACTCTGTCCACTGTCATGTATCTTTGTCATTTATCAAAGGAGAAATGAAGACACAGAGAGTAAACAATCTGTCCAACATCGTCCTTTTAGAAACAGAGTTTAAAAGAAGAAAGATGGGTGTATTTGAAGCACAGGGCTGGACCTGATAGTGATTTCTCCCCTGGAGCATGTCGGAAAGAGGAGAGTGGGACAGGCCTGGCACCTGGACCAAGAGGTGCCGGTGTGCATGCTGTGAAGCATCTCACCATAGCTGAAGGTCCTTTAGGCACGTCTGGGGTGCTCTAGGTGCAGAAAGGCATGGCTGACGCAGGGCACTGTGACTTATTGGCACCCACCACTACACCCATTAGCATGGATTGCGGGCAGACTCATCAAGGTCAAGTGCAGCAATGGAAGAAGGAGGGATCAACCATGGGCTTGGTTGGAGGGGCCCAGGCTGTATGGCTGGGGATTCAGAGAGAGGAGACCAGAGACACGAATGAGCCAGTGAAGTGGAACAGGGACAGAGCCCCTAGGGAGAGACTGAGAAAATCAGCCCTGAAGAGACAAGGGAGCGGGAAGCACATCCTTGCAGATTCCCAACCACCTGGATTCCTAACCATTTCTGCTAGCCAAGAAGCCCAACTGCTTGCTCTGGGTTTCTCCTTGGACTTGACACTCCGGGCATTGGTTTCCTCTGGTTCCCCACTCCACCCCAAATCCTTGTCTCTTGGAAACCCCACACCAAACACAGTGATCTGGGGCAAGTCACTCGACTTCGTGAGCCCCGTCATGTCATGTGTCAGACTAAACTGGCCAGCTCAGGCCAGAGGTGGTTCTAGGTCCTGCACACAGAGCAGGGACAGGACAAGTAAGGAAATGAATAAACGAGTTCTGCTTGTGAAAGAGGTAACATAGGAAACGAACAGAGTGAGACGATGGAGAGTGCATCTGTGTGCGTGGGTGTGTGTGTAACATGGCACCATTTAGATGTATCACAGAGATGAGAGAATGAAATGGGCTATTGTACATAAAAATGCTGGAACTGCAAGCTGTAATGTAAATATCAGACTGTCTCTCTAAGGGTCCCTTTGGCTAGACTCAGACTGGTTGCATGCTGTTTTCTATCTGTACTGGTTTGAGATTATAGATGCAAAAAGCTATTCTTGTTGAGAAAGAAGTCTTCCTGAATCCCTCCGCTTGCTCTTTGGATGTAGAGAACTATGGTCAGCATACTTGCCAGATGAGAAAAAGACAGACCTGAGAACAATACATTATACATTCAATGACAGTTTATTACACGTCTCCTGCGTGCCAGGTACTATTTTAGCCTTTGGTACTGCGGAGAGAAGGGAGAGTAGCGGGGAGATATAAAGATAAATAAGGCATAATTTCTTATGGAGGTTACTAGCAAGTGGGAGAAGCAATTGTGTAAATAAATAACTACAAAACAGTGTAACAAGTGCTCAAAGAGAGGAACGTGTAAGCTGACGGAGTACAGAGCGGGAAGCTATTAACTCAGCCCAGAAGCACTTCAATCCTTTGTGGAAGTAGGGGGGGTGAACATAAATAAAGATAAACCCCACCTGAGGGAATCATAATATTATGCCCTATACAGCACCACTCCTAAGGGAGCATTTACTAGATATTGCTGGATATTGATGCCTCAAGCATTGTATTGAAAGCTTTCCTCAAAGGGCTTGCTGAACCCCAGAGGACATTTTCAGTCTCGTGATTCTTCTTTTTCTTTTCCCCAAACTGATAATCTACAATATGATTGTGCACCATTTGTGGAGGAAAAAATCTTTACCCCGAAGACATGGGAGGACTGACAAGAATCTTTGTATAACAGCCTGGAATAATCAACGTGTGGACATGCCTACAAAATAAACGCTAATGCTCCTTCTAACATTCGTTTTATAGATTTATTATTTATACCTTGCCTACTTCCAAAATGGAGGGGAAGCTGCTCATAGTAAAAGGAGAGAGCAGGATAGACTCACTAACACACTAGGGGCCAAGGGATGACATGGGCGTATAGGGGCCATGAAAACCTGAGGAAAGCAGGATTACTGAGCCAGAACACCAGCTCCCGGCCTCTTGGCTTCCCACGCAAAACTGAGTTATACAAAGCTCTCCCACTGAGCACTTTAACAAAGCAGGCTAGTTTATTAAGAAAAGCAACCTCTTTTGAGCACTGAATTCCTCAGAGAAATTTATGTGAACAAACTTTCTACAAGGGACATAGTATCAGATGACATCTTCAGTCATGAAGAAATGCCGAGACATACTTCATGTGACAGCATTCTATATTTACCTTTATAAAAAGCACAGAGAAAGGGGCTGGCCGGTGGTGTAGTGGTTAAGTTCCCATGCTCCACTTTTGTGCCCAGGGTTCATGGGTTCGATCCTGGGCGCAGACCTACACATGGCTCATCAAGCCATGCTTTGGTGGCGTCCCACATGCAGAATAGAGGAAGATTGGCAGAGATGTTAGCTTAGGGCAAATCTTCTTCACACACACACACACACAAAAGGCACAGAGAATAAGGTTATCTGGGAAGGCATTTCAGCAGAGAACTAAAGTAAATATGGTTTTACAATGTCATTGTCAGGTTGTGGATTAGCTACAGGAGTAGCATGGAGAGACTGTAGTGGGAGAGATGGCTGGCCACTCGCCACGGGCCCAGAATAACGATCTTAGCTGAGCTTCAACAGAAGCTAGAGAGCAGACAGTTGACATGATGACACACTGCCCTCAGTTAGACGGCTGATGTAGGAAACAAGAATTTCTGCCCAAAATGACAATTTGGGAGCTGGAACTGTTTTCACGTGGTTCATCGGGAAGGGCCAGGGCTTTGAAGCCAAGATAGACTTGGGTTTGGGTCCCAGCTCTGCCACTTACTGGTTGTATTGCCCAGAGCAAGTCACAAGTTGTCACCAAGCCTTAGTTTCCTCATCTGTGAAATGGATCTGGTAATACTCACTTGCAGGGTTGCTGTAGCATTGTAAACGATGCGTGTAAAAGCCTTGGCAGAGTGCCTGGCACATGTTAGTGGGCATTCTGTCAATGACAATTCTTAGGATAATAAAGATGAAAGGTCTTGTGGACTGGGAGGCGAAGACACATGTCATCAAAACAGAGGAGGTCACTTACCTCCTGCCAAGGCAGGAGGGTTTGCTCCCCATTCATTAAGGAGTGTCATCACGTTTGTTAGGTCGAAGATAAGAAGAGGGCTAGGACCCGGCCCTGATGTAAACATTTAGGATCAGCAGTTGCTCTATTCAGACTTCGTTCCTACTCCTTCTGGTGTTTAGTTAAAGGGCGTGGGGGTCAACATCTGGATCTACAGAAGGCCCACCTGAAATCAGGGCCTGAGGCCTGACCTCTGTGTGGACTGGGGAGACGTCCAGTGTGGGTGATTAGAAGCCTGGGGCTGTGACGCAGAGCAGGCTGGGTTGTGAAGGCGTTCTGAGAAATCACGGGTTCCGAAAGACAGAAAGTTCGCGAGCAAAGGCCAGGAAAATTGACCAGTGGGCCCTGTGCCCATAGAAGGAAGAGGAGAGGGCAGAGATTGGCAGGGGCTGAGGGAGGGAACAATGATGTAGGTAGACAGGGAGCTAACCGTCCCAGTGGGACCTCCCACCGGCAAGCCCTCCGGGCTCTCTGTTTTCCACGGAGCGAGGAGGCCAGAGATGGGTTCCGTCCTCACTGCCTCTTTCCAGTTGTGCATCCTGGAGTGGATATCTCCACCTCTCTGCCTCAGTTTCTTCTTTTGTGAGATGAGACGAGTACCTGCCTTGTGGAGTTGTATTAATTTAGCGAGGTGGAGTGTGCAAGGAGCTTTGCACACTAGGAAGGAAAACACGAGTATTGTTTTTGTTGGAACACTCACAGGTTTGAAAGAAGAGGATTGAATTTGGTACCGCCCAGGGATATTCTATGGGAGGGGACTGAATTTAGGCAGTTGGCAATCTATCCTTGTCTCCCTTGGCCTTAACTCTCGCTTCTTTCCTTTTCCCCACCATCTGAGGTTGCTGGTTAAGTGCTTGAAGGGGCTCCTCTGGGTTCTCCTCGTTTTCTTTCTCAGCCTGCGTCCTGAGTGACAGTGGAAATGTGCTGCCACCTGGTGGTCAATGCTGAGCATAGCGCCCCTGCCAGGACACAGGCACAAGCCTTGCAGACGCTTGAGGCTGATGCTGGGAACCCACGACTTCCTCGCCTTTTAAGTGTATAGAACCTGGAACAAATTGAGTTAGCTGAACCCTTCTCTGGAGTCTCCACCAGGGCCCGGGGGCCTTGTGACACACTCGACGTGGGTGGGGGTCTGGTGGGTGGGGCATGGGCGCCTGGAGGAGTTCCCCTTCTCTGGGCAGGATTTCCTGTTGCTCAGAGTACAGGAACCTTGACCTTTCCCTCCCATCGCCACTGGGTCTGAGTCTCCTGAACTCAGACTACAGGCCTCGGGAGCCCTGGCTCCTTGACCACAGCTCGGGTGGCTCAAGTCACTGGGCCCTAGCAAGACGCCCTCTGGGGACAGCGGCTCCAGATCAGCCCCTGGAGGAAGGCATCTGAAGGGCCCAGCCTCCTCCCGCTGGGCTGACTGGGAGGAGGAGAGGGAGGAGTGCTGGGTGAGGGGGAGTGACGGCAGGACCCCTTCCTGGAGTGCCTCTGAGCTCTCGTCCTTTCTAAGCCTCTGCTGTTGGCTAGCAAGCACAAAGCTCTGTAAAAACATAAGGCTTTAGGGAAGTGGCGAGGGGGCCAAGAGGAAGTGAGCAAACTGATTTTGTGCAACTCTGCCGCCAGCAGTCAGTCAGTGAGAGCCAGCCGCCACCTTCTGCCCACCAGACATCCTGTCTCAGTGCCTCCTGCACCGGTTCTGGGGCTCCAGAGTCCTTTCCTGGGCCCCCATTCAGGCGCATCTTGCTACCGCAGCCTGGTTGCGGGGGTTTCCCAGGCTTTTCTGAGAAGCTGCAAAGGATCAGATGAACCGTCTCTGGCTAACCACGCAGGATGTGAACCAGACCCCAAAGGCAAGATTGTAGCCTTGTGGTTGTGCTGTGTCCAGTTGTGCCAGCCCAAGGAGGCTCCAGGCCGGGGTTTGGGACAGGTGAGGCCTTTCCCAAGGCCTCCAGTTGCTTCCCCTGCCATTCAGGCCCACGGTTCCTCCCAGATCCTGGCTTCCTCCAGGAAGTTCAACTTCTTTTAGTAGAATTGAAGCAGACATGGTCCTTCTTTTAGATGGGAAAATCTCTTGAGTCATATTTCACTTATAATTTATTTTATTTAAAAATAATTTTTTTGGCACGTTGATCCCGTGAAAGGTTTCTTTCTGGCCAGAGCGCCTCCTGGGGCTCTGGCCCCCCCGGTGGCCTTGTACAAGCATCTCTCGGATTCCTCCATCTCTTCCTGACTCAGAGCTGGTGCTAGACCTACACTGCCCTTGAGCTCTGTGCCTGCAGTCTTGGTGGCCACTTTCTTTTCCAGACGGGAGGTTAGAACCTCCCATTGGTAGTGTGGCGACATGAAGTCCAGGGGCTCCTTGTACTTGTGAAAGCTTCATGTGGTGGCTCACTTGCTCATTCATTTACCAAGGGCTGTGGTTCAGAACCTGGGCTCTGAAGCCAGGGGCCTGGGTTTGAAGGCCAGCTCTGCCATTTCCTAGCTGTGCAACCCTGGGCAGGTTACTTAACCCTTCTGAGCCTCAGTTTGCTCAGCAGTAATGACAGTATCCAATTCATCAGAGAGCATTGAATGAGAGCATGTGAGTAAAATGCTTAACATGCTAACTGGTATAATGGAAAGTGCTTAACAGGTCCTAGTTGATATATTGGTGTTGTACACTCGGTGCTGGCTGTATGCCTCTGGTTCACTCAGGCGCTTTCCCATCCGTTCATTTATCAGTTTACCAAGCACCTCCTCTCTGCCAGGCATTGTGATGAGGGTAGGAAACGCAGAGATGAGAAGTGAAGGTGCGTGCCCTCCATGAGCTTACAAGATAATGGGGGAGGGCTGTATAAACACAGCATGTTGGGGTCCCAGAGCGGGTGGTATCTGGGAAGTTTTCTTCAATGTCCTGTGTGAGAAGAGTCTTGAAGGAAAAGTGCCTGTGTTCCAGGTGGACGCGGGGGAGAAACACCTTCCTGGCTGGAAGGGAGTATGTGCACAGGGGTGTGGGAGTGGAAGAGCAGGCCCCTGGGCCGCCTGTGCTCAGCATGGGGGCGCTTATGGTTTCTGGGGGAACCAGGCGACAGGAAGCTGTGGAGGCTGGGAGACTCCGGCGCCATTTCAAAAATGGGGGCAGCTTGGAGGCTGTAGGGGGACTCGCATCTGGGGATGGGTTAGGAGGCAGTCTCTACGTGAGAAATGATGAGGAAAGTTACTTAATCAACAGTGGCTGTGGGCTGTGGATAAATGAGGTGACCATCTGCCCTGGCATCTCTGTCCTCTGTCCCCAACTGCCCTTTGGTGTTCAACCTAGAGTGAAAAGGATAGGCAGGGCCCGTCCCAGGCCAAAATGTTAAGTGACTGTGAGAGCCTTACCCTCACCCCTCAGATCGCCCCCCTGAGCAGCGATGGGCTCTGTCTACTCAGAACACATAAAGAAAAGGCTTCCCATGTTCATGGAGAGGAAATTCCCCAAGTATGTGCAGAGAATTCTGGAAACAGAATCCCCAGGTAGGAAGAAGGAGGTAGGTCGGTGGCCCCAAGTGTGTCCCCTGCCTCTCCGTTTGCCTGTGGGTTATCCTCTCACGGGCTACCTGTCCCCACCACGCTGCTCTTGTGACCCGTGCTTGGACAAAACTCCTCTCTTTGGTTCTTCTAACCCAACCGAGATAGGCTGGTCCCAAAAGGACTCACCTGGGTCCTAAAGGAGAAGAAAGGGGCAAGAATCCAAAACCACACACATCAGGTTTCCATCTCTAGCTGTCAAATCCATCCCTGTCACCTCAGTCCACTTCCCGTGGGCCAGGTCCATCGCTCAGGCACTCTTCCTGGCCCCCACCGCCTCTCCCCTCCCCCGGCTCCTGGCCCGTAACCACACAAGGGCCTCTCTCTCTTTTTTCCAAAATGTGGGAGCTGTCCATTGTGCGACCAGCTCTCAAACGTAGAGCAAAGGTCTGTGCTCCCCTCTGCCACAGGGGGGCCCTCCCTCTGGCCTTGGCCTCCCCTTGTTGGGCTGTGAGGCAGACCAGGGTTGCCAAGCCCTCCAGGAACCCTGCTCCTTGGCTGTACAATCGCCACAACCGGGCAACACGACTCGTCCCTGTACCAGAGGGTCTTTCTCTCACATAAGCTTCTTTGGTGCTACTAGGTGGCTGAGGGTCGAGCGGAGGGTACATTTTGTACAGCGAGTCACCAAGATTCAATGATTGCTTTAGGGTGAGAATGACTTGGGTCGGTAGCACGCAGCCTTCTAGAAATCGCTCCCTGTGGCTTCCTTCTCCAAAGCAGAGATAAAAAAGCAGTGGCAGTAGAAACATTCATGACAGGCCACATTGGAGGCTTGGGAAGCTTCTCGAGTTCCCACAGTGCAGGGATGCGGGCACTGGGACATTGCAAAGTGCCAGAGACACGGAAATGCAGTTGGAGAGGGCTGCCCCTTCATGTCTGGGGAGTTCTTTCGGAGAAATGGCAAGTCTAGTGAGGGTGAGCAAGGCTTCAGATAAGCTTGGACCGACCTGGGAGGAGGCGGGGGAATCAACGGGTGACGTAGAAGCAGAAAACTGAAGAAGACCCTGGCAGGCCCCGTGCTGAGGCATCTTGCCCGCGCCCCTGTGAAAAGCATTTGCTAGTAAACACCAGAACAACACTGTTGTTATCGTTGCATTTTATTTTTGGCTGTACATAGACTGGTGCTTAGGGTAAATGCTATAAACTCTTCAATCCGCTGTGTGGGCTTAGGTCCAACTGTCCCTTTTGCTGTCTCTCTAAATAATCACTTTGGGGGGGCACCGAGACACTTAAACTAGGTGGACCCCAAATAACAATTGCATTCAACTGTCTGGTTCCCAGGAGTTAAGACTAGGGGAGCAACTTCAGGGAAAGAATCTGATTCCCAGGCAGACACCCGTTCCTGCAGCGTGGGAGTGGGGTGCGGGGCACGAGGGTAGGAGGTTATGCCGTGTGATCATGTGCGCAGCATGGTGCCCTTTCCCTCCTTTCTGCATGGCTGGTCATCCTGTCATCCTGTTGTTCCTCAAATAGATTTGACCCAGGCTGGTTGCTAGTGTGAGGGCTGGTGGATGTGTGGGTAGAGAAGGGGAGATGGAGGCTCAGCAGCTGTGATGCTTATGGGAGGAGTTGAAGTTTTGTTCTTCTGAGCAGGGAATCTTAGCTTGTCCCTTTGGCACAAGATCTTTGATACCAAGGCCGGGTTCCAGCTGTGCCCAGCAGAGTCGACTCACACGGTCAAATCTCAGTGCTTGCTGTTCTGCGTTGTCTTTGCCCATTCAGGCTGATATAACCAAATGCCAAAGACTTATAAGCAACAGAAATTTATTTCTTACAGTTCTGGAGGCTGGGAAGTCCAAGATCAAGGCATCAGCAGAATCCATGTTTGATAAGGACCCACTTCTTGGTTCATAGATGGTGGAAGGGGCAAGGGAGCTCTGTGGGGTCCCGTAAGAACACTAATCCCATTCATGAAAGCTCTACTCTCATGACCTAATGACCTGCCAAAGGCCCCACTTCCAAACACCATCACCTTGAGGACCAGATCTCAATGTATGAATTCTGGGAGGACACAAACATTCAGTCTATAGCATGCACTAAGAAAGAATAAATTCTGGCTGAGGTTAGAGGCTGCCGCTAAAGTCTATTACTTGTTCCTCTGCATTCCCTGCTTGCCTCTTTATCACAAGATCTCTCTGCTAAGCTAGCAGAAAGCCAGAATACTGCATAGTCAGGGCTCCCAGCTCCTCTCCCACCCAGTGCTACACTCTCATCTGGCCCATGTGTCTCCATGCCGCTCACACCCCCTCCTCTGTTCTTTCCTTCTTCTTGCTGAGTGTTCTTGGCTCTGTGCTTCCTCTAAGCCCATCTCACTTCCTGAAACACCCTTGAAGAGGCCTGCTTATCTCGATGGAGCTTGAGTAGCCCTCTGGGGGCAGGGGAAGGCAGAGGCCTTGAGCGTGTCTGTCTGGGGAACTAAGAGCAGCAGCACTTTCAGATTCAGTCCACATAGAGCTGTCCGCCAGGCTTCCAGGAACCCAGGGATGCGTGGCCTACAAAGGGGCTGGAAGTGATTGCCCTCTGATGGGCTCTTTCTAAGGAGAGGGAGTCCTGCAAGAGAGCGCCCCACCAGAGAAGAGAAGGAATGGTCAAGTTGTGAGTTTTAGATGGTTGCTGCTGTACTTGGACCTCGGGCAAGATGTCTGGCAAGAGCTAGGCTCACCAGCCCACACAGATCCTGATGGCATGCTTGTCCCCTGGGAAGCTCCTCTGGGAAAGCAAGATGCCTGTCAATGGCACTGCCCTGTCGTGGGCCACCGCTACCTACATCACTGTGGAGATTCTCATTGGGCTCTGCGCCATAGTGGGCAACGTATTGGTCATCTGGGTGGTCAAGCTGAACCCCAGCCTGCAGACCACCACCTTCTATTTCATCATCTCCCTAGCCCTGGCAGACATTGCTGTTGGCGTGCTGGTCATGCCTTTGGCCGTTGTCATTAGCCTGAGCATCACAATCCACTTTTATAGCTGCCTTCTCATGACCTGCCTGATGCTTGTCTTCACCCATGCCTCCATCATGTCTTTGCTGGCCATTGCTGTGGACCGATACCTGCGGGTCAAGCTCACGATCAGGTAACCTCTTCAAGAGGGGTGGTGGAGCAGTGATGGGGTGCCTGGGAAATGGGGATACAAAGTGCAGATCCCAGACCCTTTGAGTGAAAACAAATCCAAATTGGCCTCTGCACTTGAAAGAGGACACTCAATTTCTTCTCACCATTTGGCATGTGTGAGGTTTAACAATGATGAGCTGAGACTCAGAAACTAGAAACAGAAGAATTCTCCCTTTGCTCTCCACCGACTCTGGGAGTATATGCTCCATCCCCCAAGGGAGCTAAAGAAGATGAAAGCTTGATGCATTTTTAATTAGTAAAAAATGCTCTTGACTTTTAGAAATGATAGAAATGTACTAGACAAGATAAGGAACAGAGAGCTAAGGATAAGAGGAGATAAATTGATAGTTCTGTTCTTTGCCAATGTAAGTTATTTTAAAAGTTATTTTAACTTTGCTTCCTCTTCTATGTTGAGAAGGGGGTCAAAAAATTTCTCCATTGCAGAAAGTAGTAACAACCTTTCATGTGACCATGTGAACTGAACATCCTGCCAAATGAAGAAATCTGATTCCCCAGCTGTCCTGAACTCCATCTCCTCCCATCTGGTGTTTCTCCTCCATCCTCTTGGGAGAGAGCATGGCAAGGGAGCTAGAAACAAGCTCTCGATACAAACAAGCCTGGGTTCAAAACCCCGATCTTGAGATCTGATCTTGGGCAGGTTATTTAACTTTCTCTGCTTCACATCTCGCAGTGGTTAAGATGCTCTTAACTCAGATCTCTTTTCCGTTTAGCTCCACCACTTCTAGCTTGCACGAGATACTTACTTGTCTGTTTCATTTTTTTCACCTATAAAGTGGAGATAATAATCTCATCTTCCTCATATGATTAAATGGGTTAATACATGTAAAGCTCTTAGAAAAAAATGCCTGGCACACAGTCGATGCTCAATAGACAGTAGCTATAACTATTATTATTTTCAGCATTGCCATTAATGAAATGGAGATTATCATAAAAATATCTCCAGTTCGTTGTGGGATTTCATTGAGATAAAGTCTACTGAGTACATAGTTGGTACTTAACAAATTCAGTTTCCTTTTTGCAGACAATAGGGTGTTGTCAGGAAGGATGGTTTAAGGAGAAATGGTAACTCTCGTTCGATGAGTCTTTAAAGTTCTCAGAAGCCCTTCACCACCATCGCAACTCCATAGACTCATTTAACTCAAACACCAAGTATGGATGCCAGTGCAAACAGAGACGCAGGGGCGGGCACATGTCGAGGGGAAGAGCAGAGGGGCATAGTCTATTTACGGGCATCAGCATCATAGCCAAAATAAACAATGCGCTTCACAGGAGACAAACATGCTTTGAGGGGTTTATTTCTCACCTAGTAGGCAGTCCCAGGAGACTTAGATAGCTCTTACCTCCTAGGAAATGAAGAATTCTTGGGCTGGAAATGGAGCTGTGAGTGGGGCGTGCAAGCGCCTGACTCTAGGCAACATATTCCTGATCCACTCTACATGGTACTTCTTTAGAAAAGTCCCCAGAGAAGTTGGCTGGATTTTTCTCCAATCATTGTCTGCTCATCTTCATATCCAGCAGAGTTCAGCCTAAATCACCATAGAATACCAATGCTCTCCAGTTCCTTAGCAATTCCTGCTGTGAACTCACTGACTCTCTTCCATTCAAACAGATACAAGAGGGTCACCACTCAAAGAAGAATATGGTTGGCCCTGGGCCTTTGCTGGCTGGTATCATTCCTGGTGGGATTGACCCCCATGTTTGGCTGGAACAAGAAACTGACCTCAGGGTCCAAAAATGACAGCCTTGCATGCCAATTCCGTTCTGTTGTGAGCATGGACTACATGGTCTACTTCAGCTTCTTCACCTGGATCTTCATCCCCCTGGCTGTCATGAGTGCCATCTATCTGGACATCTTCTTTGTCATCCGGAACAAACTCAGTCAGAACTCTTCTGGCTCCAAAGAGACAGGTGCATTTTATGGACGGGAGTTCAAGACAGCCAAGTCTCTGTTTCTGGTTCTCTTCTTGTTTGCTTTGTCCTGGCTGCCTTTGTCGATCATCAACTGTATCACATACTTTAACGGTGAGGTACCACAAACTGTACTGTACTTGGGCATCCTGTTGTCTCATGCTAACTCCATGATGAACCCTATTGTCTATGCATGTAAAATAAAGAAGTTCAAGGAAACCTATCTCTTGATCCTCAAAACCTGTATGATCTGCCAATCTTCTGATTCCTTGGACTCAAGCATGGAGCAGACTCTGAATAGTTAACCATGAAAGATGACTCTCCATCCCATTGACCTTCAGATTTAGCATCAACAAACACTTGAGGTCTATCCACCTGGGCCAACGGCTGTCACATCGTTGATTCCTTCCACCGAGGTGGGCAACATTTGGCTGGCTGCCTCCACTTCTACTTCCTCTACAACCCTCTTCCTCTAATTCTATTTTTTTTCTTGTCCTTCTCTAATTCAATTTTCTGGATGCCTGACTTGAGGACAATGTCCTATTGTTACTGCTGCCTGTGTTCCTCCTTCTCAAATAGGAAGAGAAATCATAGAGTCTGAGGGATGCCTCACTGACTTACTGACAGAAGGCTCCAATCAAGCTGGATATGTCCATGACGGAGATTCAGTTCCACTCCCTCGTGGAGCTAAGCAAAGATGCCTGCTCAGCAGATGCCTGGGAGATGGTGGGAACAGAAGGAGTGAACTGAGTTTAAGGGGAACTTAAACTCCTGAATTCACCCTTAAAAGCATTTGAATAAACGAAAGATGACAGCTAACTGTTGTGTGTCTCTTTGCTGAGGGTGAGGGTCACTTGGGGCTTGAAGACCCAGCTGACTGCTCTTGACACTCAGCCTGCTTGCTACCTGGAACCATGCGGCATGCTCACCTGTGTGAATTCTGGGGCCTTCATCCGTTGCCCCAGATCACCCTGCTCCTTTTTCTGATCAAAGCATTCTTCAACTTTATGAACCGTTAATCAATTGTTAGAGAAAGAATGATTCTCTCTCTAGAGCTGAGTCCTAATCATTTCCTCTGGTGTCTCATTTTACTGGGAGTAGTGAGGGGTCAAAAGAGACACTGGATAGCTGTTATTCGTTGAGCACTTCCTATGCACTAAGCACTTTTCATCCAACATCTCTTTTGGTCATGACAATCTTTGAGGTAGGTACCACCATTATTATCATCTCTATTTTGCAGAAGGAAAAAATGAGGCACAGAGAGGTTAAGTGACTGGTCCACAATCACACGATTAACAAGAAGTAGAGCCAGGATTTAAACTCAGCCCTGACTTATGGGAGAACCCAAGCTTCTCACCACCTGTTCTCAGACATGAAGAGGGACTTGTAACTTCTCCAAAGTCCAAACTCTCAAGTTCACCTAATGTATAATTAGCAGATACATGGGTACAAACTACGGCTTGTATACTTGAGGACTGCCTGGGTTTTTTGCCTTAGCTACTATCGTTGATCTCATTAATCGGGACACCAGACAGAGGTGGAGTTCCAGTCCCATCATTCGAGCACTGAGTGTGGCTCTGGGGATTCAGCGTGGCATCTCTGCTGTAGTCTACCCAAATTTGCAGCTCTGGACTCTCACTCCTAAGATAATAAATACATGAACTTGACGAGAACAGCAAGATACAGATTTCAGTGAAACCATGTCAAAGAGGATAGATGTACTGAAAATGTTTTTTATTAATTCTTAGCCAGTCCTGAAAGTTTATCCTAACCCCAATCTTAGGCTGGAGCCCGATAACCATATTTATCTTGCTAACATTTTATTTCAGCAAAGCTCCTTATTTCTCTTCCTGAAACCCCAAGAAGAATCAACACTATCAGGGCAGTTAAAAGACTTGTGTATACTTTCCTAGTAATGCCAAACTGAGTTGGTCACCCCACCCACCCACTTCCCAGCACCGCTCACAACGGCGTCTTAGAGGCAGAGGCCGGGAGCACAGCCCAGTGTTCCTGTGGGTACTGGATGTGGGTGGTTACCTTAGTACTGACAATCTCTCCTTCAACACTTTAGGAGACCTTTTTTCTTTAAAAATACAAGCTCCCTCCCCCCCAACTTTTTTTTTCTTAGTGGTATCCCCTTGTTTGATTTAAAGCTTTTCCCCCTGAATTACTTTTGTGTTTAGTTAAAATGCCCAGAGGGACGAGGCCCTGGGTTTACTCTGGGCTCTGGTCCCCTTGACACCCTGTTCCACCCAGGAACCATCTGCCCAGTTGCAGACTTGAGGGAAGTGCTGGTTAGTTGTCAGTTCCACATAATCGTCACACAATGCTTCTTAGTTTACAATCTCTAACCTACTTGCTATAGCAACACTTGTTCCTGCTCTTTTTGGAAACGATTTAAAGTGACCACTTCCCTCAAAACAGAACAGCAGTCTTTGCTGGTCATTTGGTGTCATCAGAGGAGCTGTGGCTCCTGAGCTTCGGAAAGACTTTATTTTCTTTCTCCTTTTCTCTCTTCTCCTCCTGCCTCCCCTTCTCTTTCTTTTTCTTTCTGATGGCCACTGCTTCGCAAACCCATTGAGGGTTTGTAGGGAGTCCCCTGAGCTAAGGGGTCCCACCAGCCCAGAAGAAGCTCTTACAGTGAAACGCCTTTTGGTGTGGACTCGAAAAAATGAACCAAGAGTTGTTGGCAAGGAGCTTGGGTGGAAGTGGTGAGTTCCAACCTGGTTTCAGGTTTAGAGATTATGTCACAGGAGTCTCACTGAGTCATCTCCCACTAGCTCCCTTCGGCTAAACAGTGAAGGGTGGCTGTTGGGTGTTTATTCTAAATGAATCAGGTAAAAAGACCACCCAGACAAAACCAAGGTTTGCTTCCTCCTCCTCCATATGAATTCACTGGAACCAAGGTAGATGTTGATTAGCTGGCCTTATTTATCCATTTTTTTAAGTCAAGTCAATGGTGGAAATAAGCAATGACTGAATGAGAAGGGCGAAGGCTATTTATTCAGAGCTTGCTAGAGCAAGGGAGTCAGCCACTGTCACTTGCGTCCTGGCAGAGGCTCAAAGGCAGGCAGAGGATGGGAAAGCTTACTAGTGGGAAAAAGAAAAGGCTTCAGGTGTGGCCTGGTTGGATGCTGCTGCCCTGGAGAAGCTGGAGGCACGCTAACTAGAAGAGGGCATCCTGCGTGATTGCTAGAGGCGCATGTTTGCCTTTCTCTGGTTGGTCCCAAGTTGGAAGCAGGAAAAAATTAAGAAAGCTGTCAGTCGTTAACCAAGTCCTGGCCATTTTAAGCCAGTTGTTACAGAGATTATTGCTTGGAGCTCTCAACTGTTGCTAGAGATAATGGTTTGACTTCCCAAAAGTCTGATTTCTAGCAGGCTGGCTTTCTGGGCTGGTTGTAGGCCAGAGTTCTATTTTTATATACTGTCCGGCTGTTGTCTGTTTGTGTATTCAGTTTCTTACAGCCAGATGCATATTTTCTAGAGAAACTCTGCCTTAAGATCCCATACTGGGTATGATGGGAATAAGAAGTCACATCTTGCCCCAGCCACTCGGATGACGTGGTGTCTGTAAAGTCTCTTTGTAAACTCTAATGTGCTCTACAATTTTGCGGTATTCTTCCTATTGAGGAAGAAGAATATTGTGACGGAAAGAACTTTTTTTTTCAGATTTAGCATCAGACCACAATGGCTGTACTAGCTGTGAGAACTTGGGCACATTTCTTCTATTTTTTAAGTTATACTTTTTGGTGAGGAAGACTGGCCGTGAACTAACATCTGGTTCCAATCTTTGTCTTTTTTTTCTCCCCAAAGCCCCAGTACATAGTTGTATACCCTAGTTGTAAGTCCTTCTAGTTCTTCTATGGGGACACCGCCACAGCATGGCTTCATCAGCAATGTGTAGGTCTGCACCTGGGATCCGAACCCATGAACCCCAGGCTGCCAAAGCGTGTGAACTTAACCACTATGCCACAAGGCCCGCCCCTTGGTTTGTATTTCTAAAAAATATTCTTTAAATTATCAATTCGTTTAATCTTATTACACATTTATCTTCTTATTTACACATCTAAAGAGTGAGAATTAATTCCACCTTTAAGAGGTAGGAACAGAACTAACAACACCATGTAATACAGACAGTCCCTGATAGATGATGGTTCAACTTACGACTTTTTGACATTACGATGGTGCAAAAGTGATACGTATTCAGTAGAAACTGCATTTCAAATTTTGAATTTTGGTGTTTTTCCCAGGCTAGTGATACACAATGTAATACTCTCTGGTGATGCTGGGCAGTGGCAGCAGCCACAGCTCCTAGTTGGCCACGCGATCACAAGGGTAAAGAACTGATACACTTACGACATATTCTGTACCCATCCAACCATTCTGTTTTTCACTTTCAGTACAGTATTCAATAAATTACATGAGATATTCAACACTTTATTATAAAACAGACTTTGTGTTAGATGATTTTGCTCAACTGTAGATTAACGTGTGTATTCCGAGCATGTTTTAGGTAGGCTCGGCTAAGCCGTGATGTGCAGTAGGTTAGGTGTATTAAATGCATTTTCACCTTATGATGGGTTTATTGGGACACATCATTTACTCCCCATCAAACCTCTATGAGGTCAACAAATAAACTTGGCAACTGCAACATAAACGGAGGAAGATCTGTACTCAGAATGCTGATAGATACATCTGTTTATTCTTTCTAACTCTGGGCCTTTCGTTTACTTTAGAATGCTACTTTTTCATGTCTTGGGCATTTTCCTAATATCTGGGCACAATCCTTTTCTCTTTCCGTTGATACTTTCTTCGATTTCATGATGTTTCATGGTGCCATCTCTGAGCAATTCTTAGCGTTTGTTTTGCATGCAGCTTTCTCAGAGATAAGGGACTGCTTTAAAAATATACAACCATAGTATCTATATTAATTATGAATTTCTGTGTAATAAATTACCCTAAAACTCAGAGTTTTAAAACAATAATCCTTTATTATGTCGTGGTTTCTACGGGTCAGGAGTTCGGGAGCATCTTGGTTGAGTGGTTTGTGCTCGGGGTCTCTCAGGAGGTTGCTGGATCTGCAATCATCTGAAGGTTTGATTGTAGCTTGAGGATCCACTCCCAAGGTGGGTCACACATCTCTGGAAAGTTGATGCTGGCAAGTTGGTTCCTTTCCACATGGACCTCTCACAATATGGTGGCTTGAGAGTCCTCACAATATGGTGGCTAACTTCCCGAAGAAGGAGCAGTGCAAGAGACTAAGGTGGAAGTTTCATACCTTTTATGACCTAGCCTTGGAAGTCATACGTCTGCCGTATTTAACTGATCACACGGGCCAGCCCTGATTCAGTTTAGGGGAGACTACACGATGGCATGAGTACCAGGAGCCATCTTAGAAGCTGGCTATGACAATGTCATTATCACATCTGAAAAAAATTTAACAATAATTTCTTAATATCATCAACAATCTACTCACCATCTTAATTTCCTCAATTGTTTGCCTCAATCAGGATCCAAATAAGTTCCATATATTTCAGTTTGTCATTATGTTTCTTAAGCTCCCTTTTTTCTTCTTCTTCTCCGTTTTTTTGCTGAGGAAGATTCACCCTGAGCTAACATCTGTGCCAGTCTTCCTCTGTTTTATATGTGGGTCACCACCACAGCATGGCTGATGAGTGGTGTAGGTCCGCGCCCAGGATCTGAATCTGTGAACCTGGGCCGCCAAAGTGGAACATGCTGAACGTAACCACTACGCTATGGGGCCAACCCCTCTTAAGCTCCTTTTAATCTATAGATTCCTCCTTCCTTCCTATTCTTTTCACCTTGAAGTTTATTTGTTGAACTCATAGAGGTTTGATGAGGTGGAAATGAGGCAATGTAGGTAAAACACATACCGTGATGCAGGCCTGCAGCTGGCCCATATTCTGACCTCATGTGAGTTAGAGAAAGGCTCCCATTCCTCAAGACAGGACATGATTGAGCAACCTGGACAACCATCCAGGTCTGGCCCTTGATGGGAAGTGCTAGTCTGGGGTGTGATAAGTAGCATTCAGCTTAAATTCACCTGAGGGGTGGTTCCATAATTCAAACTTTAAAAATCAGTGGTCAGGTCATATGAGTCCCATTAGAATCAGGGGACAGCTCTTCTTAATTTGTCCCAGCTCTGCCCGGGAGAGCATCCAAGAAGTCCGGAGGCTGCCGCCCTGGCTGCTGACACCCAAACACCCACACTTTCACCGCTCACATGCTCCAGATGGGCAGGCACATCTGCTCCCTACAGCTTCATGGTCCACCCACTAACCTCATTCCCCGGGTGAGGCTTCAGGGTCCACTCAGGAGTCTGGGAGGTCAAGAATCTCCTTACTAGTCTTCCTCTAGCTAAATAGGAATTGGGCCTCCAAGAGTGGTAGGTGGACAAGAGGAGGGGCCTCTGGTGATACCTGGACCATTGGCAGGACAGAGCCCACTCGCACCCACAAATGTGTGCCAGTGATGGTGTGTGTGCACATGCTCTTCTGAGTGTGTACAGGCTCTGTTGTCTCAGGTGGATTTACCCAGAAGGGGCATCTCCATTGGTGTTTTGGGCTCTGCCATGAAGCCCAGAATTTTCTCAGTTACCCCATATTATTGTATAAGAAAGTTTATGTCCATGAATGGCATCCCTCTGATGAGGTACCCTTGTGCAGTGCACAACCTGGATACCCATATATAGCAGTGCTGCTTGGATTAACTGGTTGTTCCCTTTTCCCTGGTCTCTCCAAATAGGAAAAAACCATCTTAAGTTCAAAGATATCTATTTCCCTTAAACAGATCTAGGATTCCTGAGATCCCTGGGTACATCGTGTCATTCCAGTTAAAGGTTCACTTCCTTCTGGTCATGAGGCTCTTCATTCTGCTCTCCTTGATGGTCTTTTCAGGTAAGATATGGGGAAGGAACATCTCCAGCCTTCCCAGAGACCTTGCATTTTCATCTCTTCTCCTACTTGGAAGTCCTGCTGATTAGCTTGAACCACCTAAGGAGTGGGATGGGAAAATAAAAGAAAGTGAGAATACTTCTTGTCCAAATTAGTCCTTGTTATTTGCTCTGCTAAGAAGGTTGTGGGGCATCTGAAACCCTCAGCTAAGGTGGGGGCTCTATATTCTCTCTTTCAGTTTAGGTTCTCCTTCCCTTCCCCCTTCTCTCCTTAAAAATATTTGTGCAGATACATGGGGACAGGACTTTCTGCTTTCTGCCCATGTGTGACCCCAAAGATGAGCCTCAGAGCCCTGGGCTGGCCCTGGCTCTGCCGCCCTCCAGCCTTGGCCTTCTCTCCGGGTCAGCGTGCAAGCCTGTAAACTGAGCACCACACGATCTTCCTTGTGAGGTTGATATGAGGATAAAATATCAAATCTTATCAAATGGCATCGAGGACGGGAACCCACTGTGAGCTGCATTCGAGGCAGCATGTGAGGGACCCCAGCACACATCGGGAAGACTGAGAGAGGGATGTGCTCTGCTGCCCCCATCTCTTCTCCTTGGTCAGACATGTCCCCAGCTGCTGTCAAGCTGGACACAGTGTACACAACTTCCTCATTGCACAATATCCTAGATGACAGAGGTGCCTACGCTGGTTTTGTCCGGAGGAAATAGAAAGTTCACAGCCCCTAAGGACAGAGCCTGACTCCCTCTGTGTTCAGCGCTAGAATCCTCCAAAGCTTCCCACTTTCTTTTTGGGGGTGCCGAGGTGGAATGGGGGACAAGGGGCAGAGGATCTGCCAACAGGAAGCCTCAGGCTCTTCATCCTGCGCCGAGCGCCGTTGAGAGGCCTCCTAAATTCTTGCAGAAGGGCGTCCACGTTTCACCCACCCTCAGGCCGTGGGGAAAGACTTCCCGGGGTGTGAGTTTGCTAGGCCTGCTCTCACAAACACTCAGACTGGGAGGTGTGAACAACAGAAATGTATTTTCTTCCAGTTCCAGAGGCTGGAAGTTCAAGACCAAGACGTCGGCAGGGTTGGTTTCTCCTGAGGCTGTCTCTTGGCTTGCTGAGGGCCGCCTTCCCACGGCGTCCTCACACATCGTCCCTCTGTCTGTTGTCTGTGTCCTAGTCTCCTTTTTTAAGGACACCAGTCGTACTGGATTAGGGCCCATTCTAATGAGCCCATTTTAACTTAATTACCTCTTGGAAAGCCCTGTCTCCAAATGCAGTCACATTCTGAGGGACTGGGGTTAGCACTTCAGCATACGAATCTCAGGGGGACACTAGTCAGCCCATAACAGCTGCCAACCCCAAACAGGCAAAAGTCAGCCTCCAATCCTTTAATTAATTCTTCTCCAGGACGGCAGGAACTGCAGTGTGTTTACAAGAGTGATGTTGTGTGTGTGTGCGTGTGTTTCTACAGATGCCATGGTCATGGACGAAAAGGTCAAGGAAAGCTTTGTGCTGGACACGGCTTCTGCTGTCTGCAGCTATGATGCCTACTATAAGGACCACCCCAAGTACTGGTGCCGAGGCTATTTCCGGGACTACTGCAGCATCATCGTCTTCACACCCAACAGTACTGACCGCGTGGCCCTGAGGGACACAGGAAGCCAGCTCATTGTCACTGTGTCCTGCCTGACCGAGGAGGATGCAGGCTGGTACTGGTGTGGCATCCAGCGGGTCTTTGCCAGGGATGACATGGATTTTACCGAGTTGGTGGTGACTGACAACAGAAGATCAGCCCTGGCCAATGACTTTTGGTCCAGGAAAGGTAAGGAGCCTGGCAGGGGCCTAGTCGGGGTAACTCATAGTAGTGGGTGTTCTCTGGCGTGGTAAATACTCACTGAAGGCAGTGAGCACCAGCTCAGGCTCCCCATAGGCTCTTTGGGGTAACCTGGTCTCTCCTTCCCTCAAAATAGGGTGGTTGCTCATAGTGCTGGGGGTTAACTTGAATCTGGGCAAGATGAGGTGTCTGGGTCCTGGGGTGCTCTTGGAACCTCCCTTTCCTCTCGGCGATCTGGTTCCTGGAACTTGGGAGGGGCTCGTGGGGGCTAACAGGCATGAGAGCTCTGCGCTGCTGGTCAGGAAAGGCTTTGAGGCTGTTACTAAACCTCTGTGCTCTGTGGCCAGCCTTGCAGGTCTAGAATCTTGAAGATTAGTTTCTTGAGAGGTGACCGAGCCTGCAAAAAGTGACTCAGGTGCCTGGATGAGCACCCTCAAAAACTGCCCACTTCAGTTTCCTAATTGACAGGGATACATATCACGGCCAAACTGGTCAGCATTCTCTTTGAAGGAGCACAGTTTACACCAGGAGGCCTCTGAGCGGGTATAGGTGGAACTGGAGCCCGTAGAGAGAAGTCCGTCTAAGCCAGTCAGCTCCTCCTTGGGGCCAGGGCTAAGAGATAGGATCACCAGATGCTCACCAAAATTCTTCTGTCAAATGTTGGAAACCTCTCCTTACACCAGAAAGCCTCTGACTCTCAGGCAGAGGTGATGGAAAGCGCAAGACTTTTTTCTCCTGTGGCTTTTCCTCGTTTCCATTTCTAAAAGGGATGTCTTTTTCTATCACAATCTGAGCACCTTGCCAGTAGGAAAACAAATCAGAGGACTCAAGGGCAGCTGTGGGAAGCTGTCTCCTAGTGCTAGAAAGAGAGTCTTGCTCACACTTGACCAACTGACCGGTAATTTGTTCAGCAAGCATCTCACGGAATGGGTGACATCCTTTGCACTACAGATCCTCTTCCCCCTGGGTCTTGCTGGAGGAGGCAACATGGGCGGCTGTGGTGGAACTCCTTCCCATTGGGTTTTGGGGGCTGTCAGAAGCATGTCAGAACCATGTGGCAATTAGGTCACCTATTGATCAGTTCCTTAAAGATGGGACTGGCCCTCTGGTGCCACTGGTAGCCCCTTCCACAGCCTTCAGCCTGGGATTCTCTAACCCTGGGCCTCCTCCTCCAGTCCACCCAGAGCTTTTGTGCAAATCTGGAAAGCTGCCCCTTCCTCCAGGTGCACGGAGCCCAGTGGCAGGGGGCACAACTTGGCAAGCAGTGTCGCTGGATTTCAGCCCCTACTTGTTCTCTCAGCCTTCTGCCCTGTGAAGGGCACATGTCTCCAGCTATACTTGGTGCCTCTGCTTGGCCCAGCAGTCACCCAGAGCATTCATTCTCTGGAGATCGAGGGAATGACAGGCAGAGATGCAGAGATGCAGAAGGCAAAGGGTGGGCCTGGGAGTGGGCCTTACTTGACTCTCAACAAATCCTTTCTGATGCAGACCCATCTGGCAACAGGAACAGAAGCTGCAGGGCTTCCAAAGTTGTCCACAAGGCAGATCACTCCATGTGAGTCATAACTTTAGAAGACACATTGGCTTTGGCAGGGGTGGGGTGTGGGGTAGGGGGGTGGTGTCAACAACAACACAGGATGACAGTTGATTTGCACCTACTAATTCTAAACTGCATATCATTTCTCCACCTGAACTGTATCTTCAATGTGACTATTCGATTTATTTCAAAAGAGTATAGTTTAGGACTCTTCGTTGCAAGCAGCAAAATGCCCTCTCGCTGTCTTAATTAAAAAGGTGAATTCATCACAAGGAGAGAGCAGTGTCTCATAAATGCAAGGGAGGCATGTGGCCACCCTCAGAAATGGTCAGGAACCAATGGATGATTATCTTCATCTCTGATCTGTGGCTCTTGTGTGTGTTCACTTCCCCTCTCTCTGTGCTGCCCTCTTGTTTCATTTTTGATCGTGAGAAAAGATGTCCATTTCTAGCTCCTGAGTTTCTTTCTCCCCTGGTTGAGAGACCAGCCAGTCTGAGACTAGATCCTCCTGTTCTCATTTCCATGTTAGTTTCTGAGGAAGCGGCTCAGCCTAGCTTCGTCAGATGCCCAGCCCAGGTCCAATCAAATGAGGTCTGGGGGATGGGGGCGCTCCAAAGGAATACGGTTGCCAGGAGCTACTGGAAGTAGGTGGGGGGTGGGGGGGGGGCAGAGGGGACAGATCCCAGAAAAGGGGATCCTGAGCAGAAAAACAAAAAGTGGTTTCTTCCAAGGAACATGAAATCTGTCTGTGATTCCCTCCAGGATGTCCATTCTCATCATCTGCATGTTGATCTCGGGTTTGGGGATTATCTCTATAATCAGTCATTTGTCAAAAAGGAGGAGAAGTCAAAGGAATAGAAGGGGTAAGTAGCAGTTTGGGGGGAAATGAAAGAGGTCAAGGAGCAGCTTTCAAATGAGTGAATGTGACCCTCCTCTTATTGCCTGGATCCCCGAGGCCAACGCAGCCAGCTCATGGGCTGGAGGTGATTCTGCTTCACAATGGCAAAGGCACCATCAGGGGTGACCAACAGCACTGAGCCTTCGTAAGTGGAGGTGTGTGTAGACCAGGGAGGAGGGAGGCCCTGAGACAACCACACTGTAGCTTCCACGTCGGGAGGGCCACCTGCCTCCCCAGCACACACACTTTGGGAGGCAGCCTTCCTCCTTGACTGAAACTGTTTCCTCACCTGGAGGGACTAGAAGCCAAGGCTCCTGTCAAAGGAGCTTCCGGGGCCCCTGGGTAAGCAGGCATAGAAAGGTCTCCTTGAGAAGGGTCAGGAGTGGAAGAGGACAGGCCCAAGGGCTTCAGCCCCAGTCTCGAACCACAGGAGGAGCGGCCTTTAAGCTCTGTGCCTCCTTCTGCCCTCAGGAGATTACAGGTAAAGGCCTAGCAAGAAGCCAGAATACCAGCCAAGCTGCTTCTGTGATCCCCACGCCTCTGGTAAGTTCCCTCCTTGGCTCTTCTGTCCTGAGCCCTGTGTCCCACAGCTACCTACCTTTAGGGCCCCTCATTCATAAACAGAGAACAGGAACTTCGTTTAGAAGGGGCTATGTGGATCTATCCATCTTTCCTTTGGGGCAGCATCAGAGAAATAAAAATCCTCAAGGCCACTGTGTGGTGATTCTGCTGACCTCTCAAGTAGGCACAAGGTAGAAGGGTAAGCGCCACTGTTTGGCCAGTAGGTATTTTGGCTTTTTCTTTTTATGCTTAGAAGCCACAGAAATACCTTGGGCAATGTAGAGACTGCAGGCATAATTACAAAGCAGACTTCAACCTCCTCTGGGTGTGAAAATGCGGAAAAACATTTCATAGAATGAGAGAGAACAAACAAATGAACCTGGAAACAGCTGTTAATGAAACAGAAGGGTCTATAGCCAGAGGAGTCTCAAATTCCAAGCCAAGGCTGCGAGGCCTCCTGCTTCCCCTGGCCCCGTGGCCAGAGCAGGGGTGCTAAGAAGTCAAAGTAGTGGCCCCCACAGCATTCGCATTCCTGGCCTTTTGTCCTCCAAGAACTTTGGACTGAGGAGATGGGGGATGCAGACAAAGCAACATCTTTCCCAGCTTTGCCCAAGACCACTCCCTTTGGGACGCCACTGTAGTCTAGGTTTGTGCAAAAACCATTGTCACTTCTTTAAGGCTTGAGTTTGGGCAACTTTTACTTCCCTGGGCCTGTTTACTTCGCTATAAATTGAAGACCCCCATTCTCATACTCCCTAGGACTTTTTATTCATTCATTCATTCATTCATTCATTGGTTCATTCATTCAATAAACAAGGACCATGCTAGATGCTGGGGATACAAACATGAGCAAAAGAAATAGCATCCGTCTTCATGTAATGTAGAGTGGCAGGGAGACAAACTATTGCGTGCACACACACACACTCACACAAATGTAAAATTGTCACTACAATAAGTCCCCTAAAGGAGAGACACATGGTGCTGTGAAAGCTGAGGCGATGGAATGCAACCCTGTTCCTTTTTAGCAAGCAGTTGTACGACCTGTGTTAGCCATAGCCTCACACTCAGGCAGTTGAAACATGGCAGCCTGCATCAAGGTCCCTTCTGGCTTTGACATTCTTGGGTTCTGAAGGTGTCCAGTCGTATTCACATCCCCCAATGGTGAGAGGTGAATGCAAGCCCCATACCCCAAGCTTTCCTACTGACTGACCAACGAGCCCTGAAAACAAATTTAGTGTTTAGGTCCCAGGAAGGCCCCAGGAGAAAGCTTGCAACTTTTGCTGCGGAGACACTCAGCAGAGGTAGGCAGTAGATCTCAACTCAGTTTTCCCTTTCCATTTCCAACAAAGTAGACCACTCTTTGAAGCCCCTCTCACGTGTCCTGCCTCCAAAGGAAATGGCTCGTACTGAACAGATGACTGAAGATTTCTTTCATTTGGTTCATAAAGTGATGCTACAACAGAATCACCATGACAACCGACCCACATCTAGAGGACTGATTCTGACCTCTCAGTGTTGTGAAGGACCCTCTCAACTTGGCAGCAATCATTTGCCACTTGGTAAGAAGGGTGGGAGCTGGAGGAGCTGTTCTAGGCCTTGCCTGAGCAAGGCTGCCGTCAGACAACATCTCAAGATCTTAGTTCTCATGCCTTTGGCTAGCCAGAAGTGAACAAGATGAGCAGAATCTTGGTCATGGGGCCAGGAGATCACTTGTATTTTATTTGTTAACCAATAAATTCCTGACTAGTGTTGAATGCACTCCGAGGTATGACTAACTTCTCCCAGTATATCACTGAAAAAGTATTTCTGGAAAAGTTTCTTTTAAAGTATGATATTTTAATTTATTTCTGAATTGATATTACATGCTGTGCTACCCAAAGAAAGGGAGATAGGCTCACTCAGTGGTTCTCAGATTCTTTGGGTGAAAAGACTGCCCTGTATGGGAAACTGCCACCAGACTGAATAGATGCCGCTCCTGATCAATGAGAAACCGAGGTGTGATAAGTTAAGTGAAATTGTCATTCAAATCAGGAAACACAAACCAAGGCTGAGCGTCAGCAGCTTGTGTGCAAGGTTATACTGTCATTAATGCCAGAATTACCAAAACTCTTAGCTCCCACCTGTATGTCTGTACCCTCTCTCCCCCTATTTGTGTCTCTCCTGCTATTTCAGGGAGTTCCCAGGGTCTCCCCATCACTGCCTCTGCTGCTCTCATAAAAACCCTGCTCTTCTGGTTTCTTCTAATAGGGTGCGGGCCAGTCTCAGTGCTCAGGATACTCAGGTGGCCCTCTGGTCTGAGTACGGCTGGGACAGGGAGATTGGTTCTTGACACGATTCTGCACATGCCCCGCACATTTAGGTTCAGGCTCTCACAAAGTCTTCCAAGAACACAGTTCCTTTAGCTTCCACTCCAACCCCTCTCTCCATAGGTGGAGAGCTCCAAGCTGCTCAACAGCCTGATGGGAAGGGGTGGGGTGTGGACACCATCCTGTTCCTGCCATCCTCCGTGTTTCCATCCAGCTGAACCCCTCCCTCCCAGAGTCCCAGATCAAACATCAAAAGTGCTCTTTCCCCTCAGCTGCAAACAGCTCCAATCCCTCCCCTGTGGTCAGGTACTGAACTTACATGAAGGAGCCACTAGCCCAACGGTTCTGCAAATAGCAATCCAGTCTGGGCTCAGTTAGGACGTCCTACCACGCAAGGCAAGATGGCAGACATCCATCTGCCACAACAGAGGAAGACACCTATAGATGGCTTGGAAGATTTAACACTTATCTGCCTGGAAAACTATTTCCTCCGAGAAGCCTCCCGGTTTGCTCTGATTCCATGATCCAGGATTCAAGAGCCTTTTTTCTTCCCTTACCTAACAAAACTCTTTTGAATCTATGGTCAATTATTTAATTATTCATTTCACCCTCATACTCGTTGCACAGCCGTTTACATGATAGGGACACAAAAACCAGGACTTCGTAAACATAGGGCTATGCCATTTAATATGGGAAGCTTCAAGAAAACAGAGGGAAGAGCAATGAATCTGATATTTTGCTTACAAGGGGATGGCCATGGGACAAAGCTCACTCCTCCTCTTGCAGCTGTTTATAAGGCGCTGGCTCTGACCTGGAAAGCTGATGTGGCTTAGAAGCTACAGGGTTGGTAGAACTGTGTGACGTCAGCGCAGGGTTTGCCAACAGCTGAAAGCGGGAGCAGCCTCAGGCAGGTGCTGCCCTGGGGCAGCCAGTGCGCGTGCGCGAGGAGCGTTGCTGGGGCTCTGCCGCCCTCGTGCGGCCGGCCGCTCTGCTGTGCTGCGGCCGCTTCACCAGCCTGTTTCCCTAAACCGGCTTTCTCCTAGACCTGTTGGCTCCCACAGAGGGCTCACTCCTTTATCAAACCTCTCTCCCACTGCTTCCACGGTCTTCTCCTCAAAACCCAGCTGTCAGGAGCAGCTGCTCTATCTCAGAAGGAATGTGCTCTCTCCAGCAGGTCGCCTGACTTTACCTCTCGAGTTTCTCAGCCACCATATGTGCTCTGGGGCAGCTTGGCATGGAGGCAGATGCGAGGAATGTGAAATCAGAGTACTTGATTTAAGTTTTGTTCTGCCACTTACCGTGTGGGGGACATCGGGTCAATTATTTCACCTCTTTGGACTTTAATTTCCTTACCTTGATTTTTAAAAATATTATTTAATATATTTTTAAAACAGATGTATGGAGGATGCTTCCCTCCCATGCCTGCTTCCTTCCGTGTGGACTGAGTTCCCTCAGGGTAACACTCCTCAGTGACGCCCCTTCGGAGGTGGAGTGACCTGTCTGGTGTTTGCGTCTGGAGGAGGAATCGGGGGTACCCACTCTGCCCTTCCTCTTTGTTTTCTTAATTTTTGGGGTGCAGCTTTCAAAGACCACACGATCTCTTCTGCAACTCCTGGGCAGCCGAGCCACTGGTTCGGTTGTGGGGAGTAGGGACTGGTCTTGGTGCAGCTCTGTCAATACGGAGTTCGGCGCTCTGAGGCCGACTTCTCTGCAGCCACCGTATCGACTCTCCATTCTCCAGCGTTGACCGCGTCTGTAATAAAGACTGTACTCTGTTCTCTGTCTGCTGAGTCCATGTTCTTATTTCTCAGGTGGTTCAGAATTCAGGTGGGGAATGGGATCACTAGGTATCAGGCAGGCTGAAGATCCGGAACAAGGTAAATGAAGAACTTCAAAAGTTAGGATTAGCCTTCCTGTATTACTTTTATTTGCTAATTTTTATGAATTTTCCTGGATTTGCTTTTCTGTTTACTGTTTTCATAGGAAATTTAGAGTAATCTTGCTGAATAAAAAATAATCTTATTGGTATTTTTACTGGGATCATCTAGGGAATTATTCGTTGGGATTTGAGGGGCGGTTAATGTTTAGGTTGGTTTTTATTCCCATATAATTTAGTTATGCATTTTTTTGTATGTGTGAGGAAGATTGGCCCTGAGCTAACATCTGTTGCCAATCTTCCTTTTTTGGCTTGAGGAAGATTGTCACTGAGCTAACATCTGTGCCAGTCTTCCTCTATTTTATGTGGGATGCCGACACAGCATGGCTCAACAAGCGGTGCTAGGTCCATGCCTGGGATCTGAACCTGTGAACCCCGGGCTGCTAAAGCAGAAAGCGTGAACTTAACCACTACGCCACTGGGCTGGCCCCTGTTATGCATATCTTTTATGCTGTAGTAAGGAGATGGACATTCACATTTGAATAGTGCTTTACACAACAGGGACCTTGTATTTGTGTAGAACTCTGGCATGTACAGAGTGCTTATGTATATACTATCTTATTTATTCTCATACTAAGAGGTAATTGTTGTTAGTTCTGTTTTCAAGACGAAGGAATTGAAGCTTTAAAAGTTTAACAAACTATTTTTTTTAAAGATTGGCACCCTGAGCTAACATCTGTTGCCAATCCTTTCTTTTTCTTCTGCTTTTTCTCCCGAAAGCACCCCCAGCACATAGTTGTATATTCTAGTTGTAGGTCCTTCTGGCTGTGCTGTGGGATGCCGCCTCAGCATGGCTTGCTGAGTGGTGCCATGTCCGGGGCCAGGATCTGAACTTGTGAAACCCTGGGCCACCAAAGTGGAGTGCATGAACTTAACCACTTGGCCACGGGGCCAGCCCCAAAGTTTAACAAACTTGCCCAAATGAATGCAGCTAGTTAGAGGCAGAGGTCGAGACCTGAGCCACAGTCATCCTGAACTTGAGAGTACCATCACCTCTGTGAGTCTTTTCTGAGAACTGGACTTTTGGCCTTGACCTCTGGACGTGACAGGGACAGATAATTAAATGATGAAGAAGGAGCCAACGTTGTAGAGGGTTTGCTTTTATTTGTAATTCTTGCTAGATTGTTCATTTGGTTGACTCCTCTCAAGCTGAACAATGACACTGAATGAACACTCTTTGTGCACTGAGCTCTGTACCACACACTTTGGAAGGGGACAAGGGGGGCAGTCTCAGCCCTCATGGGGCTAGGAGGCTGTCATTACACGTGGGAGGGCCAGCAATCTTTTCCCAGGGCAGGAAAAAGACTGACCCTCTGTCTTCAAAACTGCTGGCTAACATTGCAAGATCACACCCAAACAACTCCATCTGCAGTTTCACCCAGGTTGTGGCCCAAAATTTGTAAAAAGGGAAAGTGATGTATGAAGATGGAGCTGAGATGAGAGGAACTGGATTCAAGCCTCACTGGAACGGCAGGAGGAGTTTGTTGCTTTAATTTGAGCATAGACAACGGGGTCTGAGTCTGAAAAATGATTTGTAGTCAAGTGATCTCTCTTTCCTTCCGAGCTTTTAAAATTCATGCTGGCATACGTGAGAGCCTCCTCTGGGACAGATGAAAGCTACAGAGAAAGGAGGAGGAGGAATGAGTGAGTTCAGTTTGGGAGAATGAGTGTCTTTAGAAACAAGTGCTTCTTTAGAAGCAACTTGAAAGATTAGGGTCAGAGAATACCCAAAGAGATCAGAAGAACCCTTCAAAAAACTGCGTGCCCAGTGTCCATAGAGCAATGCCACTATTCTAGTCAATACACCATAGCACAGACTGAAATTCCAATGACAGCAGCTCCAGCGTCCTGGAAAGAGTGTGGTCATCTTACCTTGGCTGCAGGGTCTGAGCGAGGATCCAGAGCCTGGGGACTGGAGTGACCTGCCACAGGTGTCAGGAAGAAGAGGGGCGAGTCTCACCAACGGGGCCTGGAGGAATCAGAACCCTCTCCCTAGAATGTTGGGTAAAGGGATGGGGTGGGGAGAAGGTGCTGAGGTGGGAAAGGTGGAGGGTGGGGAGGGCAGGGAGAGAAGTGAAGGGATTCGAGTCCTCCGTCTGCGGAGAGGGTGGGCTACGCAGGTTTATCCCCGCCCTCCCGTTATTCACTCAAGGCTAACTCTATTCTCTCAGCAGGGAAAGAAGAGCTGTCCATCTCTTGGAGACCACTTACATTTTCTGTAGCTCTTTATGATGAGGAAGACAAGGGCCATCAGCAGCAGTGTCAGTAGAACCCCAGCAAAAAAGGCTAAGACCAAATGAAGTTCTTTGCTGTTTTGGCAAAGAAAGGGAGCAGATGACCTGCTGGGCTTTTTGAAGGCTTCTCCTAAAGAGCAAAGGTACCCTCTCCCACCTGCCCTGCGGGTAAACCACGGAAGCAGCGCTCACACTGGTTGGTCACTTTCTCTTTCACCCACTGGTTTTCAACAGTTGTACTTCCAGGTTCCAGTTCCATTTGGGGCCTCAGTGAAAGCAGTGGGCTCTGTTCCCCCTCAGAAAATGTTCATAGCCCCCCTTCCCGCTCCCAGTTTATCCATAGGCTTGGAGGATTCGTGAGTCTCTTGAGGCTTGGGGGAACCCAGGTTAAGAAGTACACTCTGAAGATAAAAGATTGATTTAGTTCTCCCACTGTTTCTGGTGCCTTCTCCACACACCTTCATCCCCAAGCCCGTAAGGCAAAGCTGTCATCACAAAATCAAGTGCCATGTGGTCCCAGATGAAACGTGTTGGGGAATGCTCACTTACTTGGAGTGGGCAGAGGAGCACTGCACGGAGGTCGTGGTTGGGGCAGCCGTGGTGTGGGGTTTGTCTACGAGAGAACAGGAAGGGGATTGGTGTGTCTGCCATGTTTCATAAGTGTCCCCAGGTGCCCACCTATCCAAGCCACCAGTGGAGAGTACTGATGGGGCTACAGCTCTGCAAAGGGAGAGAACATTGTTTCTTAGATCCTGGGTCCTTTACCAGGAAAATTAGAACTGGAACTTAAGAAACAATCAGCTCCACAAATGAAAGAAGAGCCTGGTGTTTCTGTAGCCCCACGTGTCCCCAAAACATCTCAAAATGTTTTGCCCAAAAACAGCTCAAGTCTCTCCCTCAAAGATTTTAATGGGACTCCTAGGGAGATATGCTCCTCAGATTTAAGCAGGGAGTCTCAAGGCCAGGGAGCAGAGCACAAGAGAAACCCAGAATGAGCATTTGCTAGAGTCCTTGGGATCTGCCGTGGAGACTGCTGCCTTTTGTTTGTTTGTTCGCTTGTTACAGGGCAAGTATCAGCGGCGTTCAGCCAAAGGCGGCCGCAGGGAGTGTCCCAATTCCCACGCCACAGCTGGGGGATGTGAACTAGACTCCCACGGACTACCCCGCTGGTCTAATACTGAGCACAGACACACGCTTCACTCAAATTTGGAGGGTCAGGCAGCTCTCTCTGGTTCCTTTTCACTCTTTTTGGTGGTAGATTCTGCTCATGGTAAAATCTGATTCTTCCAACTTCGGAAATGTTGTCCCCTTACAGCCCTTTAGTAGTTTCCTGTTATTCCAGTTCATTTTAACTTGGCAGTGTGGCAGGTAATGGCTGTGTCCTGAACTTACCAGGTTTAGAGTGACTTCCTCCCATGCTGTCTTCTCCTGAGAATAAAAAAAAATGTACCTCTTAGAAAGCTTGGAAAGGAGAGGCAGTGGAGGGGCCAGTTGTGATCTTCATCTAGAAGAGTAGCAATGAGAGCGGCAAATCGTGGTGGGTATCCCAGTGAGGCCAGTGCTCACAGACTTCACATGGCGTGGTTGCCACAGCTCAGCAGCCGGTCCTCAGCTTTGCAGGTCCAGATATTTGATTTCATCAGGGCAGCAGGAATTGACTGATTGCTCCAGCGCTAACTACCACCCATCAACTCACAGGACACTGATGTACAAACTGGACTGACAGAAGGAGCATGTTGGCGTAACGAGTAGTATTCTATCATCGGAACATATAAGAAAGCCAGTTAAAACCATAATTTTGCTTGGTGAGCACTGAGGTAAGTTTGGGAGAAGATAAATGGATGATTTTCATATCGAGTGCCGTCTAGGTCTGATGCTCCTGCCTCGCTCTTCCCTGACAGTGTTGAGCACACTTTGACAAACTTGCCCTTGGAGGTCCTCCCTATAGGCTCCATCACACACTTCTATTCTGTCCACATATTGTCCTTTCAAGTATGCCAGTATCCTTGTCTAGCTATGGTTCTATTTGTTATGCTAAGCTTTCTATATTTTCCCTCTTTTATTTCTTTATTTGTACCAAAAAGTATATAAAGCGTTTACAAGCAAAAAGTAAAATCATCCAAATTCCCACTACCCACTGTTAATATTTTAGTGTATTTCCTTTTACTTGTACTTCCATGAATTTTTAATTTTTTCAGTTTTAAATTTTTTCCTGGTTTTATTGAGATACAATTGACATACAGCGTTGTATTAGTTTAAGGTATATAAATTAATGATTTGATATATGTATATGCTGCAAAATGATTACCATGATAAGTTCAATTAACATCCATCACCTCACAGAGTTACAAGTTTTTTTTTTCTTATGATGAGAACTTTTAACCTCTAATCTCTTAGCAACTTTCAAACACACAATATGGTATTATTAACTATAGTCACTATGCTGTACATTACACCCCCAGGACTTATTTATCTTACAACTGAAAATTTGTACCTTTTGACCTCCTTTATCCATTTCCCCCACCCTCACCCCCTGCCTCTGGTAACCATTAATCTGTTTTACGTTATCTATGACTTCGGTTTTTAAAGATTCCATGTATAAATGAGATCAGGCACTATTTGTCTGCCATGCATTTTTTAAAAGCTAGTTGAGATATTTCTTCATATCTTCTATTTTTTTCACTAAGTTTTTTTATCACAAGCATTCTTCCATGCCACTGAAAGCTTTCCATATGCATTTTTAGTGGTAATAGGTCTTTCTGTAGTACAGCTTGCTTAATCAGTTCCTTGCTTGTTGATAAAAATTGTTTCCACTTTTATTTAAATAAAATAAAAATAAATAAATAAAACAATTTTAGGAGGCCACAATTCTACTTCATATTTAGGTAAACCCATGATAAGAATTTTCAGCTCTGCTATATATATTGTATTTGAAGGTAATTTATTTAGGCAACAAACGCCATTAATTATTTACATATTTAATTGTTCAGCTCTCAAAAGTGAATCAATTTCCAAGTCCCTGGACATGGGCTAGGGTTGGGAGGAGGACACCTCATTGCCACGTACGAGATACAACAGCAACATTATCAAGTGCCTTACAGTCACCAAAACGTTCTCAGATTGTGCTGTGCAGAATAATAAAGGTGGCAGCAGGGGAATCTGGTGAGAATTCTGAGCCATGAGAATAGGAAGCCGTCCATCCACTGCAGAATCAGTAATAGTAACTATTTTTCTAGTGCTTCTTGCTCCTTTTCTAATTTAATAGTCAACAGTACTCTTTGTAGAGTATCATAAAATATGCATATAGTTTTTTTAAAATATTGAAATATGAAATTTAATATTGACATTTTAAAGTATCAAAATATGAAACTTATACTAGACCTCACCCCTGGGAAAGTGGAAGAGGAGAGGATTGTAGGTTTCTGTAAAATCCCAACCTTCACATCAGTGGCTCTGAATTTACAACTATCCCAAAGAAATGTTACCATCGCCCCCTCAGAAGAAAGGCGGGCCATCCCACCCGAAAGAAAAAGCATCCCAGAAATACTTACCTAGGGCTCCCAGCCAAGAAAAGCAGGAAACACACTTCCCTTTGAAAGCAACACTCCGAATATTTGGCAGAAGCATAAATTAACATAGAAACAGTGCCATCTATATTTTTTTCACATTTTGTCCAGCCCTGGAGAATCGTCCTGTTTGCTATAAAATCCACTAACCAAATGCAGCCATTCAGACACACCCTCCCCCCACCAAATAAAGTTCAAAAGAAAAAGATGATAGAAACCACTAAAAATTAAGATGGCGTTTTCTTTTGGTGAATGATACCTCATCTAGATTAAAAGCATGGGGTAAATACATTTACCTTTTAAGAAGAAATCCAGTCATAAGACGCAATTGTCTTTTCAATTTGCTTCCGTTACGACTCCTATTTTTCAGAAATGACGAAGCGATTACCACCATCAAGCTATGTGTTGCAACGATTTTGTCTAAACATGAGGGCATACTTCCTCTTTGAGGCTAACATTATGTATTTTCTAATCCCATAAGCAGAAAGCTGCTTTTGTATCTTTTGACACATTTATAGAATATATGCATATCCCAGAATACAGCAGAATAAGACAAGTTTATTCTAATTAAGTATTTAGTGTCTATTTAACCACCATGCTAGATATTATGGGAGTCACAGCAGTATGTCGTTATCATTGTCGTCAAGCATCCTACAGTCTCATTTATTCTAACCAGGGAGACAAGGTTGATCAAGAAAAACAAAGAGCAAACTGTTAAGAGTTAGCTGCCAGCTATGTAGACTTAAGTGTGTTAAGAGTATGGAGATCCTTTCCAAGGGAAGGCAAATTATTTATTTATAAACTTTTATTCATAAAATAATATTAATAAACATACTTATTAAATAAACACTATGGACCGTACAGTAGGCCAGGTGCTGTGGATATTTCAGACAGCAAGGCAGAAAAGGTCCTCTTGGAGCCTATCATCTAATTGAGAAACAAAGTGATAAACAAGAAAACAACAGATTAATCACGGATTGTGTTATGAGCCACGAAGGAAAGAAGCAGAGTGCCATGCCAGAGAGTAAATGATGGGAGAACGTCTTTAAATAAAAAGGATGACTGGGGAGGGCCTGTCCACAGATCAGCCGTATACACTGAGAACCAGAGGACAGGAAAGAGCTGGCCAGGCAGATAGCAAGGGAGGACAGCTTCAGGCAGAGGGCAGAGCAACTCACAGGCCCAGAAGAAGGGAAGAGCTGGCAGAGCTGGTGAAATCAGATAAGGCTGCCTGCGGGTAGACCTGGAGCTGGGGACCTAGAGCATGGATGGGAGTTGGAGGGAGGGAGAAAGGGACTACACGAGAAGTGCTCTTGGCCCAGGACTGGCTGCTGGGATTCAAGTGATGTATTTCTTGGATATCAGTATGGTTCAAGAGTGGGACATTTGTAGGGAATCGGAAGTAGAAAATAGTTACACAGATTTGAGCCAGATGGTGGAGGTCTTTAAATCCAAACAACATATACATTTTAAATATTAATAAGGAACCATAAAGGTTTTTGAATTGGGATATAATATGATAAACATGGCCTTTCAGGAAGGTTATATCACATCATATAAGATAAACTGTGGGTAGGAAACAGAAAGGAAATAGGCCAGGGAGGTATGGCAGTAGTTTAGGTATTGAATAAGGGTAAGAACAGCAGGAATGAGAAGGAACCCAAAGGTATAATAAGATTGGAAGTTATAAGACTTGGACCTGGATACAGGGAATGAAATGCAACATGAGTCAATGATTACTTCCAGGTTTTGAATCTTGGTTGCTGAGAGAATTCATTTTTCATTCACTCCAAAATCATTTATTGAATATGTACTATGTGCCAAGTACTAATCTAAGTTTTGAGAACACAATGGTGACCAAAAAATGGCCTTTTCCTGCCTTCATGGAACCTTCAGACTAGTAAAGGAGGCTGTTATCACACAAAAAAATGGTAAATCACAGCAATTTCATGTGCTTTAAAGGAGCAGGACCCCCACTGTGTGTGCCTGTGATACAGGGAACCAGGAAGGCTTCCTGGAGGAAGACAAGCCAAAATCCAAAGTGTGAGTTGGAGTTCCACCAGGCCAAGATGGGGGGAATTATCAGAGGGAACAGAGCATGAAAATTGAAAAGCCCTGTGCCAGGAGTGACATCAGCATCATGGCAGAGTGAGTTGTTCCCTTAGTCTCTCCCCTCTAAGTTACAACTAAATGGACACTCATTAACCAGTGGAGGATTCCCTGCACAGCACAGTAGGACTTCTGAGAGATCCACGCAGCTATACATCTGAAGGTGGGTGGACTGGATCCCCGGGAGGCAGTGGAACTAGGTGAGCGCACTCCTCCCTCTCCCTGGTGGCAGTGGGGCAGGTCACTGATCCTCATACAGTGGCTAGAGCGACTGCAAGAGGAGGCAGGAACAGCCCAACCTGTGTGAACGCTTTCACAATTGCAGTCCGGCCCTCACAATTGCCAACCACGCCGTGGTGGCTTCACCTGAAGAAATGCTCCCCACCAAGTGGTGGCTTAGTCCCTGCATGGGCACCCCTCACTCCTAGCACAGTGCAGGCAAGAAGGTGCTCTGTCTGCTCAGAAGGCACCTCTGCCTGCAGAGCACAGGAGCCTGTGCGACCCACTGAGTGGTGGCTCAGCCCTAGTGTGGGTGCCCCTCAGCCTTAGTGCAGTACAGACAAGAAGGCACTCCACTCACTAAGAAGGCACCCCTGCTTGTGGAGCACAGCAGCCTGCAGGATCCCTTGAGTGGCAGCTCAGCCCCTGCATATGAGCCTCTCCTGCCTAGTGTGCAGCAGCTCAGTCAGTTCCCCATCAAGCATAGAGGCCCTGACTACGGTGCCTGTCTCACCCACCCAGTGCAGAGGACCGGCCCACGTGAAAGCACTTGCAGAGCAGCTGTGGCCCACCCACACAAACACACAACAGTCCTATACACACAACTTCCAGTAGATGGGGTGGGATCAGAAAACACAGCTTCTGCTCCCCCCAGGTGTGGCAGGTAGAATCTGCAACCCAATACTACCACAAATGTGCCAGCAAAGGGTCAACTCATCAAACACAATGAAGAACTACATTAACATTTCAGAGCAGAAGGAAAATGACAAGTCTCCAGAAATCAATCCTGAAGTCACAGAAATTTACAATCTAAATGACAGAGAATTTAAAATAGTTGTCATAAAGAAACTTGATGAGTTACAAGAAAACTCAGACAGTTCAATGAGCTCAGGAAAGAAAATAATAAGCAGAAGTAATACTTCACAAAAGAGATTGAAACTCTAAAAATAAAACCAAAGAGAAATTCTGGATATGAAGAACACAATTAATGAAATAAAAAAATAATCTAGAGAGGCTGGCCTGGTGCCGTAGTGATTAAATTCACATGCTCCACTTCAGCAGCCCAGAGTTTGCTGGTTTGGATCCTGGGAGGGAGCCTCTGCACCGCTTATGGAGCCATGCTGCAGGAGGTGTCCCACATATAAAGCAGAGGAAGATGGGCACTGATATTAGCTCAGGGCCAATTTTTCTCAGCAAAAAGAGGAAGCTTGGTGGTGGATGTTAGCTCAGGGCTAATCTTCCTCAAAATAAAAAAAATTAAAAATAGAGGTGATGTTATGGAGGACAGAATTAGTGATCAGAGAACAGAAATATAGAAATGCTTCAGGTAGTGGAGGAGAGAGAAATAAGATTTTTAAAAAATGAAGAAATTCTTTGACAAATATCTGACTCAATTAGGAAAAGCAATATAAGGATTATAGGTATTCCAGAGGGAAAAGAGAAAGAGAAAGGAGCAGACAGCTTGTACAAAGAAATGATAGCTGAGAACTTCCCAATCCTGGGGAAAGAACTGGACTTACAAGTACATGAAGCCAATAGAACCCCCAATTACATCAATGCAAAAAGACCTTCTCCAAGGCATATAATACTAAAACTGGCAAAAGTAAGTGACAAAGAAAAAATATTAAGGGCAGCAAGGCAGAAGAAAATAACCTACAAAGGAATCCATATCAGGCTTTCAGTGGATTTCTCAGCAGAAACTTTATGGGCTAGGAGTGAATGGAATGATATATTCAAAATACTGACAGACAAGAACTTTCAGCCAAGAATATTCTATCCAGTGAAACTATACTTCAGTTACAGTGGAGAAATAAAAGCATGCCCAGATAAACAAAAGCTGAGGGAGTTCATCGCCACTAGACCTGCCATACAAGAACTGATGAAGGAAGCCCTCCTGCCTGAAACAAAAAGGCAAAGGTTTAAAAAGCCTTGAATAAGGGGATAAAGAGACAGATAAAATCAGAAAATTACAGCTTTCTATCAGAACAGGTTAGCAAACACTTAATTATAACATAAAAGATAAAGGGAAGGAAAGCATCAAAAATAACTATAAACACTTATAGTCACAACACAAAAAGAATAATTTGTGACAACGATAACTCAGACGGGGAAGAGGAAAGGGATGGAACCTGTTAGGTTAATGGAGATAAGAGGCTATCAGAAAATAGACTATCTCATCTATGAGATCTTTTATACAAACCTCATGGTAACCACTAAACAAAGAACCAGAATAGAGCCACAGGTCATAAATAAAGGGAAAACTGAGAAAATCATCAAAGAAAACAACCAAACTGAAATGGCAATCAGAAATACAAGTGAAGAAAAAGAATGGAAATATAGATCAACTGGAAAACAAGAGACAAAATGGCAGTATTAAGCCCTCATATATCAATAATCACTCTAAATGGAAATGGATTGAATTCTACAATCAAAATATACAGAGAGGCTAGCTGGATTGAAAACAAGACCTAAAAACACGTGGCCTCTAGGAAACACATCTCAGCTCTAGAGACAAAAACAGGCTCAGAGCGCAGGGATGGAAGACAATACTCCCAGCAAATGGCAAGCAAAAGAAAGCAGGTGTTGCCATATTTAGATGAAGCAGACTTCAAGATAAAAAAAGACAATGAGAGACAAAGAGGGGCAGTATACGATGATAAAAGGGACATTCCACCAAGAGGAAAATAACACCTAGGAATATATATGCACCTAACACAGGGACACCAAAGTACATAAAGCAATTATTAACACACCTAAAGGGAGAGATTAACAGCAACACAATAATAGTAGGGGACCTCAACATTCCACTCACATGAACGGGTAGATCATCCGGACAAAAAGTCAACAAGGAAACAGTGGAATTAAACGAAAAACTAGAGCAGATGGACTTAATAGATATATAGAGAACAGTCCATCCCAAAACAGCAGAATACACATTCTTCTCAAATGCACATGGATCACTCTCAAAAACAGATCATACGTTGGGAAACAAGGCAATCCTCAATACATTTTAAAAGAATGGAAATCATCTCAACCATCTTTTCCAACCACAATGCTATGAAACTAGAAATCAACTACAAGAAAAAAAAACTGGGAAAGTCAGGAATATGTGGAGACCAAACAACATACTACTGAACAACAATTGGATGAAAAAAGAAATCAAAAGGGAACTTAAAAATACCTGGAGACAAACAAAAATGAAAATACAACATACCAACTGTTATGGGACGCAGCAAAAATGGTCATAAGAGGGAAATTCATAGCAGTACAGGTCCACTACAACAAACAAGAAAAATCTCAAATAAGTAATCTTAAACTGCACCTAACAGAACTAGAAAAAGAAGAACAAACAAAGCCCAAAGTCAGCAGAAGGAGGGAAATAATAAAAATCAGAGCAGAAATAAATGAAATAGAGACTAAAAATCAGTAGAAAGGATTAATGTAACTAAGAGTTGGTTATTTGAGAAGATAAACAAAATTGACAAACCCTTAGCCAGACTCACCAAGAAAAAAAGAAAGAAGACTCAAACAAATAAAATTAGAAATTAAAGAGAAGAAATTACAACAGATACCACAGAGATACAAAGGATTATAAGAGAATACTATGAAAAACTATATGCCTACATATTGGATAGCCTAGAAGAAATGGATAAATTCTTAGACTCATACAACCTCTCAAAACGGAATCAAGAAGAAATAGAGAATCTAAATAGACCAATCACAAGCAAAGAGATTGAAATAGTGATCAAAAACCTGCCAAAAAACAAAAGTCCAGGGCCAGGTGGCTTCTCTGCAGAATTCTACCTAACATTCAAAGAAGATTTAAAACCTATTGTTCTCAAACTATTCCAAAATTGAAGAAGCCGGAACACTTCCTAACTCATTCTATGAGGCCAACATTACCCTGATACCAAAACTAGACAAGGACAACACAGAGAAGGAAAATTATAGGCCAATATTGCTGATGAAAATAGATGCAAAAATCCTCAACAAAATATTGGCAAACTGAATACAGCAATACATTAAAGGGATCACACACCATGATCAAGTGGGATTTATTCAGAGATGCAGGGATGGTTCAACATCTGAAAATCAATCAATGTGATACACCACATTAACAAAATGAGGAATAAGAATCACATGACCATCTCAATAGATGCAGAGAAAGCATCTGACAAGATCCCACATCCATTTATGTAAAAACTCTCAATAAAATGGATATAGAAGGAAAGCACCTCAACATAATAAAGGCCATATATGACAAACCCAGAACCAACATCATACATAGTGGTGAAAAACAGAAAGCCGTTCCTCTGAGAACAGGAACAAGACAAACGTGCTCACTCTCGCCACTTCTATTCAACATAGTACTGGAGGTTTTGGCCAGAGCAATTAGGCAAGAAAAAGAAATAAAAGGAATCCAAACTGGAAAGGAAGAAGTGAAACTCTCACTCTTGGCAAATGACATGATTCTATATCTAGAAAACCCTAAAGACTCCATCAGAAAACTATTAGAAATAATCAAGAACTACAGCAAAGTTGCAGGGTACAAAATCAATTTACAAAAATCTATTGCTTTCCTATACAATAAGAATGAACTAGCAGAAAGTGAAATCAAGAATTCAATTCCATTTATAATTGCAACATAAAGAATAAAATATGTAGGAATAAACTTAACCAAAGAAGTGAAAGGCCTATTCACTGAAAACTATAAGAGATTTTTGAAAGTTACTGAAGAATATGTAAAAAAATGGAAAGATATTCCATGCTTATGGGTTGGAAGAATAAACATAGTTAAAATGCCCGTACTACCTAAAGCAATCTACAGATTCAATGCAATCCCAATCCCAATGATATTCTTCACAGAAATAGAACAAAGAATCTTAAAATTTATATGGAAAAACAAAAGACCCCAAATAGCCAAAGCAATCCTGAGAAACAACAACAAAGCTGGAGGCATCACACTCCCTGACTTCAAAACATACTACAAAGCTATAATAATTAAAACAGCATGGTACTGGCACAAAAACAGACACATAGATGAACGGCATTGAATTGAAAGCCCAGAAAAAAACCACACATCTATGGATAGTTAATCTTCAACAAAGGAGCCAAGAACATACAATGGAGAAAGGAAATTCTCTTCAATAAATGGTGTTGGGAAAACTGGACAGCTACATGCAAAAGAATGAAAGTAGACCACTATCTTGCACCATACACAAAAATAAACTCAAAATGGATTAAAGACTTGAATGTAAGACCTAAAACCATAAAATTCCTAGAAGAAAATACAGGCAGTACATCATTTGACATTGGTCTTAGCAGCATCTTTTCAAATACAATGTCCACTCAGGCAAGGGAAACAAAACAAAAAGTTAACAAATGGGACCATATCAGACTAAAAACCTTCTGCAAAGCAAAGTAAACCATGAACAAAATGAAAAAACAACCCACCAACTGGGAGAAAATATTTGCAAATCATTTATCTGACAAGGGGTTGATCTCCAAAATATATAAAGAACTCATACAACTCAACAACAAAAAAACAAACAACCTGATCAAAAAATGGGCAGAGGATATGAACAGATATTTTTCCAAAAAGATATACAGATGGCTAATAGGCACATGAAAAGATGTTCAATGTCACTAATCATCAGGGAAATGCAAATCAAAACTACACTAAGATGTCACCTTACACCCATTAGAATGGACATAATCACCAAGACAAAAAACAAGAAATGTTGGAGAGGATGTGGAGAAAAGGGACCCCTCATACACTGCTGGTGGGAATACAAACTGGTGTAGTCACTATGGAAACCAGCATGGAGATTTGTCAAACAATTAAAAATAGAAATGCCATACGACACTGCTATCCCACTACTAGGTACTTATCCAAAGAACTTGAAATCAACAATTCAAAGAGACTTATGCACCCCTGTGTTCACTGCAGCATTATTCACAATAGCCAAGACAGGGAAGCAACCCAAGCGCCCAATGACTGATGATTGGATAAACAACAATGTGGTATATATATACACAATGGAATACTACTCAACCATAAAAAAGACAAAATCATCCCATTTGCAACAACATGGATGGACCTTGAGGGTATTATGTTAAGCAAAATAAGCCAGACAGAGAAAGACAAACACTGTATGATTTCACTCATATGTGGAAGATTAACATATGGACAAAGAGAACAGATTAGTGGTTACCAGAGAGGAAGGGGACTTGGGGGGGGGGGGGTGTGCATAAGGGGTAAACGGGCTCATTCATATGGTGACTGACAAATAACCAAGTACAACTGAAATTTCACAATGTTATAAACTATTATGACCTCAATAAAAAAACTGGTCAATTGACTTAATTTCTATTATTTGTTTTCAGTTCTAGAATTTATGTTTTTCAAATTTACTGTTTCTTTTAAAAGATCTTCTGGTTCCCTGTCAAGCTTGACTTTTATCTCCTTTAATACAATAAGTATAATTAGTTTTTGGTCTATTTATGTTCTTTCATCTAGTTCTTATTCATAGTTTCTCATCTCCGAATTATCTGATTATCTTCTATTGTGTTGTGTAATTGGGTTTGAAAAATCATTTGAAGAACAAACGAAAGACTAGGATTGAGTTATCTTCCTCCAAACAAGGTTTCTTTTACTGCTTTTGCCAGGCACCTGGGGGCACCAGCAATCTGGGATCACCTTGATCCAAGTTCAGAGCCTGAGATTTTAGTGGGTCATCTGTTCACAGCAGGACACTGTCCACGTAATGGCTGGTTTTCTCTGTCTTCACCTTTCTTCCTAAAATGTAGCTGACTGTGCGGTGGTGGTAGGCAGTGGTGATGGTTTACTAGTGTCTCCACCCTCGATGGTCCTGGACTCCATCTTCTGTTCCTCCAGCTCTTAGTCTCTTAGCCATCTCTTTTAGATTGGCAAATGCTCCCAGGGCAAACGTGGTCCTGAGTGCTAAACTCACCTCTCTGAATTTCCACTGTCTCTCAGTTCTTGCTCTGATGAGTTCTTGTTATCTCTTGGTGCTTTAATATTCTTAAGAGATGCTTGTATTTCACCCAGATGTTATAAATTTCTCAAATCAGAGAGTTGGTCCAAATTACTTAGTTTACCATTACTGGAAGCAAATGTTACAAGATTTTGCGCCAAAATTTCATTTTAACTCCAACAACATAGTTACAGAATCTGAATTTTAATTTTATTTCTCACTCCAATGATAAACAGAAGACTTAATTTTAAGCTAGGTACATTTTATAATACTAATAAAGAATAGAGAGCTATTAGAATAAGTCTTACAAAAGAGGTATTGGACCTTAACAGAGAACATTAAAAAATTTTAATGAAAGATACTTAAGACCTAATAAGTGGAAAACATAATACCTAATTTAATTACCTCCTCTGGTGCCATTTACCTTATTCCTCTATCACTGACATTTCCTGGAAACTGGAATTTACATCTTAAGTCTTGATAGATTCAAGTTAAATATTTTGGCTGGATTACATCATAGGTGATATTGTCTACTTTATATATCATCACAGAAGGAAACACACCTGGTTATAGATGCTAAGAATAACCACTGAACTAGTGTGATTGACCACTTGATTGGAATGATCTTCAGATTCTTATTAGTTGTCATTGATAAGACATTATTTTTATGGTCATTATAAAATTTATAACAAAAGTAAATAATCTAAAATTTCCCTTTTTTCATTGACAAATGTAACCCATTTCTTTTGCTAATACAAAAATACTTCAAATCCAATTTGGCTTTTTCATATCACGTATTTAAAAAATGATTGCAATACTCTACTCTGTAGATTGCACAACCAATCACCACGCAGCGAGTTTGTAAGTACTAAATCGCACTCATGATATAGATACAAATTTTTGATATTTAGAAGGTAGATATTTGGGGCTGTAGCCTGGAGTTTTGCTTCTAGGAACTCTGCTCAACTCATCTCCTCCTTTTCACTTCCGACTGGCTTCACTTTGGTTGTGACACCATGCTCCTTGGTCACAAGTAAACAAACTCCTCCGGCACATCCACAGGCCCCTTGTCCACCAGGAGCAGCATGGGCTTTACATCTGGTGGCTACAGTAATGTCCAGGTGGCAGACCATTGTCTTGGCTACTCACAGCATGTTGCAGTGTTACTGTGAAGGCACAATGTCACTCATCTGGCTCCATTTCTGGGGACTGTGGAGCAGGCTGTCAGTCTCTGCTCGTATTCGGTGGCCTTATGAGGAGCCCCAGATGAAGCTATTCTCAGCCTGAAGTGACTGGCCTGAGGGCTGACAGCCTCATGTCCAGCCTGGCTGCCCTATGATTGGGGGGAGTAATATCTCCTGGTGAACATGCCATTCACGGCAGCCTGTTGGGGAAGCTCTAAGCTTGTGCACAGGATGTGAGATGGAAAAGTTTAGATGTTTGAGGACAGCAAGAAAAGAGGGGCCAAGGCAGAATGAACAAGGAGAGTGGTAGATGATGTCAAAGAGATTGCTGAGGACCGGATTATATAGTACCTTGTAAACTATGATAAGAATTAGAGTCTATTCTAATTGTGATGGGACATTAGAAAGTTTTATTCAGGCAAGTAATATGAAGTAATATGATTTGACTTAGATTTTATAAAGCTCACTTTGGCTGCACAGAATTGTTAAAAGGGGTGCAAGAATGACAACAGATAATTATAGTAGTCCAAGTGAAACATGGCAACTTGGATAAGGCAGTGGTGGAAGTAGACAGCTTTGTGATAAGTCTTGAGAGTGGAAGCAACAGGACTGGCCGTTGGATTATACAGAAAAGCGAAAGGGACGCAGGTTGACTCCTACGTTGTGGGTTGAGCAATTTGGGTGAACGGTGGTGCCATGACCTGAGATGGAGAAGACTAAGGGAAGAGCAAGCTGGAGGTGGAGATGAAGAGATCTGTTTTGCACTTAAGTTTGAGATGTCTTTAAGATATCGAAGTAGGCATGTAGACATACAAGTTAGCATCCCTCCTCCCACAGACGGCCTTTGCTTCTAACCGTTCTCTGGATCTTATCATCTCCTGCCTTCTCAGGAATCTTACACTATCAATGATCCTCTTACTCTGTCATATCAACTTCTCCCTTTCCAGTTTTCTTTTCCAAAGCATTTAAACATGTTCAAGACACTGCCATTCAAAACGAAGACAAAAACAAACAAAAGTCCCCCAAACTCTTCCCCTTTACTTCACATGTCCACCTTGATGTCATCTTTATGTTTCTCCTCTTTATAGCCACACTTCTGAACAAAATGCTCCCACTAAGAGCAGCAATGACCTTTCCGTTGTTGAGTCAAATGGCTGTGTCTTGGCTCTTACCTGACCTCTTAGCAAGAGTTTCCAACTCAGACTTTCCTCCTTTGCTGAGGCACCACACTCCTTGTCTTCCTCCCACCTCTCTGATCCTTCTTCATCAGTCTCCTTTGCTTGCTTGATCTCCACCTAATCTGAGACAACCAGCTCTTCTCACTCAATACTACTTCCTAGGCTATTTCATCCATCCCCTGGACCTAACTTATGATCTATATGCTGATGCCTTAATTTATGTTTCTAACCCTAACTTTTACCAGAGCTTAAGCTCATTTCCTACATGTCACCACACGGCCATCTAATTCACTCATATTCAATAATATTCAATGTTCAATATTGAATTCATATTCAATAATATTCATATTCAATACTCATATTCAATACTAAAACTGAATGTAGTACCTTCTCCCTTGAAACTTGCTTCTTCTCATCTATTCTCTACTTCAATTAACAGTACCACCACAAGCCAGAAACCTAGGAGACAATTTACATGCTTCTCTTGATCTCACACTCTGCTCTCCTATCTAGTAAGCAAGCCTTATCAATTCAAACTCTAAAATCGATGTCAAGTCAACTTCTCTATCAAGCCACCATCAGTTCCCACTTAAGACTACTCTGATAGCTTCCTAACTGCTCTTGCCACCCAATCTGTCTTCTATTGTCTTCCAGAGGTCAGAGTTGTAAGAAGAAAACACAACAAAACATAAAAACGAATAGGCGACAGAGACACTATGTGGCCTGCAAAGTCTACACCATTACTATTTGGCCCTTAGAGAAAAAGTTTGCTGACCACTGTTTTAATACATTATCTGTATTTTCCTGTGCTTAGAACCTTTTTACTGGCTTCCCATTCTTTTAAGGAACATAAAGTTCTTTTAACAGGCCAGAAAGGCCATAAACCTGCATATCTGGACAATCTACTCCTCCATCATTATCTCTTGCTACTCTCCTCTTCACTTTCTATGTTCCAGTTGTTTTTTAAGGTGCCATCCTCTTTCTCATCTCAGGGTCTTTGCATAAGCTATTCCCTGTTTTATCATCTCCCCATCCTTCGGATATCAATTGAAATGCAATTTGTTTCAGAAGGACTTTCATGATCTCCTATGCTTAGATTCAGCTCACTTATTATATGTGCCCTTATCACCCCACAGTTTGAACATTAGGAACACATACTGTTCAATGTCTAGACTGCTAGACTGTAAGCTCTGTAGACAGATACTGTGTCTTACAAACCCTAATTTTGAGCTGTCCTGACACACAGTGAGCTTTTTATAAATGATCGCTGAATGAGCTTCCTGTTCCCCCATTGAAAAACTTCATTCTTTCAAGGTCTGTCCTTAACTTTCTAGTTTTAATGGAATAAGTTTCCCTTCTGTTGAAGGCTAATTCTTCCACTTACCATCTGAATATCATGATCCCACCTAAGAACCTTATTACATCTATCATCCCTCTCTCTCATCTTTTCATCCTCTTCTTCATTCTACTGGTGTTTTCTTCACAGCTATTTTCTCAAGCATCTTTCACCTTAAAGCAAAGTTCCCGAGCCAACCTTTGGCTCCCCCTGGTTACCATGCTATATCTACTGGGGTGAATAGTGTTCTGGAAATTATTCTACCTGGGTGTATTTCCTTGCTGCCTTTCAATCCTTTAACACCATTGTAATCTATCTTCTGTCTCTGCCATTCAACCAAAACTACTCTAAGAAGGGCCACCAAAGACCTCCAAGCTATTAACTCTCATGGGCACGTTCAGTCCTCTTATCTCCCTGAAAAAAACTGGCTCTTTGTACTTGAAATTCTCCATTCTTGATTTTATAAATCTGCACTCTCCTGGTTTTCCTTTAATGACTGGCCATTCCCTCTTTTGCAGAATCCTCTTTCTCTGTCATTCCTCAAACACTGATGTTCTTTCATGGCTCTATACTTAGCCTTGTTCTCTTTCCTGAGACACAGGAAATACCTGTATTCCAAATCACAGTGGCGAGTACCTCCCTTCTTCACTCAAGCAAGAAATCTGTGACTCAACTTGATTCTTCCCTTCTTCCATCTTCTCCCCTCTCGAGTCCTATTAATGTTTCCTTTAGTTTTTCTCATCAATTCCTTCCTTTTTATCCTCACTGCCATGGCCTTTAGTTAAGGTCTTCAATGTCTTTTAGGTAGAATAACCCAACAGCCTGACTAGCTTTGCCTCTCTCCAAACCATCTTCTATCGTTGCTAGTGGTTTTCCTGAAGCAAAAATCGTCATCTTCTTCTCCTTAAAATTCAGTGGCTTGTCTGTCCTCAGAACAAAGTCCAACATCTAAGCCCAGTATTTAGGGACCCTAATATAACTCCTTACTATTCATATTTCACTCTTCATTCTTGAGTTTTAAATGTGTTACACTCCCCTAAAATGGATTCTCTACAATCACAAACACTGCTCCATCTTCCTGGACTCTAATCCCCCAGACAGTCTTTTTGCTGACTTCCTCTTTCAAATGTCAGTTCAGACATCGGTTCTTTTCTGACCTGTCACCTTTCTGCTCTTTCCTTGTTTCACTTGATGCTTTCATTGATTTCTTGGGACTAGAGTTTTTGCTTTAAGTATTACTCATTCAGGTTAACATTTATTAATAGGATGGTTATTGTGGTGATTCATGTGTCAACTTGGTTAAACTGAACTACATCTTCCAGAATTCTCTTCCCTGGATATTCTGGTTAGAATAAACCATAAAAGATTCTTGAGTCCTTTTAGAGGCCAGATGTGAAGCAGCAACTATTTTGCACCTCATATATGTTGTTGCTGATCTGTTAATTCACCAGCTGTAGTTGGGCCTGCAACTTCTGGACCTTTCCCTGGATAGTCCCTCAGCTTCTCTAACCTTTGGACCAGGTGTGTGTGATGAAGGGCCTGGGGTTATGTAGGACGATCATACCATTAGGGTCAGAATAATAAAAACTGACAAGGGTTTCAGTCTGTGTTTATGATAACCACTCATTCCTATTCTCTCAGTTTACATCCATCTTCCCATCCGAACTGCCTGCTCCATGGACTTCAAGCTTCTGCATCAGAAACAAAGATAACAGCCTTACAGAGACTGCTTAATCAGCTCCCAGGACAGCATAAAGCCAAATCCCTTAATATACAAACATACATCCTAGTAATTCTGCTTCTCTGATTGAACCTGAACTGACAGTTAAATGATGAGGCTGGTAAGATGCACCTAAAATGGTGCTTGTCACTACATTCTCAAAGCACCTTGTACTAAAGTCTGTATTATATGACACATTCTTATTGCCTTTCCAGTAGATTTTAACTCTCTGAGGTAGGGACTTTTATCTCTGTATGACCAATGCAGGATGGTGCTTAGCACAAACTAGGTGTTTATAATTCTTCATTAAATGAATAATTTGGAACACCTCTGTTGACCCTATCAAAATCTCATTAAGTAACAATAAGGATGTCAATCTGATTTCTATATTAGGTGAATACATTAGCCATCAATAAATATTGACTCAAATGATTATTACATAAATTAAAGTCCTAGGAAGTCAATGAAAATAGCAATTACCCATATGGTACATATTTTCAAATATTTCCTATTATCTAAGTTGTCCATTTGTGTATAAATAAATCCTTACACAAGTATAGGAGAATTAAAGGCAGACAAACCTATGGAAGGGCAGAATTTTCTGATTTACCTGCTGGATTCTTAAGAGTGATTTTATGACTCATTAAGTTCATAATATTTTCTATAGACATACTTCTAAAAGATAATAAAGTCAATGATATGATATAATATTTCCATTAGTTATTTTAAGAATGCTAAAAAGTTTTAAGTTTCCCATAACCTACCAGTTAGCCAGAAAGTTTACCACTAAGTCTTATAAACAAGATTATCAGTTCGATGATATCTTTAATTTTTACCCAATTGACAAATGTTGACATAATATTTCAGAAAATCACGCAACTTGAAAAACCTTGTTTCAACTGTCACTTTATTGCAAGATGGTAGAATTAATTATAAATTTAAACTATAATTTGGTAATCTTTAGCCAGGCACCAAATTTAATTAAAAGCAAATTGCTTATTCAAAAGTGATCATGGAACAACTCAAAATGCTGAGCAAGAAAGATGAGAAACATCTCACTGGCCAATTGATTATTTTAGTTCTCTCACTATATGAAACTCAAACTTTGCATTTTTAGGAAAGGTAAGCTGTCACTTAGTAGACAGCAATACAGGAATATTTTGTCACACAGACTAGGTTCCATTTAGTGAGTCAACTGTTTCTAGTTATCTCAACTGGGATAGATGCATTTACACAACTGGCTGTGCCTGAGCCTTCTTTGCGAGCAGCTTTAGATCTGAAATGCACTTGGCAATTGTCTCCTTTTCCTGTAATAAGGAAAGAGAAATCTGGTTAGACCTTTGCAATCATAGAAGGGTAGAAACACGGTTACTTCCTACAAGAGCTCGAGAACCTCAAGATGGATGATTGGCTTAACATGATACACCACAAGGAATTATTTAATTATTTAACATAGAGATACAATTTATTTTCAGCAAATTCAGGGCATCAGCTAAAATCCCTCAGCTCACAGCTTTTATAAGTGAAACTTGTATAGAGTTTGAAGCCAGATACTCCTGTAACCATGTGCCACTGATGTTAGCTTATACAGCTAACAGCTGCTTGAAAAAGACCAATTTAACAAACAGCAGTAATATGGAAATGTTAAGAAAGAATGAAAATAATTTTTAGTCTCTTTTCTATACTTTTGTTTTCCAAGTTTCTTAAATAAGTCTATTACTTTTACGTAAAAGTTTATTAAAAAAATAAAAACAATTCATCAAATGTTGATAGATCTTGTTTTCCTAGACCTCCATGGTTACGCAGAAAATGACCACAAATGCCTAAATATACTATATATCTGAGAAGAAGATATCAAGTCATAAGTAAGTAAATAAAGAATACAAATTTAAAAAAGGAAATCAAGTCTAGGTAAATAATAGAAAACACTGCTTTTCTGTCCAAGACCAATGAATTAAGCGGCTGGTAAGAAGAAATGGAGCAGAAATGATGGAATTAGGAAATGGAAGGGGATCAGAAACAGCCTTGTCCAGTCTCCAACGTTACCCAAGTAATGGAACCTGAGCACGAGTCTGCCACAATCAGTGCTCTCAGCAGTCTTCCCACTGTTTTTGACCTATGAAGTGAGAGGCCCTTTGGTAACCAAAATTTGAGGAAAGAGGAAAGCCACCATGGTAGTTGTGCAGCATCTTTTAGGTTACCACTATCCAGAAAAATGGACTAGTGCCACTCGACTGTCTCTAGGCTGAACACTCCTTGCCAGCTATTCCTATCCTAAAAGAGCATCAGCAGTTGCTTGTCAGAGTTGTCAATACAATTCCAGAAGCTTCAAAATATCGTGTACCTGCTGTGTAGAGAGGCTCTGTACCACATGCTTCTCCACCCAGTTTACCATGTGCTCTTGTTCCTTCCGACGCATCATATTCTGCACAGAGATTTGATAGTCCAGACGATTCTTTACCTCCTTGTATACTCTATGCAGCCGTTCCCGGTAAGTAAGCTCCAAGGCCATAGCAATGTTATTCTGAGCAAAATTAAGAAACGAAGAAAACTGTTTCATAGTTGAAGGATCACTTACACTCTGAGGATTCTGCCAGTTAGAATACACTCCACCACTTTCTTGTATTTTATACAAAATTCTTTTAATTTAATATGAATAGGGAGTACATGTGGTAAAAAATTCTAACAGCATATTGCAAAAATATACTTAAAAGTATGTGCAGTAAAAAATGTCTCCTTGGGCCGGCTCCGTGGCCGAGTGGTTAAGTTCTCGCGCTCCACTGCGGCGGCCCAGGGTTTGGATCCTGGATGCGGACATGGCACCACTTGTTAGGCCATGCTGAGGCAGCATCCCAAATCCCACAACTAGAAGGACCTGCAACTAAGATATACAACTATGTACGGGGGCGGGGGGGGGGGGGGAGGTTTGGGAAATAAAGCAGGAAAAAAAAAAAGATTGGCAACAGTTGTTAGCCCAGGTGCCAATCCTTAAAAAATAAAAAAAGTCTCCTCTACTACCCCCAGAGGCCACCATCTTCCTGAATTTCTTGTATTCCCTCCCAGAAATATTTAATAAACAAAATATAGGTATTATGCATGCACGCACACACACACATCACTTATACTAATTATGACATGTAGACCCACCCCAATTTTAAAAGTTATATTGGGTTCTACTATACTGGAGTCCTGTAATCCATAATTTACTTAACGAATCCCTATCAAGAAATCAGGTTGCTTCTAAGTTCTACCACAAATAATGCTGCATATATTGTATACGTCTTTGCACTTATGTGTGACTATTTGCTGGGTCAAATAATAGCTAAAATCCATTGAGTATCTACTATGTTCTAAACACGGCGTGTCAATTGCATTAAGTCTTATAATCACACCATGGGATAGTTATTATTACTATATCCATTTTACTGGGAGGAAACTAAGGCAGAAGTTAAGGAATTTGTCCAAGGCAATGGAATTAATAGATTGTGAAGCCTAGATCTGAATACAAGGAATCAGGCTACAAAGCTCATGTTTTTTTGTGTGTGTGTGAGGAAGATTGGCCCTGAACTAACACCTGTTGCCAATCTTCTTTTTGCTTGAGGAATAGTGGCCCTGAGGTAACATCTGTGCCCATCTTCCTCTATTGTGTACATGGGACACCCCCACAGCATGGCTTGATAAGTGGTGTGGGTTCACACCCAGGATCCAAACTTGCGAACCCTGGGCCACCGAAGTGGTGTGTGCCAAACTCAGCACGTTCCACAAAGCACATGCTCTTAAAGATCCACTTTAAATTGTCATTAGCATTGTCAAATTCCACAGAAAAGTTGTACCACTTCATTCTCCCACCAGCAACACAAATGCCTATTACTCCAAACCTTGACTAACAGTGTTTATAAAAGCTTTTACTATCTGCTCTTCTGATAAGCAGGAAACATTAATTTTAACTGTCATTATCTAAGGAGAAAATTTACATATTTAGAAGCCTCTTACATTTACTTCTTTCTTTATGAATTGTACACGTTCAATGCCTAGTTTTCTACTGGGGTGTTGGTCTCTCCTAAGCTAACTAGCCTTTTGTGTCACGTAGAATGCATGAATTCTTCCCAACTTGTCATATAGCTTTGTTTATGGTAATTTTTACACATAAAATTTTAAAATTTTTATAAGATCAATTTAACAACTTTTCCACTTACGGTTTCAGGATTTTGTTGTGTTTAGTAGAAAGGCCTTCTCAACTCCAAGAGTATTATATTTTTTTCAATGTTCTCTTTTTCTACTTTTATGATTTCATTTCTTAAAGATCTTCATTTGAAATTTTAGTATAAGGCAAAAGGTAGGAAACCAACTTTCTATCTGCAAAAGTACCCATTTGTCTTTCTGCCGCTAAGATGAAAATGCCACTAACTAGATTCCCTTTTGTATTTAGGTCTTTCTCTAGACCCTCTCATCTTGTACCAATCTGGCTTCCTATTCATATACTTGTACCACACTATTCAACGTTCCTTTAATTTTACAGTAAGTTTCAGTATTTGGTAGGACTGTTCCTCATTACTTCTCTTTTTCAGAATACTCCTGGATACTCTTTTTATTTTTTTCTATTAATAATCAATGTGTCCAAGTCCCAACATTATCTACCTCCAGCCTATTAGCATTTTCTTTCTACGAATGTGTTAAATTTAGAGATTAAAGTGGGGAGAATTGATACATTTATAATAGTGAGTCTTCCAATCAAAGAATACGTTTTTAGAAACTTATACCTCAAAAGTACTTTACATTTTTCAAAGTACAATTATACATTTGTAGTGAAGTTTACTCCTAGGCATCTTTTCCTAAATGGTCTATCTTCTCCCAGCATATTTCTAACTGACTGCTATTCCTATATAGAAGACTAGTGATTTTGTTTATTAGCTATTAATTTTGTACCCAGACACCTTACTGAATTTGCTTATTGTTTTAAGAGTTATTTTGATTCTCCTGGGTTTTTTATGTATATAATCAGGTAATCTACAAATAAGGATAACTTTGCCTTTTGTCTTCTAATTTTTATACCTCTTATTTCTTTCTTATTTGATAATATCAGATACCACCTCCAAAATAATATTGATAAACAATGGTGGCAGGGATATTGTCAACTTCTAGTTTGTAATGAGAATCCTTACACGTACCTGTTAAATATAACAGCTTGAGATATTAATCTCAAGTAGGCCCTTAATACTTCTAAGTACATTTCTTTAGACCATTCACTCTCTGCTCTTCTTTCTCCTTAAATCTCCAACATCTCGACTACCTTCCCTCTCAGCAAATGACCTTGCTTCCTACTTCACTGAGAAAATGGAAGCAATAAGACAACTCCCATAGACTTCTACCACCACATAAATCAATCTACCTGCATCTATACTCGAATACTTTGCCTTCCTGTCTGTAACTATGACTGAACTGTCTGTCCTCTTGAAGCCAATCCCTCCACCTGTGCACTGTATTCCAGGGCCTCTGGCCTATTCAAGGACATCACTCCAGCAAATTTCCCCCCACTTTCTTGGGGGAAAATTTTTTTTCAACTTTTCTCTATTAACTTCTATCAGATGCTAACAAGTAATTATACTTTCTATCTTTTAAAAAAGATCTCTCAATTCCCACATCTTCCCCTCCTAGCTACTAATTTCTTTGCCCATCCTTACACTAAGACTCCTTGACAATTCTGACAGTTGTCTATACTCTAACTCCAATTTCTTTCCTTCCTTTTTTTCTTCAACCTACTCCGATAGCTTCACTAAAGTAGCCCAAGGTCTCTAGAAACCTTCACGTTGCTAAATCCTATGGCAAATTCTTAGGCCCTTTATTACTTGACCATAAATAGGGTGACCATAAATTAAAACAGCCCTTGTTTTCATCTGTTTACCTTGTGTTCCAGTCTTATGGCTTTAAGTGCCAGTTGTACGCTCATGACCCCCAAATCTCTAGCCTGGAATTCTCTCCATCAATTCCAGACCCTTATATCCAATGGTCTACCTAACAACTCATTTCAAACCAATGCATACAACACCTAAGGCTATGTGAAACAAGGCAATCAGAGTGACCCCTGAAAACATAAGTGAGATCATATAACTCCTTTGCTTAGAAGCCTCAGTGACTCTCATTCAGGGAACAAGTCAAAGTCCTTACAGAAGCCTAGAAGTCTTTACATGGTCTAGTCCCTGGCCATCCTCCATCTTGCTTCCTTTTATTCCTCCCCTCCCCCTCTTCCACTAGTGATCTTCTTACTTTTCCTTGACTGTAGAAGTAAGCTTCCAGGTTTAAGGTCTTTGCAATTGCTTTCTTCTGCCGAGTGTACTATTTCTTCAGAAATCCACACAGCTTGCACCATCACTTCTTTCAGGTCTCTGTTCAAATATCACATTAGAGACCCTTCTGGACTACCCAATAAAAATAGTAACTCCCTCCTCCTAAAATCTCTTTTCCTTTAACACTAGTTTATTGTTCTACATAGCACTTATTACCAGTTGACATTCACAGCCACTAATTATTTTCTGTCCTCTCAACTCCTGGTTAGAAAGTAGACTGCATGAAGACACAGACTTTGTTCTGTTCTCTGCTGTATTCCCAGCACCCTGCTCTGACCAGTCTCCAGACAGAAGAACTCAACAAATGTCTAGTAAACAAATTTTTCATAAATAAATAAAAATTCTAACGATTATCATTTGATTCTTATGAAAAGGTTACATCTTCAAAAGCCAGTTTTGTGTGTACATACATATTATATATGAAGCAAGAAGCATTCCCCAGCTGTAACCTAAACATGCTTGGAAAGAGTTGTTAAAATTTTCTGAGGTTTTCAAACATTCATGCACTTGAGAATCTTTAGGGATCCTGCTTTAAAAAATATAGATTCTTGGATAGCTCCTAACAGAGGTTCTGAATCCACAGGTCTTGGAAGGGGTCCAAAAACTTGCACCAAAGACAACTCTGATGCATGTGGTACTAAGACCACTCTGAGAAATACTGGCCTAGATCCTTAATATTTCAGGTACTTACTCTACTTTAGCATCTCAATTTTCATTTAGAGGTGCTTCTACAACTTACAATTTCAATATTAAGGGCATCTCACTTTAAATATCAGGCATAAAGTACTGGGCTCAAAGTAAATAATAACAAAATACTTGAAATATGTTCCTAGGGTTATTATAGAAACTAAATGTTTTAGAATCTAATTACGCTTTAACCATAGTAAAAAGTTCTATTGATATCTGAATTTGCATTGTGAATGTGGAATGTAAGGCATCAGGTTTTCTTTTGGCAAGTACACTATGGAAGACTTTCTTATAGTAAGCATGTATGAAATACACAGCATGTATTTCACCTACAGCCCTAGACAGTGCATGCCAGTGTTTAATCAGCTATAACTTGATGACTGTTTTCCTTTTGTTTGGATCTAAAATGTGTTCTTTCATAACTTTTACTATTTCTAATTTTAGAGTAGTAATTCTAATTATTTACCCACTTGATAGGTCTTAAATGTCTAAATAGCTATAATTGCCAACCCCCGCCCAAATCTTCTCTTTTCAAAATAAAATATGCTCAATCTATTCAACCATTCCTTATACGAGATTCTAAATTTTTGTTTTAAATGCACACAATGAGTAACTTCATTCTCCTTAAAAAGTTCTGAAACCTACCCTCTGGACATCAAAAAGGTAATGGCGTTTTTGAACCAGTGCCTGCTGTGACTTCTCCAGATCAATTGCATCCTGGATCTGTTTGATGGAAGCCTGTTTCACCTCTTCTAGTTGTGCAATTTTTTGCTGCAATTATGATATTCACAACAAAGATCAGCGAAAGTAACAAAGGTAAAAAAAAATTCATTTTATGCTTCCTAAAGTTATACTTCTCATTTGTGAAAACACCTAGAAAGAAACATACATACACATAGAGAGAAATGCACAAATCCTTAAAAAGAATTGCCCATAATAGCTACCCAATACAGTCACGCACTGCATGACAACGTTTTGGTCAGTGATGGACCGCATGTACAACAGTGGTCCCGTAAGACTGGTACCACAGAGCCTAGGTGTACGGTAGGCTATACCATCTAGGTTTGTGTAAGCACACTCTCTGATATTTGCACAATGACAAAATTGCCTAATGATGCATTTCTCAGAACGTATCCCCATCGTTAAGCAACACGTGACTGTATCTTGTTAATGAAAAAACTATGGAAAAGCCGGACAAAGTTTGGTAGATTTTAAAAAAATTTATCTCAAATTAGAAACTAACATTAACACTTACAATTGTAATGATTATTATTAGATTGCTTTCTACATGTTCTTCCAACATTCATATCAAAAACATCACTTGATGTTTCTACTGAGGTCTAAAATCAGAAATAAGGTTTATGGTTCTTACCTCATTGAGTTTATCAGCAAATTCTCCAATAGAAGCACCATATTTTTTAACTATATAGACAAGAACGCCTATTGTTGATATAGCAGAGATGGTCTCTGGAGTAATCACATATATTTCTTTGGATAGAAAATACAAGATAAGCCCAGTTCCGAGCACATAGGGTCCTAAAAGAAGAAAGAGTTATTTTATGATGGATGTGCTATGCGACCAGGGGAAGACAGAAAGATATTGCTGCATTTGATTAGCTGAAGGCAACATTAAGCAATGATTTAAAATAACCAGATTCAAAGACAGAACACTGGATTGAGAAGCAGTATGGCAGAGTCGAAAGAACAAGGATCTGGACTCAAGGAAATCTGACTCTGCAACTTACTGAGCAATACAAATTACTCTGAGCTTAGTTTCCCAGATCTGTAAAGTGGTAACAATATCTTCCTCACAGGGTTGATGAAATCGAGAAATAACGTATATAAGGTGGCTAGCACAACTGCTGAACAAACAGGAACTATTATTCTACAAAGACGCCAAATTACTTCCCAAAGTAAATTGTGTAGCAAAATGTACTACTGATTGAATGAGAACCTTGGTCAGGATAAAATTTACCCATTCTTGCCTATTTTTATTGAATAGAAACCTGACTCGGGAAATAAGCAAAAAACAACTATAAAGTAGTTTATATGCAAAACGAAGACTTAAACATCAGGATTCTCAATTCCTGTAGCATCTAATTATAACGCTTCAAACAGGACTATCCTTTTCTTCCACCGGGCCATGAGCTCTGAAAGGACATAAACCATGATTTACCTTTCTCTAGGATTTTCCTCTGTGCCTCACAAAATGCTAGGCAGGGACCAAGCAGGCCTTTGGGGCAGTACTTTAGTGTTCTGAGCAACACTAGCACCAAAGGATGTCAGGACCATCAATGAGAACAAACGGGTTACAGTCTCAAATATATTTTATCCAGTTTCCTATATGAAGTTTCAACCGGTTTTTTAACTTCTCTTTAATATATAAATGTTAAATGTGAATTTGCAAAAAAGGACTATCATATGTAATATTTTAATCACCTATGGAGATCTGAAGACACTAATGTTTCCTGCAATTTCAGTTAGGGAAATGCTATTTTAGGCCACTCCAGGGTTAAAAAAAATAAATCTTTGGTTTCCAACGTTCCACAGTCATAGCAGTATTTGGGTATAACAAGAAAGGCAGTGTATGTAGTAGAAGAAACACCAAACTCAATAGGAGAACCTGCGCTTAAGTCCAACTCAGTTACTAAAGAAAGAATAAATCTCAGCAAATTCTTTGTTTTCTAGTTCTTCCGGATAGTAAAAATGTCTTCACAGGACTACTGTAAGGATTAAATAACATAAGCGAAAGCATACTGCATTATGAAAATGCAGGGTTTCAGAACAGTTTATGCCTTTTAAAAGGGGAAAAACTGATAAACATGGTCCAGTTTCTGCTTTCATGTTCATATACACAATTTAATAGTCTCTACTGCCTTACCTGGCTTTCTCATCCACACTTCTTCCCATTACCTGACAGTTTATTACACAGTTACTCATTTCTTCACTGTCTACCCTACAACAGAATGTATGTTCCATGATGGCAGGCCCCTCAGTTCTCCACTGCATGCCTAGAACAGTGCCTCACACAGAGCAGGCATTTGTTAAATTTGGTTTATCAACAAATGGAGACAATACTGTAAAATTAAGTTAAAATTCCAAACAAATTTATTCCAAAGACAAGTTAAAGGAAACAAATCAATTGTTACATTGAATCACTTCCACAATTTCCTTTTAAAAACAGCTGACTTGTTTTTGTGGCATATATGGAAGTGGGAACAAAATCCTAGGTTAACACAAACTAGACCATGCAAACATCCTATCAAACACAGGGCTAAAGCTCACCTGTCACACCCGTTTTAGGATAAAGGAACTGGAAGAACTCCTCAGGGATCAGCCCCAAGCGAACTTTTCCTCCATATTCAGGAAGAGGTGGTACAGGGGCAAGACTTGGCTGTCCTGTGTGAAAGATCCTTGTTGCCTGCAATACCCTACAGATAGCAATTATACAAATTTAAAGTGTATTCTTTAAAGAGAACACAATGTACAACAATTAGAAGAAAAAACCAATGGGGATGAGGATGGAGGCAGTTTCCCACTAATCATCATAATGGAAGAGAAGAGACTGGGAACAGGAAGGTCCAATAATTAGCTGCGTGGCAAGGGTAAAGTGCCTTACTTAAAGCCGTACGTAACCTTCTACCCAACACTAGACTCCCTTCTCTAAGTCTCACAGGTCACCTGTCCACCAACCGTATGTATGTTATTAGCACTGAAGTATATAAGAGTGTAGACTCCACAGGCGATCAGGGTTCAAATCCCAGACCTGCCATTTGACTTTGGACAAGTAACTTAAGCTTTTGTGATCTCGATTTCTCTAAGTAAAGTGAGAATAAAGGATATTACCTTACAGGGTTGTTGTGAAGATTAAATGAGTTAATATACATAAAGTGCTTAGCATGGTGCTTGGTATACGGTCAAACATGTAAGTGGTTAGCTACTACACGTGCACTGTGTTGTGAGCTCCTTCAGGGCAAGAACTTTAATCTTTCTGAATGTTCTCTGTGATGCGATGCTAACTAATCACTATGTGAAACAGGCCTTTTCAGTGTTGGGTAGCTCTAATTACGTTTATCTTTGAACTGAACTGCTATGTACATCCATGAAACCTCCATCCATTAGTTCTAATTTTATTTTTCTATGTAAGATCAAGCTTATGTATCTGGGTTAAACATCTCAGTTCCTTCACAATAGTGATTGTCTACACCAAGGAGCTCTCTGGTTTTGTTTACAAAAATGAGGTTATATAGAACTGACCGTGGCTCTAAATACAGCTTGACCAATTCATTTGTTCTACAAATATATGAGAACTTACCATCGCCATTATTGGGCTTGAACTACTGTACTATTATCATGGACTTCCAAACTATTCTTGTACTAAAGTAGCCTAGGACTGCATTTTTAGCAGTTATAGCATACTGGTGTCTCATTAAGCTTCTGATGAAATAAAATCCTCTGGTCTTTTCATTCTGCTGTCAAGCTCAGTCTCTTTCAAATTCTCAGTATGTGTTCATCCTTCACTCCTCCAACTCTCTACCTCTATCCCCTTGCAATGTAAGAGTTTATTTCACTGATGGGCTTCATTGCTTGTCTTTTGAATATTATTTCTGCCTCCCAATATATTACCTACCCTGTCAACTTCTGAAATCTGAGAATCACGCTTGAGATTCTTTCATTTAAATCAGGGTTTCTCAGTCTCAGCACTATTCACAATTCTTTGTCGTGGAAGGCTCTTTTGTGCACTGTAGAGTGAGCAGTATCTCTGTGGCCTTTACACACTAGACGCCAGTAGCATTCCCCTCTCACTGAGTGGTGACAACCAAAAATGTCTCTAGACACTGCCAAGTGTCCCCCAGAGGGGAAAACTGCCCCAGGTTGAGAACCACTGACTTAAATCACAGCAAGAGAGGACTTGCTTTAGTCTGACACAAATCCTCTTCCCAACTGGCTTAGTTCAACCCTCATCACCTCTTGTCTAATCTAGTTAACAACCCCAAACCTACTCTTTCCACTTCTCATCAAATACCCCTTAATATTAGCTCCCTCCACACTTCTGCCAATGTTTCTAAAATGCAAATTTGACTTTAAAACTCTCCAACAGGCTTTCTCCTACCTATAGAAAACAAACTACTTAGTATAGCATATATGATTCAGCACCTATCAAATTTTATAACCTCATCTTCCTTCATTCTCCTACCCTTCAGCCATATGGCACTACTTACAGCTCTCAAACACAAACAAAACAAAAGCATGCTTCATAGTGCCCCTTCTGCCTGGTATGCCTTTCACTTAGTGACTGGCAAGCCCAATTAGCCTCCAGGACATCTCAAGCATATCCTTCATAAAGGTCTCTCCAATCCTGGACTAACAGTCATTCACTCAACAAAACATTTACTGACTTTCTACTTATGTCAGGCACTGGGAGCACAGCAATGAGCAGACACCGTCCCAGCCCTCAACATTCTAGTATTCTAGTGGGAGTGCAGGAAGTGTGAGTGTAGAGATCCACAAGCAATTTCAGGCAGCTGTAAGTGCTATGAAGAAAAACGGAGCAAGGTAAGGGGATAGGGAGCAATGGAGTAGGTGAAAGGCTTTTTTGGTAGGAGGCCAGATGACATTTGAACCAATAAGCTGGGGAAAAGAGAGAAGAGCAAGGACAAAAATCCTGAGGCAATCACAAGCTTAGTAGCGTTCAGAGGAACAGCAAGAAGGCCAGTGTGGTTGGAGAATAAGCTTAAGAGAATGAAAGGAGATAAGTCAAGGGGTAGGATGGGATCAATCCATGTTGGGCCTTCTAGGTCATGGTAGGTTTGGATTTTATTTCAACTGGGATGGAGCTCTGGAGGTTTTAGGTGGGGGGCTGACATAATCCCTCTAGCTACTGTGAGAATGGGCCCTAACGGGACAAGAATAGAGATGCAAGCAGACTAGTTAAGAGACCACTGAAACAGCCCAGGTGAAAGCTGCTGGTGGTTCACACTCCAGGAGTAGTGAAAGAAGAGGTCAGAGTCCAGATAGAATCCGGAGAAGAGCCTTGCTGATATCAGTATGACACATGGAATGTGAAAGAAACAGAAATCAAGGATGTTCCTTGTATCTTGTATATATATATCTCTTATTACCTGTATTATGATTATTTGTTTACACGTCTGTATGGAATCTTTTTTCTCTGATAAATTGGAAGCAGTCAACTATAACCTGACTTTATTGAATACAAAAATTAATCACAGAGAGGCCACAGCCAGTTTTTCAAGCCACAGGATAGTTAACAAATTTTGCAAGATTTAGGACTAAGTTTGGAAGTAGAAAGAGAAATCCCAAAGAAAATTGACATGTTCTATGAAATTATATTAACAATAACAGCAGCTAATGGTTACTAAGCACATATTACGTACTATTTATGATTTTAGAATTTCACAGGAATTAAGTCTCTTAATTCTCATAACCCATAATACACTATTATCTCCATTTTGCAGATGAGGAAGCTGAGGTCACACAGCCCGTAGGTGGACAAGCCAGGCGTACCCTGTTCCAGCTCTTGAGTCCTCACTCTAAACCACTACTCTACAGCTTTCTCCCCTCGTAGACAGTGTGCAAGCTCCATGAAGCCAGGTACTTAGCCTTAGTCATTTTTATATCTTTGGTTACGTGGGTGCCAAGATAGGTATTTACTGAATCAGTGAATGACTTCTCTGACTCTTATGATCTTGCAGTAAAAGTCGGGATCTGGGAGACAGACTGAAAACCACATGCTTCCCTGCTTTAATAAAGCTTGGGCTTGGGTATGCAATCTAGGAATGCGGATTCGGGCTGTGGCAACTTTGGCCAGCTGAAGGTCACAAGGGAGAGGGCTGGGGCTGAGAAGACACCAAACCAATTTCTAGTTTAGTTAGAACATAGCGCTTATGCTCTTAATCTTTATCATTAGGTAATACGATGATGTTCCAGGCAGTTACAGAAGCACAAGTGCCGGAATGAGGCTTCAACGTCCCAAAGTCACCTGAAGAAAGGCAGTTTCTGGCCTAAGGCTAAAAGGAGGTGGCCGAGCAGTGAAAGGAGGCGATAAAACAAGTCCGAAGGGGAGTATTAACCCCTCACACTCACCCTGGACCGAGGAGGGCCGCGTTCTTCAGACAGGGGGCTGTAAACACAGAAGGCACAGGTCAGCAAGGTCAAGGTGAAATCCGGGCTGCCCCTTCCTCGCTCCCCGAGGGGCCGGATCACTAAGGCCATGCGCCTCTTTGCTGTACCCCGAAACCCCGCGCTCACCTTGGGAGCGGCGCTAACCACTCCCCACTAAGGCCCAAGTCTCGCCAGGCCTTCCTTCACCCCCTTTCCCCAACTCCCTCCCAGTAACGCTAGACGCGCTTCTTTGCAATCACTCTGATAGCCTGGACCAGCGGTCTCTCACCCGCTGCAGCGGCAGCAGAAAGGACCACCCGGGACAGCATGGTCAGCAAGGGTCAAGGCGCGAGTCCAAGCGTCCCAGTGACCCCGGACAAGAGAATCCGTCCGGACAGGAGAAAGATGGTCACTCCCAAGTCTCGCGAGAAGAGAACGTCGTGCCTTCTTTTCCCATCAACTGCGTCTCGAATTTCTTCTTCTCGCGAGAAGAGGCACCGAGCGCGCAGAACCTCTTGCCGGCGAGCGGCAGCCGGAAAGCGGAATGGAATTCTCGCGAGATATATAGAGGCTAGCCTGAGAAGAGGGGCTGAGGCCCAGCGGGGCACCACGTGGGCCTTGCTATCCAGAGCTGAATCTCCCGCTGGTGTCCAGTTTGGGTCTGGGTTGGAGTTGGGACTGTGGAGATGCGGGAGGAAACCTCGTCTCCCCTAGGTGCCCCCGCGGCCCGGGAGTGGAACCTTCCTCCTAATGCGCCCGCATGTATGGAGCGGCAGTTGGAGGCTGCGCGGTACCGGTCGGGTGAGCTGCGATCTCAGGCCTAGGATCCCTCTCACCCCGGCCCAGGGCGCCCCTCCCGCGGACTTCTAGCCCGCCCCCTCCCCGCTTGCCATCCTGACCGCTACCTCTCGTTGCTGAGCTCAGCCCCCAGCCCTGCCCTGCTTTCCTGAGCTCAGATCCAGACCCGGCCGGCGTGCTGCTCGGTGCGGTCACCATGGAGACGAGCCCTTCCACCCCTCACGCGCTGACAGCTTGTACTTCCCGTAGATGGGGCGCTCCTGCTCGGGGCCTCCAGCCTGAGTGGCCGCTGCTGGGCAGGCTCCCTCTGGCTTTTCAAGGACCCTTGTGCCGCCCCCAACGAAGGCTTCTGCTCCGCCGGAGTCCAGACGGAGGCCGGAGTGGCTGACCTCACTTGGGTGGGGGACAGAGGTATCCTAGTGGCTTCTGATTCAGGTGAGTCACTTCTCCCCAGCCCACAGGTAGAATGGAGGCTAGGGGTACAGGTCGGTTTGGGCTCCATCTTTAATGTCTCATACTCAGTGATTGGGGGAGCTCGAGGGTGTTGGCCCCGAACGAGAACTCCTATGTAAGTGGGAAATACCTTTCCCAAGGTTCTAAATTGCCTGGTCGTCATTTCTGGAGAAACCCGTAACGAAATTAAGAAATAGATTGGAACCATTTTTCTTTATCCCCCAACGCAGCCCAAGGATAATCTTGATCTTAATGATGATGCTTAAGTCAATGTGTGCTACCTGTCTCTTTCCATTTCTTCCCATTTTCTTCTTCTTTTTTTTTTAAAGATTTTATTTTTTTCCTTTTTCTCCCAAAGCACCCCGGTATATAGTTGTGGGTCCTTCTAGTTTTGGCATGTGGGACGCCGTCTCAGCATGGCTTGATGAGCGGTGCCATGTCGGCGCCCAGGATCTGAACCCCGGAAACCCTGGGTGGCCGAAGCAGAGCTTGCGAACTTAACCACTTGGCCATGGGGCCGGCCCCCCCATTTTCTTCTTTTACTTCGTTCTCATTCTGCTTTCTTTATTTTGAATGTCAGGCTCAGCAATGGAGACTTTGGCATTTAAAGAAAAATCAATTTGGGTGTTGGCAGGCATTTTGTGGAAAGATGAAAGTGACACATTAAAAACCTAGCTTCTCTGGGGGTTGAGCTTGAACGCTGTATGTTCAAGATAACTTTTGCGGCGACGCGGGGGCGGGGGGGGTGGTGGGGGGGGGGTTCTCTACTTAGCCAGTCACTCTGCAAGACACTCAATTATTCAGTGTATTTTTTGAGACTCTGTAAGATGTTTATTCAAATTGTTCAATAAATATTTATTAGTTTGCAAATAATTGGAAGATTTAACCTCCCTGGGCTGTGTGCTACACAGAGAATCCTGGAGACTTCATCCGTTTCTCCTGGGAACTTATTTTCCAATGTTTTCTCACTGGAAGCAGAATAATGGATTTTACCAGCTATTCCATCTTTCCCTCTCTTTTTTTAAGAAACTTTCCCCACCTAGGTGTCTGGACTGTTATTAGGAAAACTAATGCTAGCTTAAATCCAAATGCTTGGAAGTTAGCTAAACTCTCTGATGATGTGGACTTTGCTTTGCTTTTATAGGAATAACTCGCTTTTTTAGTTTAATGACAGTGTACTACTTGAATCCTAGAAGTGAATTACTGTCTTGGTATAATCCAAGCTTGTTTCCCTCACCCTCTACTCTACCCGCATCAGGTGCTGTTGAATTGTGGGAGCTGGATGAGAATGAGACACTCATTGTGAGCAAGTTCTGCAAGTATGAGCATGATGACGTTGTATCTACAGTCAGTGTCCTGAGCTCTGGCACACAAGCTGTCAGTGGTAGCAAAGACTTCTGGTGGGTTCCTGTTCTCATCACTCCTGTCTCTAGGCCTTCTTGGTTGTCTTTACTATCCTTTTAGTCTCATTAAGTAACGTCTTGGGCTCAATTTAAGAATCCAGTGATTAATTTTAACATGTGCATCAGGTTTCCTTAGAGATTTTGCAATCCCTTGTAAATAGATCATAGCAGAAACCCAACAGGCAAAGACATAGGACGTGCTGGTTATAGGAAGCTCTTGTTTGAGCACATGTTTTTATGTAGATAAAATGCAGGTCAGAATTAAGTATCTCTTTCCTTTTCCTTCTTAGCATCAAGGTTTGGGACCTTGCTCAGCAGATGGTACTGAATTCATACCGGGGTGAGTGCACGGTCCTTCCTTTTCAGTCCTGGCCTTAGCTGTTTTGTTTTTATTCACCTCTTTGGACTCTTTGAACTTTCCTTGGATGTTAGGGGCAGCAGCAGTTCCCTGCTGTCCTGCCTGATAGTTTTCTTCCGAAACTATAGTCAGGCCCCAGTGTCTATCCCCTGCCCTTTCTTAATTTCCCTATTTCTATTGATGGCCTCACCACCTTCTTGGCCAACGGAGGCTCAATCTCTCAGTCCTCTTCCACTCCTGCTTCCCCACTATCACTTGGTCACGAAGTTCTTTTGAGTCTTTTTCCACTTGGTCAATGATCTTTGTTTCCATTTCTTATGCTCCCATTTACTTTAAGGCTTTACTGCACACAGCTGGTGGCACTCCTCTCTCTACCTGTAATCTTCGGTCTTTCATTGGTTTCTTGTGGCTTGCAGAATAAAATCTCCTTTTATTGTTATGACATTCAAGCCCTTTTACTATCACTCCCCCTTCACGGGGACTGCGCTAGCTAAACCCAGTCACAGTAGATCCTTGGCATTCTCCAAGTATAAACCCTGAGACTTGTGAATCTTGAACTTGTGAAATACACCTCCATAAGATTTCTGTTTTTCTGGTGAGAACCATCAGTTTCTACTAATGTTCCTTTTTCTGCTCGCTTTCAATAACAGCGCTAGCAGTTAACTTTATTTTGGGAGCCATTTTTCATAAAGATACCATATCTTCATGAAGATAATGTCTAGAGCATTAGTGTGTGTGGCTAAGAGGTGGAGATGCTGTGTGATCACCTGCTTTCCTCAAAGGCTAAGTGCCTTTCTCTGCCAATTCTAACTTCAAAGTATGTGATTCGGATTTGTGCCAAAGCAAATCGCAAACTCATATGTATCCTGGACTTTCTGGGTCACTGGAAATAGTCAAACAGTAAATGCCAATGCCCGAAGTCTGCTATACTTGCCTTTCGGTTCTTAGACATATGATTCTGTTTTCCTGGTCAATGCTGACTCTTTTTCAGCACTTCTCCTGTTCAGCTTTTTTCATTAGTCCTTTGTGTTTATGTCTTATTCCCGCCCACCCCCCCCTCCCCAAATCCCTTGAGGGGAGAGGAACCACGTAGTCTTCATCTTCTGTATTTCCCCGTATGCTTGTCCCAGAGCTTTGCATTCTTTAAGTGAGCAATAAATTCCTTTTCATCATGTTGGCTTTCCATGGATTCTAGGACTAGAAAAGAAGTATGGAAGGTGGTTCCATCCCATCCTCTGTTTCAGGGCAGAGCTGCATTCAGACTGCCTCAGGAAGTCTGGTTAAGTGACTTAGAGAAGGTGGTCTGGACAGCCTATAATTAGCATCTACCAGGAATCTTCAAAATTTTTTGCTTGTAGACCTGAAAGAATTTTGAGAAACTGTACTCTCTCACATTTTTAAATATTTAAAATAATATAAGGTTAAATAGTTGCAAAGAAGGTAACTCTTGGCCATATCATTTATTGTATACTTGTTTCAATTTTATCTTTATCAAAATTTTGGATTTGCAGATTAAGCCTATTTAATTTATGCAAAATGTCTACCAAATAACCCAACTGGTAAAAAATGATCTGCATTGTTAAGCCACTTGGCCAAGTTAGACTTCACTTTCCGTCAGAAGAAGTCCGACTTCATTTTTAATTTCAGGTAAACTTGTTAGATGTCTCCTTATGACAACTATCTGTCATATTTTTCAAAATTCTCATTATTAGACAGAAACAGAGATAAGTCACTGAACCACTCTTGTGTTTGTGGCATAAGGGAACAAGGCCAGCCCCTTCACGGAAGTTTACCCAGATGCACTTCTTTTGCTCTTTGACTCGTCGGTATAAGCCCCTTTTGTTGTCTACCTCAGGTTTCTATACTCTTGAGCATTGTACCCTGGAAAGGTTTGGGGTGGGTGTTCCTTCTGAAAAGTGGGAGAAGAGTGATTGTGAAAGTAGAGGTAGGAAAGGAGTGCTGGCCCACTGTAGGCAGCCTCTCAGTTCAGCCTTAGGGGGGAGAACATTGGAGAAATTTATTCCCTTCAAACTCGCAGTGTCCAGAACTCCCTTGGAAATTTTTGTATACTGCCTGGAGGCGTGTGTACCACAGCGTGGGAACTGCTGTTCTAGGAGTCTTAGCCATACATTCCTTCACTCTTCTTACTCTGCTGCTGATTTCTCTTTCATTGTCTTTACTAATTCGTTCTTCTCCAAGCCTTTTTAGGTTTTACAACTCCATCAGCCTTTCTTCTTAGGTTTTGTCTGATCCAAAATCTCATGAAGTTTGTTAAATTGCATTATGAGACAAGGCCTGTTTCTCACACCCTCCCTATTGCCCCTTCATGGTGTCCCAGCTGCCTGATGGTACTGCTTCCAGCCTCTCTGTCATGTTTCTCTTTCTCCTTTACAGCTCACTCTGGGCAGGTCACCCGTGTTGCTGCCTCTCCCCACAAGGACTCCGTGTTTCTCTCATGCAGTGAGGTGAGAGCCCACCCCTTCTTCTCCCGTGCCCGCTCCCTACCCATGCTCAAACCCTCTGGGCCCAAGTCTAGTATGGAGACCTCCTGGCCAGTAGCTGCTGCTTTGGATTATGAAGTCCCTTTTCTGTTCCTTCTTCTAGGACAGTAGAATTTTACTCTGGGATACCCGCTGTCCCAAGCCAGCGTCACAGATGGGTGAGTCTGAGAGCCCGTGGTGGGAGGGTGGTACTGGGAACACACCTGGAAGAGGCTTTCCTTGGCCAGAGTTAAAAGCAAAGTGCCCAGATGCCCAGTCACTGTGACATAAGTGACATAATCGCTTACTTTCCCACTGAAGCTCTGCTGACCCCATTTTGTGCAGCTGGTACCCAGAGGAAGGGCTGGTTCCTGGGTGGGTAACTTACTTTACATTTCCTGGATGGGTGGACAAAGGGGCCAGAGCTCCTACCTTCATGTTTTATGCTTGAAACTTGCCTGTGACTCGTGTTCGAAAAGGGCAGGAGGCTGATAGATAAATTGTTATGAGGGTCAAGGATGAGGAGACGACTGCCTTCGCAGGGTATGGGAAACCAAATAAAGGTGCTTCTGGGACTGAGAGTGACTTTATTTGAGAAGCTTCTTTTGGGCTCAGGCGTCTTGTTCCAGACCCCTTTTCTCTCCTTTGCAGGCTGCAGTGCCTCTGGCTACCTTCCTACCTCACTGGCTTGGCATCCTCAGCAGAGTGAAGTCTTTGTCTTTGGTAAGGCAGCATGACCCACTATTGCCTGGGAACGGGGAGGATGAGAGAGAAAGGGAGAGAGCTAACTCCGTAATGCACAAAGCTCCAGCTGCTCAGTCATCAGCACACATGGGCACTAGATGAATCATGCTAATGGAGGGGTGGGGAGATAGAAGGATCCCAAAGTGGTTTTAGTTTAGTTTTGGAGAAAATGATTTTTTTCCCCAGTAGATTTAATTCTTGATTGTTCATTCTGGCCTACATTCTGGGCATGGCTAGAAGTAAGTGGGCCACAAAGCAAGTGGATTGCTATATGGGGAATTCTTTTCTACTCTGGATAGTCGTGGTGCTATCATGGTGATGAGGCTGTGCATGTGATGACATCATTTTTGGTTAAAATAACAACTACCTCATCCATTAATTTAATTTTCACAACCACCCAATGACTTATTCCTTCTTTACGGAAGAGGAAACTGATGCTCAGAGTGGTTAACTTGTCAAGGTTGAGGAACTAGCATTCAAATCCAGGTCTGGTTGACTCCAAAGCCCATGCTTTTAAACACTGTGATGACGTGCTCCCTCTCCTTAGGTGATGAGAATGGAACTGTCTCCCTTGTGGACACCAAGAATGCAAACTGTGCCCTCAGCTCAGCTGTGCACTCCCAGTGTGTCACTGGGCTGGTGTTCTCCCCACACAGGTACTGTTCTTTGTCGTGGAGGGCCTGGTGCGTATGAATGGGAACAGCGAGGGAGGATGCTTATGTTGGCAAAGCATTAGCTGATTAGGTATTTCCTTAAAGCAGATGCTGCTCTAGCTGAGGTTTCAGAATGTCAAAGATCTCTTAAGATCGTAGTCCTTTTTTGGGTTGTATGGTCTCTGTCTGAAAATAGCTAAAATGTGATCTCATTCCTTTTCAACACCCAGAATGATTAATATTGTGGGCTTCTAGAACTATGTGTTTGGAAAAGCCTATGTTTCTGGGTTATTGCTGAGGCTTCAGAGAGGGACCGGATGGGACGGTTACTTACCAGGATGATTGTCAACCCCAGCTTTGCTCCATTTCCCTCATCTTTCCTTGGCACTTGTAATGTGGACTTGAGTGGTAGACAGACTTTAACCCAAAGTGGGGATCAGGCCACCTTCTCTGGGTCACTGAGTGGGGTTGGGGGCTGACCCAGTCAGCATTTTGTATGGGGACCTTGGGCTTTACTTTTCACAACACTCCCCTTCCTCTCTTAGTGTTCCCTTCCTGGCCTCCGTCAGTGAAGACTGCTCACTTGCTGTGCTGGACTCGGGCCTTTCCGAGCTGTAAGTGTGAAGTGGAATCCTGTGATCAGGAATCAGGGAGGGGAGCTGTGGGTGGCTGGGTCCTTTTGCTCTTCAGAAAAGTACATTGTCTCTTTTGGAGGGAGAATTCTTCGTCTGTATATAAGGGGACTGTGTGATGGAAGCAGGCAGATTGTTGATCATCTCCCTGTTCTTGAGGCTGATGCACAACCAGCTCTGTCTCCAACAGAGGAGACATGTGGTGGTGGGTGGGATTTCTAAGTCTGGCATTCCAGCTGTCTCCTGAAAGGGGACGTTCTACCCTTTTCACATAAAGAACCGCATACATGAAATGCAACCTGCTATAGTGTGAAAGGCACCAGACAAAAGATCTAAATTGTACTTCCCTCTCTGCCATGATTTGCTGCCTGATCCTGGCCTATATCACCACCCTTGCTCTAGCCTCCGTTTCTTCTATGAAGATAGGATACTGGATCGGATGATTGGTAAAGTCGTCTGTGGATAGCTACACTGCTGTCCTAGTGACAAGGCCATACATATGGTGAAGTGTGTGTAACATCCAAAAATGTGCCCTGGATGTTTCGGCTTCTTTTTCTTCTCCAAGCCTGCTTTTTGCTCTTGTCTCTTACCACACCCAAACTTTTCTTTTTTCTCTTCCAGGTTTAGAAGCCGAGCGCACAGAGACTTTGTGAGAGATGCTACTTGGTCCCCGCTCAATCACTTACTCCTTACTACAGTGGGCTGGGACCATCAGGTCATCCACCACATTGTACCCACAGAGCCTCTCCCAGCCCCTGGACCTAAGAGTGTTGCCAAGTAGATGGGATTTAAGACAAAAAGCAAATCTCCCAGGAGTATCCACTCCCTTTGCCCTTGCCCTTGCCCTCTCAGTCTATGAGACATGCAGGAGCCTTACACAGTATGTTGATAGACCAGATCTGTGCAGTGAATAGGCATTGTCTGAGGGAGGCTGGGTTCTGGGGTCCTGTAGTCATAGGGAAGAAAAACTTTGTTGAAAATGGGTATGTCTGTGTGTCTGAGTGTGTGTGTAGACATATAGTTTTTGGTGGTGGGGGGAATAAAAAAATCCATCTAATGTCTTTCCTAAGCCCCCTCCCCTAGGAAAAAGTTCACAAAAGGGTTTTATGCTTCCCATGTATCTATGCTTGAGGAATTGGCCATGTCTGGATGAAGTATAGGTTGTGGGCATCCCTGAATTCTTGGAAGCTGCTCATATACTACTTGTAGAGATAGGAGCAACTTTATTTTTTTATAGAGCTTAATTCACCTTTATCATGAGCAGTGCTTCCATTTACAAAAATCCAGCCCAGCTCACCTGGAGGAAGAGCCAGGACACTCTTATTACTGTTTTGCACATCTTCTTGCTGTTAAACTGAGTCAGAAATCCATTTTCTGGCCGAATAAAAAGTTGGGCCTGTGTAATGCCCGCTCCCCTGCCCCCGTCCCCCCAGGGAGTTGTGTATATGGGAGATGAGTGTTTTTCTGTCATAGATGCCTTTGAAAAAAGTTTGGGGATGATGGGGAGCTTAAAGGCATTTCAGTTAAGTTAGAAAACTGACACAAACTTGCAGAGAATGTCTGGCACTTTTCCCATCGAAAACAGCCTGAGACCTGACCTCCCCCGCCTCTGGTCCCCTTTCTCTGGCTATAGGAAGTCTGAATGGTGTTTTTGTGGACTCTGGAAATTTTAAAATGCAGCATCAGAGAATCAGAAATACTCGTTGGTGAAATAAAAAGTTTAGGCTTTGTTGGCCTGTCTTTTGAAATGTGTGTGTTACCTGCAAATAGACATCTTTCACTTGTGTGAGTCATCAGGCTATCAGTTTTATAGCCCATTATTTTCTTCATGCTTCCCCAGCTCCCCATAGTAGCTAGTTGGAACTTAAGGTAAACATTTGGTTATTCAGGTTGGTGGACTGGCTATTGCCAGTTGGAAGCCATGGATCAATTGCTGATTGTATTGGAACTAAATATAATCATGTACAAGCTTTGCAAGTTTAGTTTAGCTGATGTCACATGAAACTGGGCAGTTTTAAGGAATATGGGCAAAATATTTGTAAGTAAAGCTTCCATGCTTCACCCTTGCCAAATGTGAGCCCTGGTCTCACAATTACCCTCCAGTAAAAGCGTATGGGAATTTGTAGTCATATAATCCGCTGGTTTTGGGGTGAGGTAGGAATAAAGCCTTCACTGTTTTTAACTATAACTTCTTGGAAGGTGGTAGGGTGAGTGGGTGGAGTCACTGAAGTTCTTCCTGGAGGTAAAAGCTTAGAATTTGTGATGACCTAGAGAAGGTAAGGATGGCATGAGGTGGGTAGGACTTAAATTTGCACAGCCAAATTCCTCATGGACTGAAGAACAGTGGAGAAAAAAATTTAGGGGAAGAGGTCAGAATCCAAAAAAATGTATGTATGTGTCAAAGTGGTTAAAATGACATCAAAGAAAGAGAAAATAGGTTTTGAGGAACCATATTGTAAAAAATGTTAGTTTGCATTCAAATAGATCTGTGCTGAGAGTAGTTCACATCTGTTAATGATTGCCACCGAGATATTTGCAAGCCTAATCAAAATCACAGTAGGAGTGACCATCGCAATTTTGTGTGAGTATATGTTACAGTGAGCAAAAAGATGCCTCAAAATAGAAAGTGATCTCAATAATCAGAAATGTAGTATCACATGGAGGGTTATGGACTAGGTCCCTGACAATAGTTTCAGTAGAGTGAGCACAGACTTGCTGATGACAACAATGAGCTCATTTTATTTTTGTTTTAAACCATACACGTATTTATTTTGCATTTAATTTCACTGGTTCAAAGGTCTAAACCCTGGGGTAAATCCGTTTCCCTGTCTCCATTGCCCTTACTCTGCAGTCCATTAGCCTGGCCCACTATATTCCACTGCTGATTTGGTCCACCAGGGTTTATGAGGCTCACCCTTCGGGTGGTGCTTGGCACCACAACAGACACCGAGGAAGGCTCAAAATACAGTTTCAGGTGGCACCAGACATTGGGCTGATTCCCGAGGTACCTCTCCTGCTCCACAGGACAGTAGGAGGCGGGTTCTTTAATAAACAACTGTATAGGTATTGCCAGCGGATTCATGATCACGTTACAGCAGCAAAGTCACTCAAGCTCTGACCGCTCTGGGCTTCCAGCCGTGTTCCCTCTGAGTAGCATGTTAGAAAGGCCAGGAGATTGCGGAGGCCATAGGGGTGGGTCCCTGTGGTTTGTTTTTTAATCATTCAGCTTCAGAGGGCTCCAAAACTTTCTTGCTACATCTAGACCTAAAAGTGAAGGGCTGTGGTTTTTATTTATTTTATAACTTTATTATTTTTTTAGGGCTCTGTTTTTTATAAAGCAGATTCTTTTGCATTTGGACAGCATGAGTAATGTGCCTTTCATATTTGTATTTCAGTATTTGCTTGACAACTTTGTATCTACAAACTAGAAGAATAAAAAAAAAAAGATTTATTTCAAAGTATACTTAATAAGCATTTCTTTCCGTAAGACGCACTAAATGTCTTTATGTATTCTGGGGAAGCTTTAGGGCATCTAAGGAGAGCCAACATACATGGAAGAAGCTAGAGCATTCATATCCCATTGCCATTTGTAGTGAATTTCTTACTGCCCATCTGTGGGTCACACTGAACACACATTAGAATTACTTGTGCAGGAAACTGATTCTGTTTGGAAAAAAGGGTAAGCAAGCTCTAGTCTCAATTTTGAGTTAATGAAAATTTCTTAAGAAAATCAGCAGCCTGTGTAGCACGTTTTTGGAAAAGTAAACAAGTAGGCCAGTCTTAGGCCCAGAACACATTTTTTTGCTGAGCTCTCCATTAAAAGTGGGTAATTATGGAGTTCTTTAAATCTTCATTACATTGTCACAGGACTCGTACAATCCAGAGAGACTGACTGAGGTGTGAAGATCAGGAGAGGAGGGGTTCACTCTTGTTTTAAGCTGTAGAGACACCTAACACACAATCTGTAATCCTACAATCTCCTTTTATCATCTGGTGTAAGGTTTAATATAGTCCTTAACTTATTCTGGAAACTCTCCTTGTCTGGCTAATGATGTTCTGCAGCTTCAATATGTAAAAGATAAAAATTCAAAAGAACAGTAAGTGAAGAACCCCAAACAAATCCTTTAACTTGCTGGTGGGAGCCCAGCCAGTGCCATCACTGAAGTTTTCCTCTCTGGTAGTAACCCTTGTCTGGGATGTCAAGCTGATATTAATGAAGCTTGTTTAGATCAGAAAATACACTTCATATGTACAACTCAAATTATCTTCCAGTTCTCCCATCTCCTTAACAAGCAACTTGTCTCTTACAGAAACCCCCTGAGCAAAGTTAGAAACTGCTTGATGTATGGGGCCCTTTAGCACCGTTATCCAACTTCAGTGGCTTGGCAGAGTTAGCATTGATGCTATCTTTAACCTAGGCAGCTGAGAGGTGACCTCTGTGCCCAACACCATCCCTGGGCCCGTGGTGGCAGACTCCTCATGGAAGGACCAACTTGGGCCTCATTTGTAGTTTTTGGTTGTGTGGTTTTTTCAAGTATGGTAACATATTTACCATTTTAATAATTTTTAAGTGTACAATTCAGTGATATTAAATACCTTCACGTCATTGTACAACTGTCCTGCTATCCATCCCAAACTGAAACTTTGTACCCGTTAAGCAATAACTCCCCCTTCCTCTAGACCACCATTCTACTTTCTGTCTCTGTGAATTTGACTATTCTAGGAACCTCATATGAGTAGAATCATACAATATTTGTCCTATGTGTCTGGTTTATCATTTGATTTTATAAGGTGTTGACTTATTCCTCAAAGTGTAGTCTGTGAACCAGCAGCATTGGCATCAGCTAGAACTTCTAGAAATGCAGAACGTTGAGACCTACTAAATCAGAATTCATGTTTTCACAAGCTTTCCCAGTGACTCGTGCATGTTAAAGTTTGAGAAGCACTGGCTTCGATTTCCTATTGAGAACTCTTGATGAGTCAGGAACCGGGCAGAGAAATCACCAGTCATTCACCAGTGAGCAGCTGTGGTGTATCAGAAGCTTTTGGGCATTGTGGTGTTTGGTAGTGAGCAAGACAAACATGGTGGTTTCTGCCTTCATCAGTTGAGTCTAGAGGGAGAGGCAGGATGGAGTTGGTTTTAAGTGCTAGCTGAAAGCACTAGATTGCTGGAAAACCAAGGGATCGTAAGCAGTCATGAAGAAGTAGTAAATCTTCCTTGAGGAAGTGACGTTTAGATTGAGTCCTAAAGGTCGAATATGGGTTATCTGATGACTGGGGCTGGGAAGGAATTCCAGATGAAAGTAAGAGTGTGACATTCCTGCTGTGGAAGGAGCTTAGAGCATCCTAGAAAAGGAGGTCATGTCAACTAGGATTAAATGGGGAGGGGAATAAAACAAGATGAGGCAGCAGCAACTGGGTGGTGGGGCTCGGAGCCATGGTAAGGATCTCCAATGGGGTAGTAGTATGTTAGATGTGCTTTTCAAATAGATTACGTTGCTGTGGTTTGGAGGAGAGACTATGGAAGCATAAAGGGGCCTAGTTTTCTTTCTTTGCCCTTAGCCGCTAGGGTATAGGCAGCTGAACTAGGTTTGGCCATTTTGACATGCCCATCTGGGACTTAAATCTGGAGGAAATGCTGCCAAGATTTAAAGAAGGAGTAGCTGGCAATGATGAGTGACAGTAGCCCAGTGGAGGCAGCCCCAGTCCCAGCAGTAGAATTTCCTAGCCAGCCTTCCCATGGCAGGACTCTGGCAGTGCCTTTTATAAATAGTCTTTCTTGGATCCTACCTGTGTTTTAAGACTGATTCTATAACATTCCCATTGATTCTGAGTTGCCTTACAGTCTTCATTGAATTCCTGTTTTGATTAAGTTAGCCAGGGTTGTTTCCTATTGTTTGCAACCCCAGCACCCTGACAGTTACTGCCTTGGTCAATGGGGAAAATGCTGCAGAGTCTGTGAGTTTGGGAGTGAAATAGAAGCCACTGTCAACATTACAGGATTCTATCTGTGAGATCATCACTGTCATCAGGGTTAGCAGCCCCTTCTGCATTGGTTTCTCTGAAGAGGGTTTTTCTTTCTGGTTCTGATCTGGCTATGCTCACGCCAAGCGCCCTAGAGTCTCTCTGGGCCCCATCCACTCTAATGTGCTACCAGAAGGTTAGGAAGCCCCTCATTACCATAAATGTAAATAATAGTGCAGCAGGTGCAGTTGGTTGCCTCCTGACTATTCTCCCTCCTTCCTCCATCTTTGCTAACAGGACTTTGACTTTGTTCAGGTATCAGGTGGCCATGTTCTTTAGGGTAGAGAAGAAAGATAGAAAGAACTTGGGTCTTGGATGATGGTATTGAGCACCTGAATTAAGCAATGCTGGAAGCATCCTCTTCTGGATTTCTTTTAATGCGAATTATTAAAGTTTTCATTTTGGTTACATCTCTTCTACTTGAGTTTTCTCTTGCACCTAACAAATGAAAATAGCTAATAATGCATTATATTTTTGAGTACTTACCCTTTAAACACTCTACTTAAAGCATTACTTTTAATCATCAGAACAATCTGAAAGGTAATTATTACCATTTTAATATTATAGATAGGAAAACAGGCTCATGAAAATTAAGCAACATAATCCAAGATTGTATGGTCTTTCAGTCAGGGTCCTAAGGAAAACAGATGGTAGACTCAAGATAATTTGAGGAGGGTTTCTTTACAAAGGGACTAATTACAAAGGTTTGGGAGTGGTGTAGGGAAACCACAGGGCTAGTGCAGGAACCCAGGGCTAGCAACAGTGGAGCTGTTACAGAGAGGTTATTGAAACCGGAAGAAGAGATAGTCATGATGAACAGTCTTCCTTGAGAGGAGCACTGACTTTTGATGGAGGGAAATAGTTACCTTGATATGTCTTCACAGGGAGTGATCCAGGGGAATAAACACTGATTTCACTGTCCTCCCTCCCGCTGCTCTTCTGACAGGCTAAACCCAACTCAGCTGTTGGAGGTAGTCCAGATAGACTAACTTCTGGGGCAGAGAGCAGGGTGGAGAAGGATGGGGAGGTAGAGGGACAGTTGGAAAAGATCTGTTCCAGTCCACCCTTTTTGCCCCTTAGCATCCTCTCTTGTTCTTAATACAGGTGAAATTTCATGTCCTCAAGAAAGGGGTGCCCAAAGTCCCGTCAGCTATTTGTCATCGTAGGACCATGTCCATTTGTTCATACTCCCACCTTAAACCTAAATGATTAGCCATCATTAGTGCCCTAATATAAAGTAGCAGGAGGAAAATAGGAAGATAAAAACTAGTAATATAAAATATAGCTGCTATAGTCCCCACTTCTGTGACTTGACATGAGGCCAGTTGCCTGTCTCTAAGCCTGGGTGTGATCACCCCCTTGGCTGTGCTTTTCCTCAGCTCATTTATTCCAAAGAAAGACCACTTAATTGTTGGTTCTGGGGCTACAATCAATCATGTATCCTCACTTAAAGAGCTCACTTTGTAATAGATCAAATGGTTAAATCTTGTGTTTTAAGGGTTGTAAGGTATAATAAGTAGAAGCATGATCTCAGGCTTGTGATGGAATGAAAACAACAACAAAAGCAACTCTGCTTAAACCAAGGTTTCTCGTGTTTGGTACTATCAATGATCAATACCAGCTCATTCTTTGTTCTGAGGCTGTCTTGTATGTTGTAGGATGTTTAGCAGCGTCCCTGGCTTCTACCCACTAGGTACCAGTAGCACACCCTCCTCCACTGTGACAACTAGAAATGTCTCCAGACGTTGCCACATGTCCCGTGGTGAACAAAATTTGCCTAATTGGGAACCACTGGCTTAAAAGAAAAAGAAAGAGGCCAGTGCATGGATGTGCAATAACATATTAACTATCTCCTAATGATGGTCATTTAGTCAATCGGGATTTTTGTTTTGTTTTGTTCTATTTTTTGTTGTTACAAATAAAGCTACAATGAACATACTTTCTTTGTGTACTTGGGCAGATATATCTGCATGGCACATTTCTAAAAGTGAAATTGCTGGCTTATAGGATGTGTGTATTTAGGATTGTGATATTCTCAAAATGATCTCTAAAGAGACAGAAAAAATAGTACTACCTTTACTACTTTATTAAAATATTCTCTGTTGAATTGCTTCAATTTTTAAACTTAAATAATATCTATGAAATTATGTTTTTTTGGATAATATACATTTTCTAATATAGGTTAAAATAAACACATAAATGTTAAAATTAAAAAAACCTCTTGCACAACCAAGGCAAGAGTGAGAGGTATGAAGGAACTTGCCATATTCACCCAGGTGTCCCTCAGAGGTCACTCAACTGGGAGGTGGCAAACAGGTAACAGAACACAGGCCTGCCTGAAAATTAGCCTGAATCTGGTTAATTTTCTAATCATTGCACACGGGACCAGCCCAGAATTACTTAAAGTTCAATTCCAATTAGTTAGAAGTTTTCCAGTAGTGTCTTTGCTATTGGAGAGAAAACAATAGAAAAAACAGAAAAAAATCAAACAGCCAATGAACGAAAGAGTAGAGATGGGAACCCCTTCTCAGAGCATGGGCCTCTCGTGCCAAGTTACACAGCCCAGGCCCAGATCAGCTGGGAGATCTTTGTGGAAATGCTGACCCTTGTCGTATTCTGTCCCCTAATCCAGTCAGGGAAAGAATGTCCGTGCTAGGACCGGTCGCAGGGACGAGCAGTTACGCACGAGGAAACAGCGGAGAGGCAAAGTGCCTAGCCAGCGGGCATACCACGTTGGCAGCAGAGCTGGCCACAGCCGCTTTCCTCACCCCAGGCTGTGCACTTGTTTTCTGCCTTCTGCCCAGGGCAGGTCATGGTTTGCCATTCCTCCCTGCTGCCTGAATTCCCCATTCCTGGATATTTAGCCCCTGGTGCTGGGAGGGGCTTTTCAGAAGGTTTGAGAAAGGAAGGCAGGTCTTTGACACCTTCCTTTCCTCCAGCCGCGTCTGGACCAGGAGGCCGGCAGAAGGCCTTCCTTGCCTCGCTCCTGGTCTCCCTGCAGGTTCACCACTGTGCTGTCTGCATCTGCCAACTGGGAGGTGTTTATTGACTCAGTTGCATCCCTCCTGAGGACACATGACTTCGGTGGCCTGGACCTCTTCTTCTTGTACCCTGGACTAAGAGGCAGCCCCATGCACGACTGGTGGACTTTTCTCTTCTTAATTGAAGTAAGGCCAGTCTGGCTGCTCCAGAACCCAGAAATGATTCCACTTTGATCGCATCTGGGCTCGTGGCCCAGCAGAAGCATAAGGCTGGGGCACGGGCAGGGGAGTGGTAACAGAATGTTCTTTTACTGCCGTCACCCTAGAGGTGTTGGGTGAAAGAGCAGCTGAGCAGGTGTCCTGTGGCGGCTCTTTTTCTTGTTCACATCCAGGTCTGGCCCAGCCTCCCAGCCTAAAGTGATGCCTTCGCTGTTCAGCTTCCTGGACTCCCTCAGGCGGGCAGTATGAATTCTGTGCTCCCCAGCCTGCCTGCCACTGGTCTACTGAATAACTTGCCACACTGGCTCGCATTTGCCTTTCTCATGAGCCTGTGAGCCGGGCCCGTGTCTGACTCACTTTTATGTCCCCAGAACCTGGCTCAAGGGGCTCCATAAATAAAGGTTTCCTGGGTGATAATTTCTTTCTCTGGCTCTGTTTTGTCTGGTTCTCTGCGTCTGCCTCTCTTATTTCCCAGGAACTCCTGGTTGCCTTCAGGAAGGAGGCACGGCTCACCATCCGTCCAAGGCTGCTGCTCTCTGCTGCTGTCTCTGGGGACCCAGACATCGTCCAAACAGCTTATGATGCGTGCTGTCTAGGAAGGTGAGTGAGTACTGTCTGCATGGGGCAGGACATTGGAGGGAAGGAGGCACTTCAAGGTCAGAACCCCAGAGCTGCCCAAGCACTGTCCTTGAGCTTTCTATGTGCTTCTTCTGGTGTACGTGTGAGTGTGGGGGTGGGCTGAGGAGCATGGGTGGGGACACAGACTAGCTTCATTTTACCCTAGGCTTTCTTCAGGAGGTCAGAGGGAGGTGACATAATGCCAGCCCCCACAACAGCGTCATCTTGGGTAGAGTCTTCCGCATAGCCCTTTGCTCGCTCTCACAGGAGAGAATCCCATGGGCCTGGGCTCTGGCGTCCAGGAGTACAGCTGTGGACACACACCGTGCAGCAGGTGCTGGCATCAGAGAGGCAGATGAATCACCAACCACTGCCAGAAAAACAAAAATAGGAATGCCCCGTCAGGCCTGGTTTCCAGAGCACAGGACTCCAACAAAAGTTACAATACCAGACAAAGAAGAGTTCATAACTCCTTCTGGACATGCCAGCTCTGGGCTAATGTTCTTGAACCTCAAGAATCAAGTATTTATAGATGAGAAAACTGAGGTAGATACAGAACCAAAGAGAGGGTGGCGTGTTTCTCTGTGAGATTACACTTAAGGAGGTGAGAGACCCGGTGGGCATAGAGTTGGTTAGTGTTTGTCTCACAGCCAGGCAGGATTGAGGGGGGCCTACATTCACCCAGTGGGAGGGCTTTAGGCATATTAGTTAGCCTGTTTCAATTTCTTCAGCTTTAAAAATGGAGACAGTTCCAGTACTTAGGGCATTGGCCAGATTAAAATTAAATTAGATAATCTGTGTAAACGCTTACACCTGTGACCTGGTACATGCTCGATCACACGTCCTCATTATGAAAGCTTTCTGGAAGAGATATTTCGATGGTCACTTGAATGGTGGGAAGACTGAGCTTTTTTATTGCCATGGGGCAGTACCGCTGTACTCGTGACAATCTCTGCAGACCTCTGTTAACCCTTGGATCGTGCCTGCAAGCATTTGTTTTCTTGTCTGACTCCTGCCTACTTCCGTGGACACCCAGGATGGCATAGGTTCTGATGCACAGCTGCCCCTCACCAGCAGTTTGTTCCGGTGGCAGCATCTCAAGTGTGTGGCACAGCCTGGAGAGGCCCACAGGCGGAAATGGCAGGGAAGCTTGGGTGACCAATGCACTGCTAGGAGCTAATGAGTGCTGAGATGGTCTGACTTGAAAATCTGGCTAGCCTGATCTTCCTACCTCCTCCTCCTACCCTTACAGACTCCTGGATTTCATCAGTGTCTTGTCTTGTGACTTACATGGAAGCTGGGAAAAGATCACATAACAGCCCCCTGTTCTCTCTGCCTGGAGACTCCAAATCTTTGGTAAGAAAAGGAAAGATCTCAGGCAGCCCAGACATCTGCCCCTGAGCCCAGGCCATTGGCTCTTGGTAACAAGGAGGTGTTTGTGTTTTTCCTACCTGCAGGCATATGCCATGAATTCCTGGCGAAAGCTTGGGGCACCCCCAGAGAAGCTCCTCATGGGGCTACCCACCTATGGACGTCCCTTTCGCCTCCTCAGAGCCTCAAAGACTGGGCTGCAGGCCGAAGCTGTGGAACCCGCATTTCCAGGGAAGTACATCAAGCAAGCTGGCTTCTTGGCTTATTATGAGGTGACAGGAATAGGGGCTTCTGTCTATTAGTTAGGGCTCCCTAACCTGCAGCCTGGCAAAAGCAAGGACAAGGGGCAAAGGCAAGGGTGAGGGCTAGAGACAGGACCAAGAGGTGGTTCCTGGGACAAAGGAAATCCATTACCTGGGATATTTTCTTTTTCTTCAGGGGAAGTTATCCTAGTCCTGTGTAAGGGATGAGGAGCTGGGCAGAGTCTGAGCGGAGGGGAACAGATATTTCACCTCTTAAAATAAGCTTAAATGTTATATAAATCAATGCCGACTTACTATAGGGCCTAAATAAAAATAACTAATATCTGCAATATACATAATTTCAAACCTTCGCAAAAGTGACAGAATGGTATAACCTCCTCTCCCTCTCCCCCCCCACCACCCACCCCTCACTCAGCTTCAGTCATCAACCACTCATGGCCAATCTTGTTTCATCTCTGCTCCCTGACTTCCTCCCTCCCCAGTACTAGATTATTTTGAAGCAATTCCAAAACATCCTATACTATACATTCTTTCTCCTCTACTCCAGTTCCACTCCATTAATCCCCAGCTCAGCAAAGCTTGCTACTGAGTGGAGGAAAGAGACAAGTACCCAAGAGAATGTGAAACACAAGAAAAGACAGTAAGAGGCACAGAATGTATGGCTGTAAAATCTGAAAAGGTCTTATGGAGCAGGCAGATTTTGAGCCGAGCTTTGAAGCACAGGAAGAATTCTTATGGGCCGGAAAGACAAGATGGGAAGGACTTCCCAGGTAGAGAGCAGCAGGTACAAAGGCACAAGGTATGTAAGAGCGCCACCTGGAGAGCTGTGTCCTTGCCTAGGCAGTAGCAGAGGTGCTGGTGTCCGTCCAGTCTCTGCTCTGTGCTGGCTGGTTGGAGATGTTTTCCTGCTAATCCAGTGAAGCATGGTTACGCGTGATGGCATAGCCGAAATAATGTTCTTGAAGGATATTACGGGTCAAAGAGATTTTGATAGACAGAACCTTTAATGACCCCCGCCCCCCCAAATGACTTAGACATTAACTTCTGCAGCCCAACTTGAACACTTCTACTTCTTTGCACCATATGGTTTCTTGTACAGTGCTGGGCACCCAGTAGACACTAAGATGCTACAGTGATTTTAACCACCTAGTTCTCCCTGCCTTTAAGACCTTTAAATTTATTAGAAATTCAAAAACTACTTTGATAACTGCCTAGATGGGGCAATTTCTGCTTATTTTTAATGAACGGAGGAGAGACGTATTTATGAAAACTCTTTGAGAAAGATACAGATTTGGTCAAGGGTCAGATATGCTACTGTTAGTAGTTCAGTATTGGCATCATTTTACCAAAACCTAGTTCGATTTCTTAAGGATGCCACCCACTCCTTGGTTCTCTCTCTTTCCATCATGGACATTAGAGGAAGGAACATGTAATAGCAGGAATTTATCTGGAATAGAGAGGAGGTCCTTTTTGAGTAGCTTCCCTACTCCCTCTTTGGTCTACCTTCTTCTCACTCCCTGGTGAGGAATTCTGGGATTGTTTAACCCTGGGCAGAGAACAGCGTGTCTGCTGGTGCTTCTCTCCATGACACTTTACAGAAATAACCTGGTGGTCCTCTTGGCAGATTTGCTACTTTGTCCAGAAAGTGAAGAAGCGCTGGATTGATTATCAGTATATCCCATATGCCTACAAGGGGAAGGAGTGGGTTGGCTATGATGATGCCATCAGCTTCAGTTACAAAGTAAGACCTTGGTCCTTTCTTGCTCCAGCATATAGTTTCCCTCTGACTTCCATGAGGTCCTTGTCTGTATAATATGTGTGTGTGTGTGTGTGAGGTGTGGGTGGATGGTGAAAATGTGAGGATGATTAGACCAGATGAGCTCCAGACATACCTGAACTAACTGGGGTTTCCTAATCCATCTAGTCCAAACCTCCTATTTTTATTTATTTATTTATTTATTTAGTGAGGAATATTGGCCCTAAGCTAACATCTGTCCCAGTCCAGTCTTCCTCTATTTTGTATGCAGGATGCTGCCACAGTATGGCTTGAGGAGCAGTGTGTAGATCCATCCCTGGGATCTGAACCCATGGAGTATGAAGTTAACCACTGTGCCACCAGGCTGGCCCCCAACTCTCTGATTTTGAAGAGGAGGGATCTTGGTTTAGAGGGGAGAAATGACTTCTCTCAATTCACACAGCTTTTTGGCGACAGTCTCTTTTCTGTTTGGACCAGATAACTTCATAACAGATAAACACCAATATGAGGTAGACCATGAATATTACTGATATGTAGCAGCAGTGGGGAAGTCAGGGAGGGCTTCCTAAGGGAGGTGAGCAGCAAGAGATGATAATGACATGGGGAAATGCTCAGTTGGTGCAGAAAGCTCATTTAAAGCAGGTTCAAATAAGAATTTGGGTGGAGCAGAGAATTTTTGTAAAGTGCAAGAGAAGGCAGTAAAGTACAGCCAGTTTATGGATGGACTTGAATGCTGGTGAAGGTGTTTGGCTTTCATCTTGTGGGCATTTTAAGGCCAAATCAGGTTTCTGAGCAGTTGTGTGATCTGTGAGTTTGAAACCTTGAGAATATAACGATGGCCACCTCCTTCCCGTAACAGCAGTGTTCTGTGAAGTTAAATCTGGCAGGGTTTTCTCATGAAAACCGAAACGACATGCTCCAGTGGTTCCTGAAACTGCCGCTGCCTTGCAATCACCTGAGAGACTTGATAAATGTCGACATCCTTGGTTCCGCCCCTGAATATTCAGTAGGACTTAGAAAGAGTCTGGAAACTGCTTTTAGGAAACCCCCATGTGATCCTGCTGTAATCAGTTCGGTATTTGGGAAGCCTTGAGGGACGTGGAGGTGTGCAAGCCTGAGATGATGAGGGCCTGGGCCAGGGTGTTGGAAGCAGAGGCAGTTTACGAATGAGAAATTGTCAGGACTTGGCCACGGCCTATATGGCAGGGCTTATGAGCAGAGAGGTGTCACAGTCTCTCCTACTGGAGGTGATGGAGAAGTGGCAGGTGTTGGCTGTTCTTTGGGGGAAGTTTGGGGTAGAAAGAGCAAGAGATAGGGCAGCATTCATGAAGAGTCACTGTGTGCCTCCTCTGTGCGTAGCCCTGGGTGAGGCCTGCTGTGGGGGAGGGGTAGGAAGCATGGCTTTCAGTCTCCAGGGTCTTCCACGGAGGTTTGGGAGTGGAAGACATAAGAGAAAACGTCCGTGACACAATGGAATTGTCCAGTTGGACGGAATTGCCCAGGACGTGGGAGAGGGGATTGCCCGTATGTGTTGGGGAAAGTCTGGGGCCAGCGGCGGAAGGTGGCCTCACCTCAAGGGGCAGTTACTGTGCCATGCAGAGCTAGAGGGGGACATGAGCCCAGTGTGAGAATATTTAAGGGATTTCGTCACAGAATCTCAGAGCTGAAAGAAACCTCAGAGATACCTGTCAGGAGATAATTATCTCTGGATTTCTCGGTGTTCCTGCATTGTTCAGGCATTCTGAGCAAAGGAAACAGGCCAGCTATAATAAAAATAGAGCTGCCCTTCCCCTCTCCCTCAGAGCCTTTGCATACATTCGATGATGGTAAAAGTCCCCAGCCCAAAGAGGACTTATTTATATTCCAGAGCAAAGCTTTCAGTCTCTCTGGAGGGAGGAGGGCTAGATATGCCGGCTGAACTATATAAGCTTGAGTCTCATAATTTCAGGGTTCTTCACTTGTGCTACAGACCGTGCTGCATACACAGGTGAACGTTGGCCTTCATCACGTCACTCTCTGGTCAATTGGGGCACCAGGGGCGAACTTAAGGTGCTAGTCTGGCTGTTCTTTTTGCTGTGAGTAATAATCGTCTGTTCTCTGATTTAGAGATTGGGGGGGTGGGTGTGTGTGTGGGTGTGTGTGTACCCATAAGACTGGCAGCCTACCTTATTAGCTTGTAAGCAGGATAAAATCTCAGATTCTTCACAGTTTCAGACTTAACAGTGATCGGGTTCTTCCTTCCCCTTATTTTACATTTGGGGAAAGTAAATCCCAGAAAAGAGCCACCTAATTTGGCCAAGTCATGTGGCTATTTGGATATGATTGAATCTATCTTTTTCATCAGGCTTGACAGAGAACACTGGCAAGGTAAAAACAGGACCTGAATTTGAGTCTAAATTCTGCCATTTAGTTATATATGAGATTTTGAAAATCATGGACAAAAGCCATTTTATTTTCTTATCTGTGAACAAGTACAGTATTATCTGCTCTCTCTCTCCTTTATAGCATCACTATGAGATGAGGTCTTGGAAGTGATTTTTAAATAGTAAAGGAACATCTATGGCTTAGTATGATGATAATGGTGATTAGCAGGCTGGGGAACCCAGAGGGACAGTGTTTAATGTTTATGATCATTTACTGTGTGCAAGGTATTGATCCAAATATTTTACATATAGGAATTCTTTTTTTTAAAAAAATTCACTTTTCAAATTGTGGCTAAACAATTCAGTAACATTAATTACATTCACATTGTTGTCTAACCATCAGCACCATCCATCTCCAGAGCTTTTTCATCTTCCCAAACTGAGACTGCACACCCACTAAACAACTCCCCGTTCCTCCCTCCCCCAGCCCCTGGTGGTCACCATTCTGCTTTCCATCTCTATGAATTTGACATCTAAGTATCTCATGGGAGTGGAATCATGCAGTATTTGTCCTTGCAGTATTTGCGACTGGTTTATTTCAGTCAGCATAATGTCTTCAGGTTCCATCCATGTTGTAGCATGTGCATGTAGAATTCTTTTGATCCAAAAAATGTTGGAAATGTTATTATCCCTTTTTTACAAGTGAGGCAACTAAGACACATAAGACACATAAGGTTGTCTGCAACTTTTTCAAGATCCCATGGCTAATGAGTGGTAGAGGCTAGATTCGAATATAGGCTGTACTCCTAACCACCCTGTTATATTGCCTCCTGAGAGTCCATCTTCTGTTTTTTTTGCCGTTGTCCCCAGTCTGGAGGATGGCCTGTACAGCAGGCTGACTGACTACGACTTTTGCAGGCATTGTTCATAAAGAGAGAACATTTTGGGGGTGCCATGGTGTGGACACTGGACCTGGATGATGTCAGGGGCACTTTCTATGGTGTGGGCCCTTTCCGCCTTGTCTATGTGTTGAATCATCTCCTGGTACAGGCTGGTAAGTAGCTATGCCCTGGAAGCTGGGGTTGGGAGTTGCATATGCAGGCACTGGGTGCGTCCCTTCTGTTAGATCTAAAGGCTTTGGTGAGGCAAGCTGACATCGAGGGAAGAGAAGAAGCTTTGATGTCAGGCAGTCTGTTTTCTAATCCTGGTTTGGGTTTGTGCTCCATCTGACCTCTCTGAGCTTCGTTTTTCCTATCTGTAAAAATGGGAATAATCTTTATACTCATGACATTATTATAAGAACCAAATGAAATACATGGAATGAAAACTGCTGGTACATAGTTAACACTCAATGTATGTTAGCTTATTTCCATTTCTTTCTCCTGCTTTCAAGGGACAAGGGCTAGAAAAGGAAATTAGGTTTCTTTTGGTATCTCTTTGATACTGGAGACTGACCTGGCAGTTAAGAGACGGAACCTGGTTTGCTAGAGCTAAAACATCCTTGGAGATGGTCTATAATCCTCATTTTAAGGATAAAGAGACTGGGGCTCAGAAAGACAACATAGCTAGTCAGGGGCAGAGATAGGACTCCAACCCAGTGCTTTACAAGATGCTGTCTAGAGCAGCCTCCTTGTCCTCAACATTGTTCCTGGTGCCTCCTATGGAAAGTCTCTCCTTGAGGATTCAACAAGGAAGGAATTAGGCCTTGGGGAAAATGTCTTGCTGAAGGTGCAGTCAGAGAGGAAAAGTGAGAACTGGCAGCCTCTTCCTTAGGGTCATTCACTGGAAATACAGGAAATCCACTGAGTGCCCATGGGTGCCTGGGATCATGTTAACGTGATGAGGTGCGGGACCAGGGCTTCTATGTGATGGGATTTTATCTCTGTCCTCAAGTGGGTGAATTATGAAATCCTCCAAATCCAGATTTGAGGAGCAGGTATGTCAGCCCTGGAGTGGTTCTAGTCCTGCTATAATTAATAGGATGGGAAGGAAGAAGTATGAATCTCATCCTTTTCCGGCTATTTTCTCTAGAGTTCAGCTCAACTCCTTCACCAAAATTTTGGCTCTCATCTGCTATGAATTCTTCAGGAACCGACTCTGAAAGGCTGACTGTGACCAAGGCATTGACCACTGATTTGGGGATTTTGTCCCCAAGGGAAGAGGCTATGGCCACTGAGACCCATAGAAAGTCTGAAAATATGACCACAATCCCCAGAGGTGGGACTGTGACCCCTGTAAGGGAAACTATGTCCTTTGGAAAGAGCACTGTAGCTCTAGAAGACCATGACCCCTGTGGGCCATCAGTCTGTGACTCCTGGAGGGATAACTATGACTCATATATATCTTTAGACTGTGAACCCTGGAGGAATGACTTTGACCCCTGTGGGTCATCAGTCTGTGACCCCTGCAAAGATGACTATCACTCCTATGCATCTTCAAACTGAGACCCCTGGAGAGAAGATCATACCCCTTAGAAGGAAGACTGTAGCCACTGAAAAGATGACTATCCCCTCTGGAAAGATGACAGTCACCCCAATGGGCAGACTAGGACTCTAAGAGGAGAGAATTTGACTTCTGAGGTGAGCACTGACCCCCTGATGGGTTACTTTGGTCTTCAGACGGAAGGCTGAAAACAGGGTGCTGTCCTCTGGCCCTATCATCTAATTCCCAGGATGCACTCCTCTTTCTTTTGACAACCCTTTGTTCCCATTGATGGGAACCATTCCTTTGTCAACTTAATGGCCCTTCCAACAATCCTTCTATCTAAAAACTCTACTGTGGATCAAGAAGCCTAAGCTCTGTTGGTGGGAGAAGCTGGGGAAAGTCCTTGTCTTTTCTTCTAGGTCACCTGACAGAAGCTGCCTGTGCCCAGCCATTCATAAACCATTCGTGGGGCAAAGCATGCCCCAAAGCCACAGCGAGTTAATCACTTTTCTGTTGAATAAACTGAAAACACAAGAATCCATCTGAGTTCTCTGAAGTTCTTTTCTTCAGATAACCTGTGCAACCCAATTGTGAGCTTCTCCCTTTCAAGGTCACTTTCCTTTCTGCTATTTTTGGAAAGAGGGAGTTTGTGTCTAGCTCACAGTGATGTGTTTTTCAGTGTGGATTATGTTTCCCTCTCTGCCGTGAAGAACCGCTTACGTCACTGTTGGTCAAAGCCAGAATCTCTTCTAGAGAAGTTTTCCACAATCCTCGAGGGGAGCTGGCAGAAGGAGAGGGAAGTTGAGTCTTCCAATTATATTCCCTGCTTGGTAAAATCTTAGTTGCTTCTGAAAAAATACCTCCGCCTATTCCCTCCATAAGAAGTGGTTGAGGGGGAGGCAAAACAGTATTTTTCTGTTACTTGCACACTTCTCCTAGGTCTCCTCCAGAAATACCAATTCCCACATTTTGCACACTGAAATCTACCTAGGCTGGAAGCATATTTACTATTGTTCCATTGGCCAAAGCAAGTCAAATGACCAAGCCCAAAGTTAGAGTGATAGGGAGTTATCCAAGTGGATACAGGATGGCATAAACAAATTGGAGGATATTATTGCAATAATCTACCACACAAACTCAATGTTCCAATATTTAAGAGAAGCTAAGATGGGTGTGTGTGTGTGTGTATGAGTGTGCATTTAATAGAAATCTGTTGATTTCAAAGCATTGGCTAAAATGTCTGCAGTTGGATGTCACTATGGATAGTGGATATGACCCCTGGCCCAGGGTGCTTTGATAGGGCACTTGGATCAAAGGGTTCCATGTTTGCCTTAGGGTGCGATGGAACAGAGATGGGTTGACATTTCATTCTGGACAATGGATTATCTTAGGTTTCTTCTATTTAGTGTAAAAACCGTACCTTCATGTCCTAAAAAGTTGAGGATTATATATTTAATTGGTAATTCTTAAGAGAATAGAAAAGAGAGAGAATTGTAGCTTTTCCCACTAGCTTCTATATGGATAATAAATATTTCTAATGAATCTTTGTGATTTTTTTCTGTCCCATTTTCTGCATGTGCTTTATTCAAGGACAATGTACCTAGCAGTTTGTAATTTATCTCTCTATATTTTTCTGAGGAAGGTTAGCCCTGAGCTAACATCTGCCGCCAATCCTCCTCTTTTTCTTGAGGAAGATTGGCCCTAAGCTAACATCTGTGTCCATCTGCCTCTATTTTATATGTGGGATGCCTACCACAGTATGGCTGTATGTCTGCGCCTGGGATCTGAACCGGCCAACCTAAGGCTGCTGAAGCAGAGAATGCGAACTTAACTGCTAGCCACCGGGCTGGCCCCTATCTATATTTTTAAACATCTAACTTATAAGCTTCCTAGAACTTATCTCTTAACTTTAAATTGGAACTTCTAGTTTCATCATCTACTCCAAAACATAGATCAGTGGGCAGCCAAACTTCTGGCCTCTATTGATCATGAGAAAAGGGGAAGAGGAGAGTACCATCTTGAAGTTGCACACGTCTCTTTAGTTCACCTTCTGCAATGAAACCTGAGAAATAGTGGTTTTATTCCAGTGGACCGTGAACTCAGGTAAATATTAGGATTCTTATACTTTGAGATATAACGAGAGGACAAATTTTGGGGCCAAATAGAAGTCTTTGCCACACATCTGCCCTTTTGGCTACTCAAATATCTATGCAAATCTTTCTTTCATGTTTAGAAATCACCTATTATCTTCTTATGGGAAATGATTCCAAAGTCCCTTTAGTTACTGCGTCCAGTTCAAAGGCCAGGGTTTTTGGGTGATGCACAGTCCTTGCCATCAGGTCCAGATATGACCCAGCCCATGGCCTGATAACCTATAAACCAAAAGGCAAATTATTTTCACCTTCCCCAATAAAAACTCCCTTTGGAAAAAGAAAAGAATGGGAAACATTGCAATGATCCTATCCTGTTGGCTATGAACTGCAAAGATTCCCTCCTTGCTGGGAGTGTGAGTTCCTTAGTTAGTTCACCTGCCAGCCCCTAGTTCTGCTCTCTCAGGGGAATTCTCTTGTCCATTTTAGAGAGGAAGTATAGCCTGGTGGTTAATCAGTATGTCTAGAGCCATAATGTATTAGTTCGATCTTGGCTCTTATGTGACCTTGGGTAGATTACCTACCTTCTTCATGCTTCAGTTTCCTTGTTTGGTAAATGTGAGGATTAAATGAGTTAATTAATATACTTAAAACACTTAGAAGAGTGCCTGGCACATGGTATGCATCCCACCCCCTGCTTTCTTGAAAGCTTCTCTTGTCGGTTTCCTTCGTGAGCACATCTGGAGAGGACTGGACAGGACGTGCCTCTAGCAGCTTATTTCTTGTTGGTGCAGTTCTGGAGACAGGGATTTGTTTTAGGATTTGAATAATCAGACTTTCCAGTCTAAGCTAGAGAGGTCTCTGGAGATACAAATCTCCCCAAAGCATAGTAGGCATAGCAAGGCTTTTAGTCAATTTGCATTTAGTTCATTCCATTTGTGAGTAACCACAGCCAAAGATCTTGTCTGGATATAGTTTTAACCCTGGAAATTCTGGCCTTTCATTTCTCGGCTGTTGTGCTCTACCTGCATTTCTCCACCCCTTAACTTAAAGGTGACTACAGGTTACTGAAGAAATACGTTTAAGTGGGAGAAGTCAACATATTTGATCTGATTTCCGCTCCTGGCTGTGCTCCCATTGTCTGGCCAAGAACTTTTTTGGGAGATTCTTGACAAAGATTTGAGGCCACAGTCTGATCTCCTGCTAAAACTGCTCTTTAGAACCACCTCTTATAGCGTTTCAGTTTTGGGTGTAAAAACATTGATTTTTAAAAACTCTGTGAGATCCCAAATTACGGGTCTCTTGGTCAGCTTAAATGGTATGTTAACAGCTTCCGATTTTATCTCCCTCTCACACCATCCAACTCCCGAAACTTTTCTGCTGTGCCCTCTGGAATTCTCAGCAAAATGCCTGATAGCCTCGACCTCTTCTTTTGCTGCTCCCTTCGTCTTCCAGCTTTAATGGAAACCTGGTTCTTTCCTGGCAGTAGCATTTCCTCTTAGTGATGGCTGTTTTTTCTTCAGCAGCCCTGGGCCTGGAAAGAGTATTCCTCTTGTTCCTCATGCCTCTTTCAGAGCATTCTTGCTCTGTATTTTCTAAAACTTTCCAGATTTACATCTCATATTATCAGGTTATATCAGTTACTACTGCCCTTTATGGTTGTCATCAACTGATCCCTGGTGTCATATTGCAGTTTTAGCTCCTGGCTCATTGTCACTCTCTTCCATTCTGCTTCAATATTAATTAATTCTTGCCACTCTCATGTAGACATTCCTTCAAAAAATCATTATATGGATGGTTATTTCAGAATTTTGGCCTCCCAGTTCCTTGAAGTCCTCTCCTCCAATGAGTTTGTCCTCCACCTTGCCTCAACCACTTACTTCTAAGATTGTGCCTAATGGTGTCCTTCTACTAATTGCAACTCCTCCACAACCTTAGAGTCACTCTAAGCGATCCACTCTCTAACTACCACCTTCTATCTTTCTAGATCATTCTCTCTAATACCTTAACTCAAGATTCTTTGACTCCACCAAGATCCATTGATCCAACTACCTTTTCACTCTCCCTTACGCACTAGATGCCTTCGCTCCCTCCTTATTCAGCTTAAATTCAATGGTCAATCATTGCAATCATTCCCTGCAGATACCTTGACTCTCTTGCACCTTCTTGCTTCAGCTACTCTTTGGCAAAAGCTTAACCCTGACTAAATTCAATTTCGCCAACTCCACACCTGTATTCGTGCTGCTGAATGTGCTGGAGTAAAGCACAGAACCTCACTGACTGATCTTACTTTTAATTATGACCCTGGACCTCAAGTGCAACCTTGTGGTGCCAAGAAATCTATCATATGCCAATATACCATGGTCCAATTGTTCTATCACACTTGTTGATGACTACTGTATACCACTTCTGTCTTCAAATCTCCCACCTCTGTGCTCCAATCCTCACTCTTAGCTGATGATTTTGATTCCTACTTCATTGCAAAAGTTTGAGGCAGTCATAAGACGACTTCTACAGACTCGCATACCACACCTGCCTGTACGCTCTGCCTTCTTGCCAATTACTAGAGGTGAACTATAGTAACAAGCATGAGTACCAACAGTAAAGCCAGTTTCTCAATGTGTGCACCAAACCGCATGTGGTCCCCAATGCTCAAGGCTATCACTCCAACAATTCTCCCCTCTTTCTCCCACATCAGTCACTTTTTCTTTATTGGATCATTTCATCAGCATATAATCTATTGTTATTTTCTCCATTCATTAAACAAATCTAGCTTCCCTGGGCTCCAATGCCTTTGCTAACTACTGCTTCATTTACTTGCTTCTCTTTGAAGCAAAACTTCTTATAAGAGTTTTCTATATTAGCTATCTCTATCATTTTTTCTTATTCTCCCTTATTTTGCTCCAATCTAACTTTTGCTCCCATCAGTATATCAGAACTACTCTTGTCAAGGTCACTGGTGATGCTCAAGCTGTTAATGTGATGGTCAAGTCTCAGTTCCGATCCTACTTATCAGTGGCATTGATACACTCCATCGCTTTGTCCTCCTTGACCCACTTTCTTTACTAGGCTCTCAGGATTTGTTTCTGCCTGATTGGTCGTTCCTTCACAGGCTGCTGTGCTGGTTTCTCCTCTTCTTCCTGACCTCTTAATGTTGGGAAGCTGCAAGGCTCTGTCACTGGGTATTTCTTCTTCTCTGTTTACATTCATACTCTTGGTGTCGTCATCTGAGCACATTGCTTTAAACAGCATCCGTAGTGTTGTCAAGAGAAAATAACCCCAAAACACAAAAGAACATCTGTAGTATGCTATCGTTCACGTAAGAAAGGAGGGAACATTTGAAAATACACGTGTCTGCTCATTTGTGCACACAGGTATACAGAAAGGATAAACAAGAAACTAATAAGATTGGTTTCCTATAAGAGTTGACCAGGAATAGGGTAGAAAGAATGGGAGATTGGGAACAGGGTGCAAGGGATGAGGGGGGGATTGACACTTATCTGAGTATACATTTTTGTATAGTTCTGACTTTCAGAACCATGATCAGTTTCACATGACCCAAAAATAAATATAATCAAGGATATCGTGGTGGTGGGGCGACTCAAAACTGCAATGCAAAAAGTAACAAATGAACTTAACTATATTAAAAAAATACAACAACAACATAACCACATTGAAGGGGTTGGGGAAAAAAAGAACTAACTTTAGTAATTTTGGAAAATGTGATTTTGCCTATATATTGAAAGGCTAAAGTCAAAGGGAACTAGGCACAAATACTGTACTCTAGTTAGCAAATGTGTTTTTTACAAGTATATACATTAGCAATTCTGAAATTACTTTATGTGTATTCCAGAATTGAACAAATAAGTAAATATACTGTGGATAATAACAGCCAGGTTTCTCACTGTCAGAGAAATAAGTTACAAACAGGGAAAGGGGAAGGGCTGAATGAACCATGTCGTGTTGGAATCAGAGGTGTCATGCGAAATGATGGTTTTAAAAATATATACAGATAGGTCAATATAGAATTTTATATAGAAATAAGTGTATATATAAACATGTTTCCTAGCTTTCACTACTGAGAGGGCCTAGAAGTAATGATATCTAAGTGGTAGGAAATACATCCAGTGCCCAAATCTTGATTTCTAAATTCTATTCTCCAATTAAAGGAATCAGGGACCCTTGAAGAAATAGCTAATTTTTGGATTGGAGCAGGGAAAGTACAAGAAAAGACTGGAGCATCTTATGGTTCCAGAAAGTAAGGAAGTACTCAAAAAATGATGAGGCCATGTCAGAGGGACATAACAGCCACCTTGAAGGAGTTCCCAATGGCCAACATTGGGACAATTTGAGCAACAGAATAATGATAATAATGGATTATAACCCACAGAGTAATTATCATGAGTCCATACTGCTATCCATGAATAACTGAATAAACAAACAAATAAGAAGGGACAGCTCTTCCTTATAATAGAATGTCAGTTAGCAAATGTAGAGCAAACAGTGGAAATAGAAAATCCCTATTTGACAAATACCACACGAAAATAATCGTTGGAGACAAGAAAAATCAACGGATGCTAAAATTATTGGATGAAAATATGATGAGAAATAGAATATTTGCATAGTCTCAAAGTATTTCACCACAAGATAATGTTAATTACAGAGGGAAAAATAGTAACTTCACAGTGGGAGAAACATGGCAGCCACCATATGAACCAAGAGACCAAAGTTAACATCACCGGAAATGCGATGTTAACATTATGTAACTCCTAATATGATGCACAATTTCAGTTCTGTGTCATTCTTTCCAAAAATACATCATAAGAAAATATCTGACAAGCCCAAAATGAAAAACATTCTACAAAATGACTGGCCATACCCTTCAAATGTGTTCAGGCCATGAAAACCAAGAACTGCCCATGTTGGAGGAGACTAAGGAGATATGACGACCAAGTGCAATGTGGGATTCTGGATTGGATTCTGGACCAGAACAGGCATTTCCTCCAAAACTTGTGTTGAACAAGTTCTTGCCACCCCCATGGCTCCTGCACTGGCCTGAGACACCAGTACCTCTCACCCATGTTAGTAAAATACCATCTTGGCTTCTTTGCTTTTATCCTTGTCCCCTTCCATTTCTTCTCAATCCAGCAGCCAAACTTAAGCCTCATCACGTTTCTCCTTTGCAGTGGCTCCTGATGTCACTCACAGGAAAGACAAAGCCTTTACAACGGCCTACAAGACCCTCCACGTTCGGGCCTCCTGGACCTCCAGAAGAGGCTCTCTCAGCTCTCCGTTATAACGGGGCTGCAGCTCTGCCCTCTCCTGTTGTTCCTTGAACACCCTGGTGCACTCCTGCCTCAGGACCTTTGCACGAACTGTTCTCTTGGTCTGGAACACTTTTCTCCCACATATCCCCACAGCTCATTCCCTCAATTCTCAGTCTTTTATCAAATGTCACACTTCCACAAGACCTACACTGATCACCCTGTTGAACACTGCTAACTGCATACTCCCTCCTGCTACCCTCTTGATGTTCCTTGCTCTGCCTTATTTTTAATTTATTCCATAGCAAGTATTACTTTGAAAAATATTAGAGGTTCTTGTACTTTTGGGGAACTTACTCTTTCTAAATCTAACACTATGTGAATTGTTTATAGATTCTTAAGAAAATGTTGAGTGTTTAGCTGAGGTACACATGAGATGAGCTGCCTCTGTGTCACATCTGCCAGTGTCTCTCATAACCTCTATCTTCTAATAATACCTGGTGAACGCCCTCCCCCAAACTCTTTGTAATTATTGTGATATGAACAACTGTTGCCATGACAGTGTTCTTCTAGGCTCTGTGATCACTTCCTACAGAGATGTGGCACATCAGACACAATTTACTTAGGTCTGAAAGAACTGGCATTTGTCAAGAAACAATGTCATTGCCATGTCTCCTAATAGACCCAGTACCTTGAGGAGAAGGGGCTTGTGCAACCTTTGACGAATCGGGGACGGATGCCTGGGTATAGCTGCTCTCTCTTCCCTCTCTGGGTGGAAGGCACTGTGTGGACTGTGGGTGATATTTCAGGAACCAGGCTCCTACAAGGCTTTAAACACTAGTGAGAGAGATAGACATGTACTCAAATGATGGATCTGAGCAAACTCAGAGGCTGCTCTATACTGTACGGACATTATTTCATCTTATTCTGAGGAAACAGACTCAGAGAGCTTATGTACTGATAGCTTGCTGCAAAAAGACTTTGTAAATGCAGTAAGAGAGCCTGGAGTGTTAAGGGACTGACAAGAAGCCAGAGACACAGATGTGTGGTGGGAGAAGTCTTGGGAACTGCTGGCAAGGCGGTGGCTCGGCTTATTTGACATGGGTGGGAAAAGGGGCAGGATGCAGGCTCAAATAGGCATGACTAATGAACAGGCACAAGTTGTCTCTGTCTCGGAAAGTGAGCTATGGAGAAGATGTTATGAGCTTTTGTCCTTTCTAATTTGAATTTTGAAGAATCACATAAAACGTTCCTTTCAATGTTTTTAAAACCTGTTTTTGTAAATTAGGAACACTGCCACCAGGAGGCAGCAAAACACACAGTTACTTTTTTTTTTAACATAAGCAGGAAGAAAAGGAGAAAAGTATGAGAAAAGCAATAGAATACCTTTCTACACAAAATTAAATCATATATGAATCTCTTTGCCATTATTGTTAAAGTTATGCTTTCATGCATATCGAAGCAGAGAGCTTGAGCACAGCAGGTCTAGTGGAGGACACTGTGGTTAGACAGAGGTTGAGTTCACACAAACCACTCTTGAAATCCCAGCTCTGCCTTTTATTAACTATGTGGTCATGGGGAAGATAAAATAACTTCATAGGGTTGTCACAGTGGTTAAATGACATGTATGTCTGTCTTCAAAGTCAGTGTTCAATAAGTGAAATTATTATTGTAAGTACATCCTCTGTAGCTCGTAAGCTTCCCTTTAAGAATTTATTTCTATAGGGACCAGCCTGTGGCCGATTGGTTAAGTTCGTGCGTTCTGCTTTGTCGGCCCAGGGTGTCACCGTTTTGGATCCTGGGCACGGACATGGCACCGCCCATCAGGTCACGTTGAGGCGGCGTCCCATATGGCACAACCAGAGGCACTCACAGCTAGAATGTACAACTATGTACCAGCGGGGGCTTTGGGGAGAAGAAGAAAAAAGAAAAAGAAAAGATTGGCAACAAATGTTAGTGCAGGTGCCAATCTAAAAAAAAAAAAAAAAGAGGGAGAGAATTTATTTCCATAAAGAAATATTATATCATGTATATGATATTGGAAACTTTTTGGGTTTGTGCATAGCTCAAAGTTTTCAAAGGTAGATTCATGACAAACTTTCAGTACCTTCTCTCATGCCAGCTACAACTTTACTTAGGGAATCATTTTGGTAACTGGCCCTTTTAACTTAATGCTTCTAAAAGCCTGCAATCTACAAAACTAGTATAAATGGCATATAGCAAGTATTAAGTCTGTCAGTAGCTGGATTTAAAAAACTTTAATGGCTCCTTACTGCTTACAGAATAAAGTCAATATTGCTTAGCAGGGCATAAAGGATCTGCCTTAGAATCTGGTCAAGCCCGTATAGACACCCAGTATGGTAGTCCAGTAGTTCTCTCCCTGGTGCTCCAGGGTGTTGTAATCAGTCATGAGGCATGTCATAAATAATTTGATAGAATAATAGTTAAAATACTGAAGGTACTGAATCCATACTGCTTTAATATAGTAGTGTATACTCAAGAGTTTTCCTATTTTAGCATTTCAGTCGCTTCCATTTCAAATGGATTCTTGAGTAGAAAATAATTTGCAGAGCTACAGTTAGCACGATGAGAACCGTGCAGATCTGGGGAAGGTCCCTTGGATGTGTCTTGGCTGGTGAGGAACCACGTTGAGAATTGCTCTTCTGGCCACGTTCGTCACAATGTTCTCTGAATTCATCACACGACTTCATTCCTTTGTGCCATTACTGAAGCTTTTTTTCTGCCTCAGATGGCTTTTCTACTTCCCTTATTCCTCATCCAACATTCTGCAAGATCCTTACTCAAATGTTACCTCTTCTGTGAAGCCTCTTCCATCTCCCCAGGAGCTACCCCTCCTTCTCTCTGCTTGCTTTATGAACACTGTTATTCATACACACATTTGAATGCCTAGAGTGACCACATCACCTCATAATTTTGGTTATGTGTTAGTCATTCCAGCAGTAATGCAGACATTTGCATTCAAGGACTGTTTCTTAATAATCTTTGAGCTCAGTACCGAGGTGAGCACAGAGGAGGCATTCAATAAACGTTGGCTAGTTCATGAACTAAGAAATTGAAAATAAAGAGCAGAGTGTCATAGATTGTGAGAACCATATATGAAAGGCTATAGATGAGACTGATCAGAGGAAGAGGGAGGAAAAGAAGAAGAAGAAGAAGGAAAGAGTAGACCTCAAATCCCTAAAAGCACATGCCCTCTAGAGTTGAAGAGCAAATTGTTCCATTATTCTGACAGCACTCAAGTTGCCAGCACCCATTTCCCGGTAGACCTGGGCACCAGGATTCTCCGTCCTCAGTGCATTTTACATTTCTTATCACATCCTAATCCTCAGATTCCATCAGCAAAGATGTTAATTGCTTTTTAAATTGACTACAGAGTGGATATTAGAGTCCTTATGCTTACCACTGGAAAAAACAAACAGAATCCATGGACGTGTGTAGGCACAAGCTGGTACAAAGGTGGGAAAGCTCATGTGCCTAGAGATGAAGTGTGTAGGGAGATCAGGGTGTGAGAGACATCCAGTCTCCCGCTGCGTGTCCCAACCCTTGCGTCTGCCACTGTGTACTGTATGTTAGTGGCAGTTGAAAATCAGCACTATGAAGATCCTGGTCTTGGGTCTTGTTTTATCTACACCTCTCAGAGTGTGTGGAAGGTGTGTATTGGGGTTCAGCTCCATCGTGAATTCCAGCCTAAAGGGAGCATGAGTAGTGAGGGAAGAGCAAAGGCCTTCCTCTGCAGGTCCCTTGGAAAGGCAGTCAGGTTGTCTCTTGGTACTATGACGTGAACACCAACTGGGGGCCAAGACTTGACCTGGAAGGTATGTGTATATATGTGTGTGTGTGTGTGTGTGTGTGTAAGGGTGGGTTGAGTGTTTTGTTGGCTGAGAAGGAAGGATGCACAACCTCTGCCCCAAGTTTATGGGAGGGACTGGGAAGAAATAGATATTTATTCTCTGTAAACAATATATAAACACAAAACCCGGAACATATGGTGTAGTGTGTTTCCAGGCTGGGAATGCTGGAGTGACTGCAGTGGTGAGAACTTGCCAGAATCTGGGAGGATTTCCTGTAAGAGGCTCTTCTTGAGTAGAGTAGAGAAGAAGTTTGAAAACTCAGGTCATATCATTGAAGGGATTGCCTTAAAGGAAGAAGGTGAAGCTCTTTCCTTTTGTTTACCCCATTCTCTGCAGAATTAATCTGAGGAAAGGCAAATCTACCCACCAGGGGATGGAGGAGCTGGGTGTGCTGGAGACGTTCCTAAAGAACTGCCCAAAGGCTGATCCAGCTGCCAAGTATCATTTCAATAATGATGCTATTGTTTGTGAGCCCATCACAAGCTACCTGATGTGAGTGAAGGGGGAGGCAGCTTTCATAACCCTTGGCTAGTAACTATTCTTAGATACTCATTTATACCTCTCATTAACTCTGATTTTCGACTAATTACTAAACCCAAGTCTCACCTTCCTATGGAAAGTATGAGTTGGTACCATCTAATAGTATAGTCGTTCCCTTTCCTGCCTTCTTTCTTTTTGTTACTGGCTCATCTCTCGAAGGCCCCGTTTATGTGGTTAGGAGATTCATAATGGGGAGGTTCAAGTCGATGGGGAGATCCAGAGGAAATGGTAGCAATGAGCTGCAGGGGAAAGAAGGAAAACAGGATCCAGGCTGCCAGGCAAATCTCCAGTGGTTCTAGACACTGCGCAGCTCCTTCTTTGGAAACATACTCTGGCGCCCAGAGAAAATATCTGAATGTTCTTGAGGCTACAGTGTCTGCTCAGGGCATCTCAACATACTGGTATCCTATGGACTATCCTTAGTGAGAGGTTACATAGAGTGTAAAGCTGGAAGCAGCTTTAGGGATCTTCTGTTTCAACTCCCCCGTTTTATAGATGGAGATGTAAGAGGCAGGTAACTGACATGACTGGCACAAATTCACCTAGAACTTAAATTATTTCTCAGTGAAGTTCCTCTCTTGCTTTCCATGCCGCCTCTTATCCTTGACTTCCTAGTACCCTTTCTAGTATGTGACCAGGAGAGAGGTGAATGGTGGTGGAAGTAGCTAACACTGCAAGAGAAGGGGAAACAAGTGTGTGTGAATGTGTGTCTGTGTGTGTGTGTGAATGTATGTGTGTGTATTTGATGTGGGGAAGATGGATGGACACCGGGAAAGGAGAAAACAGTGATTGCTTCTCCAATGTTGGGTGTTCTGACATAGCATGGTAGATACACAGAGGCGTCACCTTATTGCAAAGTAGAAAATATACTTAGAAGAGGATATTGCCTTGCCAGACTACGCCTCTGCTAGTCAAAGGCTTGCAATTAGAGACAAAAAAGTGGAATATTGAGAGCATCTGGCTCCAGATGGAAAGGAAAACTTGTGGAAGAAGGCTCTTATTCCTCAAAGGAAATGATGTAGGCAAAATGTGGCTTCCAGTGGATCAACTTCTTCCCATCCTTAGGTCAAGGTCTGGTTGCTTAATGAGAGTGACAAACCTTTCTTTTCAGTCTCTCTACTTTGGGGACATCAGCACCAGGATACCACCCTGAAATTTCCTGGTCTTCTTTGACACGGGGTCCTCTAACGTGTGGGTACCCTCCACCCACTGCCAGAGCCAGGCCTTCTGTGAGATTACCACCACCAACATCCACCCCATGGATGGGAGCAGAGAGAGGGGCTGAGTCAGGACTGCACACAGGCTTATAATGGCAAGTCCAGAGTTCTTGGTGCATATCCATTATCTCATCCTCCTTAAATTAGGAGCATTGAGAAATCATGCGCTCAGTCCACATTTTGGAAGTGCTGACAGTTCTGGTGAGAGACAGCAGAAATAGACTAAGGCTTCCATTCTTTTCTACATTGTTCTTTTTCCTCAGCTCTCTCCTATGGGCTGGGATTCCTGGCTCTTTTGAAGCAATCTCTCTTTCAGGGAATGGAGGGTGGGAAGGAATTTGGACAACGTCTGTTATCCAAGGGCACAGACTTTTCTGGGCCTAACACAGTTTGTCTATGATACAAAGGACCTAAGGCTGAGCCCCTATCCCAGCCTTGATCTGGTGATCCCAGGCCATTGAGGATAAGTCACCTCCAAGTACTTTGGAGAGCAGTGAATGACACTAATATTCCATTCAGTCTACAGCCAATCATAACGGGGTCAACCCCAGCCTGTCCTCCACATTCAGAAACAACAGACAAACCTATTCATTGTCCTATGGCTTTGTCAGCTTGAGTGTGGTCCTGGGATATGACACCATGACTGTGAATGACGTTCTCATAGCTTCTGAGGGTCTGTGGTTTGGCTGCCATTTTCTAGAGCCTAAAGCTGTCAGAGAAATCCATGATTACTAGTTGAGTACAACCTTCCCAGAAGCTGAAAGTTGGAGAGGATGTCAAAGGCCATCCAATTCAACCTTCCTCCTGAGACAGGAATTGCTTCCACTGAAGTCCTCACTGCAGAGAGCTTTTTATGTTGTGCCAAAGTTGTTTGACTTTGCGCCCTGATCTTAACTCCGCCCTCTGAAACCACATAGAATAGAACTGCTTCCTCCTTCACACACTTCCACGTTAGATATTTGAAGACCTGGCCTTTGACTATTTTCTTACTTCTTTACGTCAAATAGCTAGAGTTCCTCTATTGTTCTCAAACATGAATTGTTCAATATAAAACCAGTCACTGCCCTTTCACCATCCATAGAAATGCACATTATAACTCCAAAAGCCAACCACCTCTGCTTCCCCAACATCCACACTCTTTTCTCCAAGACGCACATGGTTGGGGGATGCTGTTGCTCCTTCCCCTTCCACACCCACCCCCATGATTGACCTCAGCGTGAAAGAAGCCACTTCCTTTCCTCAGGAGAGGGTCTAGATTCCAGGCCCTGGGCACCTAAGTCTGGGAAGGACTTGTCCCCCTGAATTGTTAAGCATCTCTGTCTGCTCGCCCCAGGTTCAGAACCAGGAGTTTGGCCTGAGTGAGAATGAGCTCAGCAACCCTTTCTACCATGCAGACTTTGATGGAACCCTGGAAACGGCCTACCCCAACTTGACCCAACTGTTGGGAGTGACCCAACAGTGATACAGGGGATGCTGCAGCAGGGCCAGCTCACTCAACCCATCTTCAGCTTCTACTTCTCTCAGTAAGGAAGCCATCCTGGGAAGGGCTCAGCAAGCAACGCTCTATGGGGGCTTTGGACGGCTCAACCTCAGGAAGGGCCCAAGTTATCAACCTTGCTGACACAATGAGTACAACTTGCTGTACATACTCCATGTATTTCTGAAAATTTGTAACTACATTTTGGAGAGAATTTTATTTTAAGTGCACTGGAAGAATTTTTAATTATGGCCATAATAAGAATTTCTAATTATGGCCATAATGAGAATTTTTATAGGAATTTTTAATTATGGTCATAAGCCGTATGATAACTCTTCTTAAAAGTGAACAATATTACCTCAATATGTGTTTAGTGAATCTGGAGAATTTCTGTAACAGATTTGCACAAAGTAGAGCTCTGGAACAAGTCACATGAGCATTTACCAGTAAAGAGAACAATAATGAAATGATAATTAGAATAACACCTCCAGCTTTATAAAGTGTTCTTATAGAAATTACTTCAAAAGACATCTCAGAAGTCCTGTCATTAGCCCCATTTTTTCCAGTGAGAAAACGGATGCTCAAACATGTTGTCAATGTTGAGCAAGATCACCCACTGGTAGGTGTGAAGCTAAGACTCAAACTCAAATATCGTGATCGGAAATCCAGTACTTTCCCTACTCCATCTGGCCTTGAACTTTCATGGCAAACTTTACTCTCTGATCCTTTTTTCCTAAACACGTGATCCTCAGGATATTTGAAGTCCAAATGTCTTTCTTCTGTGACTGACAAGTCCAGAGGGTTGAAAAAAAGAGACCTAAATCCTCCTCACATTATCTTATTACCAACCTGACCATGATGGGAATGTCCCCATCACAGCAGACTTGAGATCCCATCAGGGCCCATTCCAGGAGCTCTCAGAGGGGTTTCTTCTTATCTCACTTTGTCCCAGGGAGGGTTTCTCAGGATACTTTGATAATTTGTTTTCAGTTGCCTCGTTTCCAGTGCTGTCTTCTCCTTTATGGACACCGTCTGTGTTTCCAATTCTCTGATACTTTGGGTGTTTCTCTGAGACTTCCCCTCACCATGGTACTTTGGGTGAGGTGGAGTCTGAAAAGCAGCTCAGAGGACAGCAGCCCCTCGCTCTGTGGTGCCTCTGGGTCTGAGGGAGGGAGGGAAGGTCACAGGAGAGAGAGGAGCTGCCTGACTCGTTTGTGTTAGAGGAATCATGTTCTTCTACATTTCTCCCAGCCAACCAACCTGTAGGAAGGTGGAGAGCTCATGCTGGGACATGTGGCCCTCGACTTTATTCTCGTCGGATTGTTTGGACCCCTGTCACCTGGGAACTGTATTGGCAGATTGCCATCCAGGAATAAGTAGAGAGGAAAGGTCCTATAGATTATGGACACTCCTATGGTGTTCCTCCAGCACAAGAATATTCTCTGTTTCTGTCATGGCACAGATTTCTTGAAGAATCACCAAACCCTCAGGCCAAGATTGTCCTGGAGCTCAGTAAACTCTGGTGTCTAGCTCCTGGCTAAACTTTTTTTTTTTTTTTTGGTGAGGAAGATTGTCCCCGAACTAACATCTGTGCCAATCTTCTTCTATTTTTTTCAGGTGCGATGCCACCTCAGCAAGGCCTGATGAGTGGTGTGTAGGTCTGCACCCGGGATCCAAACCTGCGCACCCTGGGCCGCCAAAGCTGACTGTGCAAACTTGACCGCTATGCCACCGCACAGGACCCTTGACTGAACTTTTTGAACTGGTCACTGAGCCTTGTCATGCCAGCAGGTTAGTCATTCCTAAGCACTGTGGATCCATATCTTTATTTTTGGAAGCTTCATTATTCCAATCAGCATAATCTTTACCACTTCCACCATCAGTAAAATTAATAGCTGTCATTGATGTTTTCTATGTGTCAGATACTATGTTAAATATTTTACGGATGTTATTGCATACAATTTCCACAGCAACCCTAGAAGGAGGTCAGTCATATATTTTATTGTGTAGATAAAAAAAACAAGGCTCAGAGGTTAAGTAAATTATCCAAAGTCACACATTTCACAAATTTCAAAATTCAAACACAAGGTTATCAGATCCCAAAGCTCATGGTCATGAATCAGTTACTTATACACTCAAAGTCCTCAAGAATTCTCCATCACAGACAAATTAAAGACAAACTACCACACAAAAGCTAGGCCCCACCTCTCGTCTCGGCCTTCCTACTACTGTCTGAGATGAAGCACAGACTTGAGCAAGTCCTTCAGCTTGCCATGACTTTTTTGCTTTTTTTCTTTTGATTATGTCTCTTGAACTGTCCCTTTGGGCATACTTGAATTTTAGGAAAACTTCAGAGCCTGGATTAATTCCTATCTCCTCTAAAAATTCCTCTCAGGGGGACCAGCCCACAGTGATCTCTCTCTTTCTTAATCCCATAGAATGTACGTGTGCTCTTATCACTATTCTGTGTCCTAATCATTGGGTAAGGCACTAGAAAAACAGCCGAGTGTGCAAGAGTAGAGAGAGAGGTAAGAGTGGCATGTCTAGGGACTAGCTTAATGTGCTTGGAATAGAGGTGTCTTTTTCACATGGACCAATTCCACTCACCCTTTAAGCATCAATTCCTCAGAAAAATCCTTGTCTGACCCTCTGACTAGATCAAGTCCCCTCTTCTCTGGCATACTGCATTTCCTTCATAGTACTTATCAAGGCTGCAGTTAAACATCATTTTTGTGTCTTTGTTAAGTGACTGGCCCTTCCATTAGACTGTGCTGTCTGTCTTATTCAGCATTCTATCTCCAAGTGCCTTTGCTCACAGACAGCACCCAACAATATGAGTAGAACGAAGCAGAAAGGCAGAACAGCAGAAAAAGTTGGACAAGAAATCAGGCACTGAATCACACAGGATTTTATGTGTCACATTATGGACTTTATCAGCTACTGCCTGATGGTGTTAGTCATGGCTTAATGTATTCTCTGTTAAAATAAATATCATCTAAGTATCATGTCTATTATAATAAACTCCTTAAAAACAGTAAGTAGTTTACTCCCTCCTTATAGCATCATAATCCCTATAAGAGCATCTTGCACAGAGTAGGTGCTCAAAGTGTATTGATTAATAGATCACAGGCTTTGACTAGGTTTGGCACTGTGTGCTGGGCCTCATACAGGTAGACTAAAGAAGACAAGATATAGTCCCTGCCTTCCAAGAGCTTTCAGTCGGAGCTGGAGCAGTCACCAGGCCAAGGCTGAGGACACTACTCCAATAATCACAAAGGCACAGAAGCATTACATGGGCAGTTGGGTTGTGGGGTGGACTGGCTTCCTGGTAGAGGCAGAATGTTGGAGCTGCTGGGTTGGGGGAAGAGGGATGGACGTGGCTCAGCAGCAGAGGCCACCTGACTCACTTTGTACTGGGCCCCCTCAGGTTTGCCGTCGGTAACCAGGCCACTGGCTGTGCTCCCAGGGCTGCCAGGCCATTGTGGGTACAGGGACCTTCCTGCTGGTTTTGCCCCAGCAGTGATGGGTTCCCTCCTGCAGGCAACAGGAGCCCAGCAGGTGCAGAATGGTGATGTGAGTAACCAGAAACCAAGGGTTTCTCTGCACATCCAGGCAGCCTCAAACAGGATCCTAAGTGCAATGAGTGCACAAGAGGGAGGAGGAAAGGTTGGCTGGGGACCTGAGCCCCTGGCAGGCCAGATCAGGTGGGGACCCAGCATGACATTTCAGGCATGAACCCTCAGTGCCTTTATGGCCTTGTCGGTACAACCAAAATCTAATTGTTGAGATGTATATAAGGACAGGACTCAAGGTGCAAGAGGATCTCGTCAGTGTTGTGTCTGAGAATTCAGGCCTTGCCTTCCATGCTCTGAAACAGCCTCTGCTGGAAGGTCAAAAAGAGTCTCATAGGAAAAAAATGGGGCCTTGGGTCCTCTGTCTGGGCTCCTAGTCCCCTGGCACTCCGCAGCTTTGCCTCTTCTCTCTCTCAGCTTGTGGTCAACTGCGGTGCCGTACAGAACATGCCCACCATTGCCTTTATCATTAGCCCATCCCAGGTCCCTCTGCTCCCTCTGTCTATGTCTTCAACGTATGTATTCACTCCCAGGCTCCCTGAATATGTGATTAGATGGGACCAAAGAGCTGTTCTGTGTCCCAGCTCACAACTGGGCAGCTATGGGGAATCCCCAGTGGCAGAGACCCCACAGGTGTCACGGAATATAGGGTGGGGGATGTTCCTGTGGAGAAAGGTCTCTACAGTGCAACTGGTTACATCCTCATGTCCTTTGTCTATTCAGAACAATGGCTACTGCTGGCCTGGAACTGAGGCCACTTACCTGCCGTCCTCCAGTGGGCAGCCCCTGTGGATTCTAGGAGCTGTCTTCCTCAAGGAACATTATTTTGTCTATGACATGGCCAACAACAGGGTGGGCCTGAGGCAAGAATCATGTCTATAGAAAGGAGAATAATAAAACATAGGATTTTTTGAGCACTCTCCATGTGCTGGGCACGTGTCCCTGGAGCTCAGTGGGTTAGTGGACAAAATGTGAAAACTCTAGTTGGGTGGGTCCGAGACTTGGGAGGCTATTGGTGAGCATCCCAAGTCTGGCTGGTGTTCCTGCTGTGCTCCCAAGGCACCTCCCAATATCTCTGTCTCTCCCACGAGTCTCTGAGTTCCTGGAGGGGAGGGATGGTGTCTAAATCTTTGAATCCTCACTATTTAGCACAATACTTTCACACAGTGGGCTTTCAAAACTGCCATGTCAGTGTGGATCACAGCTACTTTGGAGATAGCCTTCAGTGATCCTTGCCTCCTGGTGTTCACGTCCTTGTGTAGTCCCCTCCCATAATGAATAAGATTGACCCATGTGACCTATAGGA